>NW_019416238.1:1517189-1707267 GCF_000390285.2 Anoplophora glabripennis
GAGCGATAAAGTAAGTCATAGAAATCCGTGCGATAGAGAAAGATGGCTATAATGAAAGCGTCTAATAGTCACCGCCCATTTCGCCCTTCCACAAATAAGAAGTGGATCTTATTTGTGGAAGGGCGTAACGGGCGGTGACTATGAGACGCCTTCATTATAGCCATCCTTCTCTATCACATAGATTTCTATGTCTTACTTTATCGCTCTCACGTAATGGCAGATGGACCATCGGTACTTTCCTAACCTGTATAGTAGATACCATACGCGATTTTCTGTATGTTCGTGGCGTGCAAAATTCAGCAAAGGTAAGATGAACATACGAGGTAAAAATATGCTTTTTTCCCTTATTCTGAATGTATTGTCAGTGTTGTATTATACCCTCAAGAAAATTTATGTAACTGGTACAATGAAGAGATATTGTTTCTAACTTACCTAGATTTTCTAAAATGCTTGACAAAAAATTGTGCATGTAAAAGCCCTCTTTAAAGGGGAATGATCCATACAGATTTGTAATGTTAAATAACTTTTTTGATAGTTAAAACCTACCACATTCCTCCTAATTCCGACATCACTGATTAGTTTTATTTATTAAATCTTGCTGTTACTTCCGTGTTTTATTTGTTTAGAGGATAAGCATCAATCCTGAAAGTTTGTCACAACGTAGCTGTTACACCCTGTATTTATTATGTTACATTGCTTATTGATATACACATTTAAATACATGTTTTCTTACGTATATCTATGATGCATTTATTTGTTTTATTGTTGAACTGATACATTTCTTTGCAATCGCAGATTCCTTTCGAGCATTCTGATCCACTTCCTAATATCTCAGTGCACTGAGCGTTATCTACACAGGATGACCTTAATCCTTCAGCCAATGGAAGACACCTAGAACCCTTAATGCTTGCAACGTACCTTTTCATACAACTGCATTTTGAATTGAGGCATTCTGAGAAAGGTACGAAGGCACATTCGCCATCGTTATTACAATTTTGATCTAGTTCTAAAAAATAAATAATTTGTTAATAATGATATTTTCATAGCCTCAATAAAAAAATATAGTCCAAGACGGATCTGTTTTGAGGTGAATGTGGGAGGGAGCAAGCAATATTTTTCTGGATTACTTTCAGTACAACTCACACAATAAAACTGTAGATCCCTAGATCTGGGCGAAGACCGGAACATTTTCAAAACTGCAAAAATGTTTTAAAAATTTTAAAAAATATCTATTTTATCTGAGTTTTTTACTTATATATTGGAACCTATGCATTTTTGAAGAATATTGAAGGGGAAAAAAATTTAAGAATTGAATTTTGCACAATATACTGAAAGTTAAAAATGTTTAAATTTATTACCGATGTCGCAAAACAGCAACAATTGATGAAAGAAAGGCAAAATAATCAATCAAAATAATTTTTTTTTAAATATTTTAATTGTTCCGATGGCATTCTAATTTTGGTAAAAAAAACTTTGGAGTATAATAAAACAACACACCAAATTTCATTAAAATCGGTTCTATAGGCAGTTTACGCAAAATAATTTTTTGAAAAAAATTTTGAAAAACATTTTTCGAATTTTCAAAATAATGTTGCACAGCCTCAAATAAAGCATCTAGATACTTGAAAATTTTGTCACATAGAAAAGAACGCTTATCCTGTCAAATAGTTTTTTTTTCCAAATTATAATTTTAAAGTAGGTACTACTTTTTCTTAATTTTATCTGTATTTAACAAAAAAAATTGTTTAAACTAAACTACTAACTAACTGTAATAATTGCAACTAAATACCGGGTGATTCAGTTTTGATATTCGCGGCCTCGTATCTCTTTTATTTTAATAAATAGCTATAACAAACCTTATATATTTTTAAATCGCTGCTCAAACTCTATCAGATGATATTATGAGATCGTCTCCATGGTAACATGTCAAAATTGCTGTAGTCAACTGTTTTTGTTCAAATGGCACACTATATATTTTTTTATCAATTCTGGAAGATATTTTTTTCTGCGTACAGCTACGTAAGGAAGTCTTTAGTTTCACTAGAAATATTACTAGAAAAACAGCAAAAATGATGAACCCTACTTTCAGTAGCTTTATTCTGAAAAATGGTAGCCAGCTGCGGAAACAACTGAATTTTGACGTTTCTAAATAACGGTTTGTCAAAATAATTGAAATTTTATACCTACCTATTCTATCTATAACTCATTACAACATGAATACTTTCAGTAACCAAGAAAAACTAGATATGATTTTAATTTATGGAGAGTGCCGAAAGAACGCTAAAGCTGCCAGGCATTTATACCAACATCGTTTTCTGCAGAGACAAGTTCCATCAGATAAAATTTTCGAAAAGTTCGCCAGGAATTTGGCGGCAGATGGATGTTTTGAAAATAAAAGCAGAGTTTTTAAACCCAGAAAGGCAAGAGATGAAGAGCATTCGATAAAGATGTTAAATGGCCTGCTAGATCTCCGGATTTCACTCCTATAGATTTCTTTCTTTGGCCTTACCTAAAAAAAACAGTTTACTTTTTGCCCTTAAATGATATTGACGACCTTAAAAACATAATAAGAGGAGAATGTCGGAGGTCATTTTGAACATTTGAAACAAATATTGTTTTAAATTGTTATATTATTATCGCATTAAAAATAAAATATGTTACTTTAAAAAACATGATAACTTGTTTCCACAGCTGGCTATCATTTTTCAGAATAAAGCTACTAGAAATAGGGTTCATCCTTTTTACTGTTTTTCTAGCAATATTTCTAATGAAACTATAGACTTCCTTACATAGCTGAACGCAGAAAAAAAAATATCTTCCAGATTTGATAGAAAAATATATAGTGTGCCATTTAAATAAAAACAGTTGACTATAGCAATTTTGACATATGTTACCATAGAAACGATCTAATAATGTCATTTGATAGAGTTTAAGAGGCGATTTAAAAATATATAGGTTTGTTATAGCTATTTGTTAAAATAAGAGATACGAGGCCGCAAATACAAAACTGAATCACACGGTATATTCATATTCAGAGTGTTGAAATATATACGTAAATAAATTTTTTCATTGAAAAAACATGCAATAGCATAAGGTAAAATATACAATATATTTAATGCATAAATAATAAACTTTGTTTATAACAAAATATGTGCAAATTACACAGTTGGAATTACAATATTCGAATTCCTTGGCTCGCGAGACATCGGATAAAAAAAAACATCGAAATTGGTCCATTAGAAGCCGAAATAATGCAATTTTTTTTCGTACCTTCGCATTTTGAACCTCTGAATTCAGTCTCGGAGCGAAAGCCCCCTTCTCCACTTTTCGTGTTTTGAGTCACTTATGGATATGAAATTTTTTTCCAGCCTAGAACTCGGAAAAACGAAGCCACTGGATCAAAGATTATTGCTAAATTGTTTATAAATTAACGGTAAATGCTGATAAACTTTATAACCTCTTATATCTCGAGAACCAGTAAACGTTTAACTTTTTTTAAAAAAAAAAAAGAAGCGTTTTTCCGAGTACTTTAAAAATATAATTTTTGAAAAAAAACTAAATTGCATATTGATAAATGTAATCAAATTATTTAAAAATAAAAAAAGAGTGTTTACTTTAAAAATTTCTGTGGCCGTCCTAATCAACCGATTTCAATTTTTCAAAAACCATTTGAAAGGTTGAGCGGTATTTTCTATGTAAAAAATTTTTCCAAGTATCTATTTATTTGAGGCTGTGCAACATTTTAAAAATTCGAAATTTTCTTTTCAAAATTTTTTTCAAAAAATTATTTTGCGAAAACTATAGAACCGATTTTAATGAAATTTGAGGTGTTGTTTTATTATACTGTAAACATTTTTTTCGAAAATTAGAATGCCCTCGGAGCAATTAAAATATTTTTAAAAAATTATCCAAAATACTTGATTATTTTACATTTTTTTCATTAATTACACAGGTTTACAAAAAAAAAAGTCCGGACTATTTGACCGGACCATGGTATTCCGAGGTATTTTTGCGTCCTGAATCCGATCCCGGGGTCGGCTGAGCCCCATCATGTCAGAGAAACGAGATTTCAAGGTCAATTAGAGGCTAAAATGGCCATTTTTTGGAACTGGACCCGGGACAATTTCTCAAGGGATCTGTTAAGTTGGAAGGTGACTGTTTAGGTCATGAATACCTTCCAAACATTGGAAAGGAGCCCTAAATCTCGACCGGGACTATCACAGAGCCACCCCAGTGGATAAAATGTTGCCATGATTGTTGTACCTCGCAGATTTCGATCTCCCTGTCAAGGCATCCAATTTCGGCAATCCGTTCGCTGTGAGATATTGACAGTGGACCCAGCACTGACCCTAATGGCCTTGGAACCTTGGAGTCATGCTCTGGGTGCTGCTCAGGGCAGGCCCATTTCCTGATTTATTTATTTTACTTACTTTTTATTTATTTAAGGGGCATAAGAGAAAGGCACTTAGAAGGAGTTTTGAGCAAACCTGTAGACCCCATAAACAAGCGCGGAAAGATTGAAAAATTGAGAGGGAGAAACGTGAGAGGCAAGGGGACTCACTGTAAACAAGCACCCCGAAGGGAACAGAATCTGCAAAAATTGGGAGGGAGAAAACTGAGAGGCAAGGGGACTCACTGTAAGCAAGCACCCCGAAGGGAACAGAATCTGCAACGTCCACGTCGTTGTTCTTGGGTGATGCTAATAGCAGAGTTCAGTTTAATAGTAATGCTGCGTTCACTGTCAATACCTCACAGCGAACGGATCGACGAAGTTGGATGCCTTGACAGGAAGATCGAAATCCGCGAGATACAACAATCATGGCAACATTTTATCCATTGGGGTGGCTCTGTGATAGTCCCGGTCGAGATTTAGGGCTCCTTTCCAATGTTTGGAAGGTATTCAAGAACTAAACAGTCACCCTCCAACTTAACAGATCCCTTGAGAAATTGTCCCGGGTCCAGTTCCGAAAAATGGCCATTTTAACCTCTAAATGACCTTGAAATCCCGTTTTTCTGACGTGATGGGGCTCAGCTGACCCCGGGATCGGATTCAGAACGCAAAAATACCTCGGGATAGCATGGTCTGGTCAAATAGTCCGGACTTTTTTTTTTGTAAACCTGTGTATTGATTGCTATTTTGAAACATCGGTAATAAATTTAAACATTTTTATCTTGCAGCATATTGTGCAAAATTCAATTCTAAAACTTTTTTCCTTTTCAATATTCTTCCAAAATGCATAGGTTCCAAAATATAAGTAAAAAAACTCATTTTTGCAATTTTGAAAATGTTCCGGATCTGGCGCAGATCTAGGGATCTACACTTTTATTATGTGAGTTGTACTGAAGGTATTCCAGCAAAAATTAGTTTCCCCCTCTTACATCGAAGAAGTGGGATATTTCGACAGATCCGCCCTGGTCTAATGGTGATTTAGAATAATTTAGAGTATAAATAGACGCTTCTGTTAACTATTTTAAGTGACAACAATATTTATACCGGACGTGGACACGGGCTCAGAAATGAGGAAGCTTAACTAAACTTATTAACCTAACCTAATGTTAACTGCTTTATTTCGCCACTAGGGGACGTAATAATTTGCAAATAATTTTAGTTCTTCCCAAATAACGCTTTATCCAATATATTATGAAACTTTTGCTAGCAGGTATATTTGTATTTGTGTAACTTTTTGATATAGGCAGTAATTATTATTATTAGTACCTATTATTATTATTACAATTTAGATTAGGGCAGAGGAAGAACCTATTATGCCCAAAAAAAACAGACATGCATCTAGTTTATTCTCAAAAATATTCACTGACAATCGATGTTTGTAAATTGTTCCAGCTGGAAAAAATTCTGCTCGTTAGAAAAAATTGCCTAGTCCTGGATTTAAAATTTTCTTTTTTTAGTTTCAAATCGTGTTCAGGTAATCGGTTGTCTGCATTGAGAGTGTAAGCAGAGATAGATTTCCAACATTGTATTTTAAGATTTTAAAAGTTATAATTAGATCTCCACGAAGACGGCGCTGTTGGAAATTTGTGAGCTTGACCATTGATAGTCGTTCAGTATAAGAGGGTCTCACACGTCCGAAGGAAAACCTTGTTGCTGTATATTGAACATTTTCCAGTAACTTTTGATCGCGGACGAGATCGGAGCGCCACACCGGACCGGCGTATTCAATAATTGGTCGCACATAACTAGAGTACAGTTGGCAAGACGTTTCGAAAGACAAATTTGAAAAAGTTTTGCGGAATAAAAATAATCTAGTATTTGCACGTTTGCACACTGAGCTTATATGGTCTGACCATAAGAGTTTAGTGTTAATTGAGACGCCTAAATCGTTATGCGTTGACACTGTAGTAAGTAATAGTCCACTCAAATGACATGGCAAGAGAGGATTATTCTTGCCCAGATGAAGCACTACACATTTAGATGTATTTAATGGAAGGAGTCATTCGCTGCACCAGTTGCTGATGGAAGTTAAATCTTTTTGAAGAAATTTGTGGTGAATGATAGGGTTGGTGTCGTTTGCGTAAAAAGATAGTTTCTTTCTAACTAGATGTTGGATATCACTAGAGTAAATGAGAAACAGTAATGGGCCCAATACAGAAAACTACGGAATTCCACTCAAAACAGGTCTTTTCTCGGAAAAAGATTCTCCCACTCCTACTTTGAAAAATCTGTAAGGTAAAAAGTTCCGAATTCATCGATTCAAAATTCCACGAATTCCTAGATGTTCTAATAAATTATAATAGAACATCTAGGAATTCGTGGAATTTTGCAGCAACAATCTTCTCATTGGTACTTTGTCAAACGCTTTGGAGAATTTACTATCAAATAAATCCTTTTCTGTGATAATTAAATCAGATTTGTATAGTAAATTTGTCTTGATGACTGATAGAATGATTAGAAGAAAAAAATATGAAAAAGGAAAAACTTTAAGAAACCCTGAATTGAGTCCGCAAAAACAATAAGCCTACATTTTAAAAGCTTTTTCTCTAAATGTATTATTTAGGATAATAGGTACATCAAAAACTGATTTCGTTTAGGCACAAGGTCACCTGGAACTGATGGTTGGCCACCAAAACGAAAATATCACATAGAAAATCGCCAGAGGTATGTTGGTACATATAAAAAGTATGTAGGTATTTGACTTCAACTTCCAACTTGGTAAGTTTACCGCTCTCAAGGCCTTAACGTCATCGAAATTATTTTTCATTATTTCAAAACCGATTTCGTAAATATTTTACATTATTATACTATGAAAGTCTAACAAGTTTGATTAAAAAAAAAAGTATTTTGATACTTCTTCTATTTGAAAATATGTAAGACGATATACACAGAGGAATTAAACACTATCATATCAAGTCTGTACTTATTTGATCAGCGTTACCGTGGAAAATAAGAGATTTTCAGTGTTTATACTCATTACTGATAAGCTTTAAATACTTTTCTGCAAATTAACTACATTTATTTAAAATGAGAATACTTAATATAGTTATCGCCACGGTAACGCAGTCGGTCGAGAGTGCGGTGACAAGCATTTCTCAGCTCAGCCTATTCTGGTCCGGGTTCGATCCCCAGTGTCGGCACTGGCAATATCGATGGATAATGGGTGTTTGTCCGCGTTTTCTCAAGTGTAGCCCCCTTCCGCACAGCCTTTGGCTTTGGATTTGGGGGTTGTCTCATTTCTGTGGTGTGTTTTATGTTTTAATGGAAAAATAATCATGATTCTAATTTTTGGAGCAGTTCCGAAAGATACGAAAACGCTGACAAAATCAGTAACAGACTTCAGTGAACTAGTGCTATTCTCTACAAGATTTTACATCTTTTGAGTGGAAACAGGTATCGAAGAACTTTTTTAATAAATCTTGTTGAGAACAATGAGAACTTTCGTAAGAAAATATTTGCGGAATTAGAAAAAATAATTTCTAAGGCGTCACAACTCTTAGGGCAGTAAACTTAAAAAGATGAAATTATAAGCCAAATTTAACAAACAATTTTTACCAACGTTGAATTCCTCTAGTGACTGAACGGAAGCAACGATGGATAGAGGTTATGGATTAATTTTAGTTAAATCATCTTATTAACGACCCTACGAATCTGTACTGGTGACAGCATAGTAGTGAATATTCTGACACCCTGTATGATTTTTTCGGGTACATCTATTAAGCAAGTATATTTGTTTGTGATAATTTACCATTTTCAGGATAACTGCCTATTTAGTTGCATAGTTGCTCACACTGACAGGGATAGACATCAACTTAGCGGTCAAGGTAACTAATCTAGTAATGTGCGTATGCATTAAGCTAATTATGGCATTTTAATATAAGAAAATACTTTCTCTTAATAAAATTAAAATATACATATTTTTCAGAACTAATAATATTGTAATACAGTAACAATCTAAAGTACAGTTCTCGATTAAGTTTCCAGTATTTTCTTATGTTTCTTTTTTTATCAGATTAATTGCATTTATTTTTGTACAAAGCACAGTTTTTGTTAAATCAACGTTCACAATCTATAGTACATATCCGTCCTACAACTTACTATCGCGAGAAGTGTTACACGAAAAAATTGACACAAATAATTGTTCGGATACAGAAGAATCTTCTGACTTTGTATTGTAAGTATTTTGTTTGTTTGAAAGAAATGCCTAATAAACTTTGAATTTAATATAGTCATTGCGTATATTGCATACATCAAGCACCAGTGGCGGCTGCTGAAAACTGAAGTGCTTAAATTTGGAAGAAGTATGTCACTAACATCGTTTTTACGAAATAACGCGGGCCTACCCTGTATGGTTCATTTTAACCTTAAGGGGTTCAAAAAAAATACTATAATAAAAGCTTTATAATAACTTAAATATTTACATTTCAAGTTAACCAGATTTCGGACGCAGGTTCTCTAATAAATCACACATACCGCTACTATGATGCAGAAATAAATCAATGTCTGCTGTAATTCCCTAAATTCTATATAATGTCGTAGCTTTTTGACATTTTAATAATCGCTTTTATTCTAAATTTTAATTTGAGATTTCGATGGGTTGGTTTATTTACTTGTTAGTTCTGTCAGCTTATTGTTGCATGAATAGAATAGTAAGGACCTTGTGGATATAATTTTAATTTACAGGGACCGTTGTCAAAATTCTGTACGACCATCTCGACTATATGCGGAGCACTATCATAACAGGGCACACCTTAGATGTCAAAAATGTATTTGTCTTCATCGTTCACCATAAGAAAACCGTGAAAGAGCTCGATCAAATCGTATGTTATAAAATTGAGGAAGAAATTCTCAGTATTATCGAAAAAATGCCAACGAATAACTCTACATAATATGGTCTATGAAAAATCGACATGAGTTTTTCAATTAATTATAATCATTCGATTAATTAATGTATTCTTCTTAGCATTTAACACTTTTACAGAAGATAAGAAAACGGACAGTTGAGCGTACACACATTAAAAAATCTCTTTTTTTTAAGATCTAACGTTTTTGCAATATATAATGATAATTATACATATAGACCAATAAAAAGTTCTTCCCAGTCTTGTTCAGAACCGTGACATTCGATTGTTGTGTACTACAAAAGGCGAATATTTAAAATAACTTAATGTCAGGACAAGCCGAAATTAGCAACTCACTTAGTCTTAAATTACTTTAATAATACTTTTAAAAATGGAATACATATATGTAAAGGTATAAACTGTATACTAGGACGACTCAGCGTCGAATACCTTCTCTATAGTTCACATCGGTATCCCGTACCGTAACATAAATAAACACAGGGCTAGACATAATATTTCACTATCTCAAGAGGCCCTACATTATGAATATTCAACACTAAAAATGTCTTTGGCTGAACCTCGGACCTCACATTAAATTCTGGACTTTTATTCATACGAGTATACTCTATTACTTTCACTATTTCATTTTGACAGACATAGGCAGACAACATCCTCTATAAATATATTTTTAATTCTTAGAAGTAATTCATGTACTAAACTCTATGAGTTACTGAATGTTAAAATATAGGGTTCTTGTATATTATTTTAACAATTTATTCAGCAGTTGTGGCATTTATTTTCTTGCACAGTATTTAAAGTTTAATGGGGCTATACCGTGAATAAAATAAATAAATGAATTCCCGTTCATGGGTAATGTCGGTATCAATTACTCAACACTCATGCATTTTCTATGAAAACGATGTGTGATAATAAATATTTATGAAAGAGGATAAGAAGTGTTGGAATTAGCATTTAAGGAATTGTCAGTGTGTTCAATATTGTACGATTTTATGTAAAAATGTTATTTTACAAACATACGTAAATCTCTGTAAACAAAAGCATTTCCCCAAATAAATACAATTTTGTCTTTGACTGAGTCATTTTTTAAATGATTTACCACCAACATCTAGCAATTTTGACTGTATATGACATGACTTAGAGAAACATAGTTTTCGAAATTTACGTGTACAATTACCATTTTAAATAAATGTAATCCGATAACTATAAGAGTTGATAATATATCAAAAATAATAAGTAAGTAAGCCTAATTAATACAATAAAACCTGCAAACACTAATCTTCTTATATCATAATATATCCTGTCATGATGGAATTCAGCCTGATTGTTTATAATTATTGCTACTGATACCAATGGATACACGTCAAACTTAAATAAACTTATGTTTTTTTTGTTATTATTTTTTCCTTTACATTCATAAACTTCTTCAGACCAGTACCTTTGATGACAATTAGTTTAGTTAATAAACTAGATTAAATATATATGTGTATGTTCAAGGTGTAACACGTTATTATTTTGTTTGGTATTAACCAGTATCAAAAGTTCTATCTAGGTATAGTTTGTATGTTTTTATTTGAATCCTTAGGTAAAATTTTCTCCTTTAACTGTTGGTGTGTATACATTTACTACGTATTTTATCATATTTCTAATTGGAGGGTGTGTATTTTTTTTCGATAATTTCATTACTGTTAATATTGATTTCTTTTTATTAGATGTTCTTTCAGGAATCTGATTCGAATGTATCGCTATGTAAGTAGGCAGGTATCCATATAAACACAAATTTTCCCTACAGTGTCCCTTCTCTCATAATTAATCAATCATTATCATTAGTCTTTTTCGATTTCATTCTGTTTTCTTAAACTTCCCTAACTAAACCTTCGTTTCTCTTAAAAAGTATTTAAATGTTTTGTTTCTATATGTGTAGCTGTTTTGTTTAGTCGATGTAGAGCAATATTTATCTAACTGTTTCTCACCAAAGGTCAAAGCTAAAAATGTGACAAGTTATACAGTCGCAGAGTTATCACTGAAAACGCCAATGGTGAGGAATGTCGAAAAAACGTTTAGAAGCATTGGATGCAACCAGTTACAGAGGTTGTTGGAACATCTCATAAGGAAAATCATTGTTTGAGGAACAGGTCCGCTCGCAGCGGTCTTAGAACCAACAATGAGAATCGAAATCAACATCAAGGCGGTCTAAGAGTTCTAATAGTAGTTTCGCGTCCAACAGAGCCTAGCCCAAGAACAACAAAAACAATTAGGAGGCAGATATACATACAATTAGCCGAGTCAACGTCCGCTCCTTTGATCGTTGATTTCGTCATAAAATTCAATGCTCGGAGCAATTTTGTGGCATTAGCACGTTCTACTACTATGTAAGCCATTCAAAAAAGATCGCATATACAGGCTGTACTTGCATAATAAATATTTGAAAAAACCCGAAATTTTGGAAATTCGTTTTTGTTTTATTTCAGTATCGTTTGAGATGATATTGAAAGAAGAAGAACACTTTCTCATGACAACTTTTGTCCTCTATCGAATGACATAATCAATTTTTATATGTGACGTTTCGTCTCTCCAGAACCATCATCAACTTCATTTTTTCAAATACGACCCTGGAAATTTTATTACATCCTTCAATAATGTTTTAATTTTGATGCAACAATTTATTGAATTATATATGACCAGGTGATGGAGATTAAAACTCTAATAATGTTTTAGTGTAACAAACTAGGTTTATTTCACAGGGTATAACGACACTTAGAGTGTACGATAATTCAATAAACATAGACATCTAAATAAAAAAATTATATAAATTTGGAACGAATACATTGAAGATGAATTTTTCGAGACAAAAGGTCTGAATCTTGTTCGGGCTAGGGCAGTACAGTATTGGGGGTCATGAAGGCTTGCAAAAAATGTAATAAAATTTCTAGGGTCGTATTTAAAAAAATGAAGTTGATGATGGTCCTGGAGAGACGAAACGTTACATATAAAAATTGATTATGCCATTCGATAGAGGGCAAAAAGTGGCCATGAGAAAGTGTTCTTCTTTTTTCAATATCACCTCAAACAAGGCTGAAATGAAACAAAAACGGATTTCCAAAATTTCGGTTTTTTTCAAATATTTCGAAAACTAATCATGTTAGCCTTGATTTTTTAGAGGCATAATGTTGGTCCCCTGATTACGCAACTTTGCCCCCATTTAAGCTACTTCGTACCTCTTACCGTTTCCGAGATCCCTGTAGTGAGAAGCGAATTTGTATTTGGGACATAATAATTGGTATTCAATTATCATTTTGTTTATAGCTCACACATTAACTATAAATACAGTATTGATATGTGAATAATTGGATAATCCTTGAACCTAGACGAGGATAATGATAACAATTGGAACTAATCACCCACTCAGGGAATTGAGACTTCAGCTCGTCCAACTGTATAATAGCAAAGTTTACAGAATAAATATTCTGTACTTTGATAATAGTAGCGTTCGGTATTGACATTTGGATGTATGGATGCGTTTTGTCCTTTTTTAACAGCAACAGATAAAAAGACAAAAATAAGAAAAAAACTCAAATGTTATTATGGGATTTTCATTTGTTTTTAATATAAAAAATTAATTTATTGACATTCACAGCGTTCTTTGATTAAATCTTCAAAAACACCATCATTGACATCTAAATATTTTCTGCCTCGTCTGGCCTGTGGCTCTCCTGATTTCTGCAGGTCTTTCTTTAATAAGTGCTGGTGATAGGTTGAATTAGTGCCACCCGAGTGTTTACTTTAAATAAACATAAACCCCCCCCATAAACAGTAATCTAGTGCTGAGGTCTGGAGATCTTGAAGGCCAACTAATAGAACCATCGCGGTCAATCCAACGCTCTTGAAATCTCGTTCAAATGTAGCATGACTGGACGAGGCAAATGTACAGGACTTCCATTGTGCTGGTAGTACATTCGAATTCTCATGTTTATATGAACATTCTCTAGTAGTACTAGTAGTAATTTATTTTGTAAAAAAATTAAGTAGTAGTCTCCTGTGAGTCGATTCTCCATGAAAAGGCTAATTAACCACACCACACGTTTGCCGAAAATTACTTTCTAGTAATGCCGTCACAGGTAACTGTTGCTTCATTCTTAAAAAGTATGCGAGATACTGCTAGTATAATCCTCCGGTTGTAGGTACTGTACTCTCTGTACATGGTACGGATATAAGCGTTTCTCGTTGAGGGTTTTCATTACTCTTTTTTGTGGAATGACCAATTGAAAAGCAATTCTTCATGAGCTGGTCATCATCTTCTACTAGATCCAGAATATTTTCTATTTCTAAACCTCGTCGATGAGCTCGTTCAGATGTTTTACTAGCACTGGGAAGCTTTCCGGTTTCTCACAGTTTGTTGAAAATTTTGATAAACACATCTCTATCGGGACATCTGTGATGTGGAAACCGTTGACGATATTCGTCAACAGCAGCATTAGCATTCCCATTATAAAAACCATAAACAAACACCATATTTGCATACTCTAAATTTGAATAAGTTCTTGGCGTTTTATAACAAATTAATCGTACAAAAGTGTAATCAAATGTTAAACTAAATTTTTAAAACTTGTAATTACGCTATAAATTGAAAACAAATCAAATTCGCATAACAACATTTGCGTTCTTCTTATTATTTTGATGTGTAGAATCCATTCCTGGAGTTTGGTTCGATCCTCTCGACTCACCCTGTAGAGCTTATTAATAGATATGGAAACATAAATTTCACTTAAAGTATATAGAGTAGATGTATCTATAATATTTAAATTTTTGACCTATATAGGGCAACATTTCTCTTATGGGGTATAGAAGATAACAGTAATCGCAGTCTAAATGCCTCGTCATTCAAACCTCTACATTAACATGAAACACATATACTTATTTAGAAGACGTTCCGTTTTCTTTTCCACTTTTATCATTTAAATGATTCCCTGTTTTACTACTATTTAATTTTATCAAACTCAAATGCACTCCGGCACTTACGTGTTAATGTAACCTTCTCATGAAAATATTTCCATTCCTCCGGAATCCCTTTATTTCTCGCACCGAAGTGTCAGAGATAATGAATCGCTTAATTAACTTCAACATATTATTTAGACAAGCTAAATCCTTGTTTCTTCTCTAACTAATTATCCGAAGGGTGTTGGTAATGGTGTAGGTAAAATAGTAAAACATGGTATCAAGTTACAAACTGAACTTAACATAAGGGCCCATTTTTCAGACAGTGACTAATATTTATTTAGTCCAATTAATTAACCAGAGCGGTATGTTCTTAATATTTAAATTAGCGTAGGAAGGAGTCATACAGGTATTAAACTTTGTCCATATAATAAGACGTCGTCAATATCAGTTTAATAATTCAAAAATCCTATACCGGGTGGGGCATTTATCTTGAGACAAAATAATGCCTCGATTGAACTCGATTATTTCGAAAAAAAATTCAGGCAAAACTTGTAGGGCACCGAGGGGGCCATTGAATGATCTATATTACGACTTCGGGTCTAAACCGGACGTGTTTTTACACCAGTAGTTGATTTTTTTAATGGAAACAACCAGTTTTTACCACGGATTTCGATTGAAAAACGAAAAAAAACTTTTTGTTCTTTTTATTTTTTCCATATTTTGGCCATAAAATTGCCATAAAAAAACAAAAAATTTGAAAAAAAATGTTTCATACAAAAGTTGTAGGATGAAAAGAGGTCTGTCTTGACATGACTTTGAAAATGACCTTGACCTTGATCTTGATCTTTAAATTAAGTTCATATTTTTAAAACTTCGCGCTCTTGTAGTTTTGAATTTGATCTTCAAACGACCTTCAAGGTCATGTCAAGATAGCTCACTTTTCACCCTACAACTTTTGTATGAAACATTTAAAAAAAGTGTTATGGCCAAAATATGAGTTGAATCGAACACATAATAAGAACAAAACGTTTTTTTTTATTTTCAATCGAAATCTGTGGTAAAAATTGCGTATTTGCATTTAAGAAAGTCAACTTCCCGCCTAAAAACACCATTTACGGTGTAGACCGGAAGTCGTAACATGGACCTTTCAATGACCCCCTCGGTGCCCTACAATTTTTGTCTGAATCTTTTTTCGAAATGATCGAGTCCAACCGAGATATTAATTTGTCTGAAGATAAATGTCCCGTCCGGTATATACCTATTTTTTTTTTGTTAATGATTTTTAATATTGTCCACTTCTTTCTAAATAATAAAAAGTTGTAGATAATCTTCACCTTAAATGCAATGAAATATGTATTTTCAATGGGGACCTTTTATTTGTTTTGCCGCACGGAGAAAAATATTTTATTTCTAATGACAATCCCATATTTCATCGCTATTTTTTTGAATTAATGTTAGCTATAATCGATTTATATTAGTATCACTGAAGCAACAGAATATCTATATTTGACATAAAAACGAATATTTGATTAAAATACGATTGTATTTAAATTTTATTATAAATATATACGAGGTCTGTTCAGAAAATTTCCGAATTTTATTTTTAAATGTATTATTAATTTTATACATTATTGGTCCTTATCTCCTTCAAAGTACTGCCCTCCCCTATTCGCCTACCGGTATGATTCTTTGAATGAATGTTTCATCATCATTGGATTCTTCAAGGAGACCACACGATTTTCTTTTTGTTCTATTATCAAACGAGGAATAAATTTTGCTGCAACATGTTCAATCAAAATTTCATGGCATATCCCTATTGAGATGCACCAGATCTTAGATTTTCTGAACGTGGAAATCATCAGTTGAAGTCGAAGGCCTCCTTGGTCGAGAATCATCATCAATGTACTGATGACCACTTATAAATCGTAAAAACCATTCATAACATTGCCTACTACCGAGAGCAACATCTCCGTATGCTTGTTTCATAAGTTGAAACGTTTCCGTGAGTTTTCCCCAGTGTCACGCAAAATTTTACATTGCATCGTTGTTTCAAAAAATCGTCACTTACACTTAAACATATTGCACTCAAATGACAATACTTATTACGAAAACTAAGTGAGATATTTACTATCTGAGAACATGTGGTTACAGAGGAGGTTATGAGCAGCGCAATGCTTTCAACCTCTTATCAGTAAATATCTCAATTAGCGCCTAATTCAAAATATTCGATTATTTCCTGAGCAGACCATGTATATGATTACATTAAGGTTGTAGCTAATATCAAGAACGATTAGAAACATGTAACTATTAAGAATATTCCCGGCGAGGGAATCAATGATCCCTATCAGTCAGTCGAATATAACATAAATTCGATTTTGTATTGATGGGACCCTTTCCAAATTTTAGTCTGCTGAAGTGTGCTTTAAAAACATTTTTGGAGGAGTTTTAAAGATTGCAATTATACATACATACATTACGTTATGGTTTTTCATCTAGTATAAAGTATTTTATTGATATAAAATGTAACTAATATAAGAAGATAAGGTAAATAGTGTTGTATTAAATTAAATTCCAACGGTTCATATTTCCCGTAATATAAGCAAAATTAAACATTTTAAAGGATAGGCCACCGGTAAATCATAGGTGTGGGTAGAGTGCATCATGATTTAGCAAGAAGTCGCATTTATTTATAAGAAGGATAAATAAAAACATAAAGCAGAAAGGAGAGGCCAGTAAGGTGACAAACTTCTCACATCGTGAATTTGTTTCTTAAATTGTTTATTGAGGTATACGTTAACTGAATTTTAAATATTGCTTTGATATCATCAAGAGTCTGAAAACCGCGCGCTTTCAGCACTGATTTTGATTTCGGAAATAAGAAAAAATCGCAAGGAGACAGATCTGGAGAGTGAGGAGGGGGTGAAGGAGGACAGTAATCTGATTTTTTGCACAAAACTGATAAATTGGTAAAACCGAGTGTGCATGCGCATTGTCAAGGTGCAAGAAGCATAAATTGTCTCGCCACAACTCTTTTTGACGATTTTTTAACGTAATTGTTATAAAACGCCTTGATAATACCTATACGGCTCACTGTTTCACCTTGACACAAGAATTCCAAATTCCATTAAAGTCGAAAAAACCACTTTGACAATGAATCGAGACTGACGGGCTTTCTTGGGGTATGGAGATCATTTGCCACACCATTACGGTGATATTTTTCATCGTCATTGGATTCAAAAAGGAGTTGCCGACAAAGTCCACACGATTTTTTTTCTGTTGTTCGGTCATCAAACAAGGAACAAATTTTGCTGCAATTCGATGCATGTTCAATTTTTCAACAAAATTTCACAGAATGACCCAATTGATATACGAACCTCTTTTGCAATATATTTTCTGAACGTGCGAGTCATCAGTTGAAGTCGATGGCCTTCGTGGTCCAGGACCGTCTTCAATTGACTGACGACCACTTTTAAACCGTGAAAATCATTCGTACCACCCAGAGCATCATCGCCGTAAGTTTTTTTCAAAAGTTGAAACGTTTCCGTGAGTTCCCAGTTTCACGTAAAATTTTACCTTGTTTCAGAAAACCGCACATTTAAAAAATCGTTGCACTCAAATAACAATATCACGAATACTAAATGAGATATCAACAATCTCAGAACATGTGGTCGTGTTGTCCAAAATTATTTATTTGTAGCATATTTATTTGTTTTTCCCTGTTTGCTTGAAAAATTTGTATAGTGTGACAAAAATTCAAAATGAACTTCAGTAGGGTCTAATTAATTTTTATATTTTATAAGTGGCACCAACGCATCCATAAGACAAAATCTAAAATATAATAAGGAAAGTATAATAGATAGCTACTAACTAGATGCATGATAAAAATTCATTGTGAGTAAGGGTAAGTGAAATATGAACTCGTCAAAATACCAATTTGTCATCATTCAATTATTTAGTGCTCTATGCAACAAATTGTATCATATATCTTCAAGTGACAAACCAAAGCTTGTACAAAAAGCGAAATGGTGAATTAGTTAAGTGGCGTAGAAGTTGTAGTAACGTTTAAAATGATTTATTAATCAAAGTAGGTTATAAAAACTTGGACGTCGGCATTTGTTTCGTTGTTAATTCCTTAACTATATTTTTTCTTCTGACAGTGCATTACTCATTCTACTAATTGAGAATATGAGAAGAACCGACTGTAAGAAAGAAAACTAGAGTTACTGTTTGTTACTAACAGCTATTAAGGCTTTTATGTTGTGACACAATTATTATTATTGCGATTAAGAAACTGAATAAGTTATTTCGAGGATACATCTCTTTATATTTAGTGATTGGCACTTTTAAAATACGTCGACAAACATCTGGGAAAAGAAACTGGTTTTTTTAATAACTTTTATCCTGTTATATTTTTGTCGAATTTATTTTCATTGAAAAATACAAGGTGGACGCACATTCCTAGAATAGAAAATATAATTTGTTTTTATTTGATGAAAAGGTCACTTTTTGCGTTGTTTTGTACAGCTATTTAAAAGTCGCATATTGTTTAAAGTAATTTTTTTTGGTCCATTATAATTGACCCCCCCCCCCCCAATCAACTCCCTTATTACAATATACAGAAGAAAATATAAATAATAATGGTATAAAAAGAAAGTGCAATCATAAAAATTTTAGTATTTTTACGTATACTCGACGGCCGAAATTATAGATAGTGATTCATCGCTAGCTCTTGGACTAGTAAGGAGGATGAGGCGTGCGGGGATCGAAAATCAATAGGCGTGTATACGTAAAAGGCAACAAGATGTAGAAAATATGGAAAAAATATAATAAAACATAACATCTATTATTTTTAGAGGTTTTACCGAGAAAACTTCAAAAATATTTTAGTAACATTTCGTTTTTAAATTTTAAGTGTTTTCTATAAAACACCCCCCAAGAGGGCATCGATAACCCACCACCGCCCGGCTTACGCCGCCGCAAAATATTGTAATGTTTACTATTAATATATTTATTTAAGTAGGTACTTACATATTTTATAATAATTATCTCACGAATATTATCACTGTCACACTTTCACTTCACTGCCACATAATCACTTCACTATTAATATATTTAAATACTTACATATCACATTATTCACATTATATATTTCACATATCACTGTTGCTATCACTATCACTAGAATCATCTTCACCCAAATGAATAATGACTGGTTCTATGAACACTTCTACCGTTGTATCAAGATCCCACATACGTTGTTCCTCTTTCTGTGCATGTCCAATACACTTACACCATGTTTCAGCAGTGACATGATTAATAGCATCCTGTAATAATAATTTCACGTCGTTTATTTTAAATGTGGTGTTTTTTCGTGCAATTTCATTCTTTATTTGTGCCCAAACCAACTCAATTGGGTTTAATTAACAGTGGTATGGCGGTAAACGGAGTACACGAATTCCTCGATCTTTGGCCATCTCATCCACTACATACTTAATGTATTGACCTTTTTCTCTTTGGACAATCCTTACAATTTGTGTCTTAGAGATGTACATATCACGTTCTGCTTCTCTATTAGACTTTTCGGGATTTTCATGGAAATACATATAATAAAATATTCAATTCTACATCTTTGTTCCGAGCACAATGACTAAATTTTCTTTTTAAAGTTTTTAGTTCTACAAATTCCCTTTTTTTGCATGAAACTTCTCTAATATTGCCAAATACCCGTTTATGTTGTCGCTGGGCGCTGCACCATTTTTTTTATTTCCAATATGTGCACAAATTATATCAAAATTTTCATTAAGCATTTTATAATAACGCGCTACAAACAGGCGGAGAAAGAGCTATAACATATTTGATATAAGATTTAATTGTCATCACAAGGCATACTGTTTTCATTGCAGTCTCGATTAAATAAAACTATTGAAGATACGTTCAGAATATACTTTGTCTAAATAATATTGGTCAACCACTCAAGGGATTATATGATATGGTTAGATTAAAAAAAAGCTTTAAAAATATACAGGCTGTTTTATTTAAAAAAACATTACTTGTTTTCATATGTTAGACAGTTTATAAAAATTATAAGAATGCCATGATAACCTAGATAAAACATAGTAACATTTTTGTGTTTACACTTTTTTAACTTTTAAGGGAGTTAGATGGGGGGACAGTTATAACGGACCCCCCCCCCCCCAATATAGAAATAAGAAGGAAACTTATACAGGGTATTACAAATTAGTAGATCAAGAAGTTATCCACATATTTTTTGGACTAAAATATTGGGACTTTTCTTATGTCACTTTTCACTTCGGAGACCTTTTTCAAATACAGGGTGTCTAAAATTTAAAAAACGATTTTTATTGACAACTCCGGTGATTGTAGAGATATTTATTTGAAATTTGGCACATATTTTGATCTTAAGTCGGCACACTTTTTGTTTAATTTTTGCTCAAAGTATCAAAGCGCGAACGGAGGGGAGAGGGGTTGCAATACCCTAATATATCTGAAAAAATTGCAAATCTCGTATAGCCCAAATAAAAATATGTGGTTTCAGTCTAAAGTGCTCTTTACCTCGTATAATTTGTTTCTTTAACTGTTGTTTAGTTAGTATTGGTACCATATAAAAGAAATTTTTCATAAAATGCCAAAAATTAAAGTGTAACGTCGACTAAATTGATGTCGCGTATCCAAAAAAAGTTACAATATCTCGTAAACGAGGCCCCAAATAAAAATCTTACGAGAGTGAAAGAAAAATAGAATAAAACGTCGCTTTATCTAAAACAATTATTTGGAAAGCATAGGTGTACTCAAAAAAAATAGGAGGTCCATAGGTACGTACTGCAACCTCCCTCCCCTCCGTTCGCGCTTTGATATTTTAAACCAAAATTACACAGAAAGTGTGCCGACTTAAGATCAAAATATGTGCTAAATTTCAAATAAATATCTATCTCTACAATTACTGGAGTTATCAATAAAAATAATTTTTTAAATTTTTGACACCCTGTATTTGAAAATGGGGCTCCGAAATGAAAAGTGGTATAAGAAAAGTCCCAATATTTTAGTCCAAAAAAATATGTGGATAACTTCTTGATCTACTAATTTATAGATGAGCAGATGAAATACTATTTCATCCTTTTTTTATTCGTGGATTTATGCAAATCGCCGCTAACATCGTGCTTAGATAATTCATGAAGAATACGTTTTTTATCCCTTTAACCAAATATACTATAGTAGTATACTATTATAAATATATTATAAGCATTTACATACCGTTTTATATTGCCACACTACTATTTTGGAAAATAAAAAAAATGTTTTTAAGTAAAATAGTTATTTTCCGATAAGACTTTTCAGGTCATATTTCGAAGAACAGCTACAACAATCATATTTTTATGAGCTTTTGTATATAGGATGTTGTTCCTTGTATTATTTTGAAACAAGCTTTAGTGAACTAAAAGTTTAATGCCATTGGTTATCAAGATGCAGGGTGCTGAAATTTAGAAAGATGTATAATCATATTGTTATAGCTATATCAGATCAATATCGTATTATATGTATTACCATATTTAGAGTCACTGAAAAAACGTGTAATAATGTACTTAAATGGAAGTGGTAATTTCCTGTAACAGTATTGAAGTGGCAGGGATATTGGCAGAGTATTTTTATTTAAATTTCCAGAATTTCGACTTCACGACTTCTCGAAATTATGATTTAGAAAATACTATGTATTTCAGAATTCTCTTTTCTGTAATTCACTAGTATGTTAGTTTTATACATGAGAATTCCAACAAACTTACCAACGTCTCTGTAACATGACCCATTGTATTCATGAGTATGCTGTTGGCACACACATTTATTATGTTGACAACCGCTGAATTGAATCTTTGAGTAACATTGCACGCTGTCTTCACAACTGCTTCCGATTCCTTCTGAAACTAATAAAAATATGTGTTAAAATAACAAACACAAGGAGGATCTAATATACCTGATTTAAGGAAAGATATGTTTATTTTAAATACGTGTGCGTCTTGGGAAAATAAGCATTCCTTAAAATATCAGATACATATTGTCAAAAATATAAATGGTTACGTATTAATCTTATAGTGTAATTGAAGAACACGTGTTACTTAAAATAATATTCCAGGCATATGTTTTAATCCTGAGTAGGTATTAGAGAGGTATAACAAATTTTAAACATCTGTGGTCGACAGACTTTCTGGAAGGAATATATCTATTATTAGCAATCAATCCGGCCTTCAAGATATGTCACATCTACTTTATGAAATGAAGGAAACAACTGTCAATGTACATATACGAAATAGCATTCCTTTTGCCTTATGATTTTTTAACCATGCCTTTAACAGAAACTGAAAATGCTAATAAACCAGTAACTTAAATACTACAATTACTCTTTCCAATACAATTAAGAATGTAATAAACTTTTCACTTGTATCCATAAAGATAACACCCTGTTAAAATTATAACTTATTATGATATTTTATGAACAAAAAAATAAAGGCAGATATCTGGACGTCGCATCCTTTAAGTGATCATAGAGCAACACTTATTTACGACTTTAGTGGCTATAATTTATTTTATTTTACTGGTTCATAATTTGGAATTACTGTGGTCGGTTGTTCTACAAACAAAAAAGACGAAATACAAATTTTACTACTTTATAACCCTTGTGTCATAGGTCACATCCACCCATCTGCTTAGAATATAGTGCTGAATGCCGCTAGATAGAAAGCTTTGCGTTCGTTTATATCTTTTTTATTTCAATTTATATTTATCACAATTTCTTTGTATAGTATTGTTTACGGTTATTGCTAATACTTCAATAGTAGGTAATATGAGTAAAACTTTATGATGACATGTAGCGAAAATCATGTCAAGACCAAATTGCTGTTTAAAAATATTTGAGCGACACCAAAATATGTCTTACTTTGTCTTACAGTCTTAGAACAAACCTATACTTATCTTTAGGATATGGATAAAATACATATGATAATTTCTCGTCTATAGAGTGTACTATTGTAGTATTACTTTGCTTACTTTTACATGTCGAAGTGCATGTTAACTATACAGGATGTCTCAGAAAACATTGGTCGTATAGTCACCCCAAATTCTTTAGGTAAAAATGCAGATTTAAGTCAACTTATCTTACTCCAAAATGTTACAGGATTACAGGATGTTAAAAGAAATGGTTTTTCAAATATTTCAATATATCGATATTATAATAGTATCATTATAATATCATATATAAGTATAATAGTATCATCATTAATTATAGTATCGATATTATAATATTGAAATTTGATATACGTTTAAGACCGCCAGAAACGATAAAATTCATCTTCAAACATGTCCTTACAGTGGCACATGAAACGATGTGTGACCCCCTCGTTTTGATAATATTATGTTTCCCGCCTTAAGGAAAACGACTGCATTTCTTGAGCAGACTAAAAAATGCTTCTTTTCAATTTCTCTTAAAATTATTGACTATATTGACATATAAGAACTCTTTTTTGATCTTTCCAGAAGATGAATCCATTATACTAATTTGAAAGAATTATGAAAACACTATCTTTTAAGATTAGATTAGATTAGATTCTGCCTTGGAATGAATTTAGCAGCAAACCTACAGCAAAATGATTTTTTGTAACTTTCAATTCATTTTTTTGAAAGAACAAAAAGGTATATAAAAACAGTCTCTAAAAATCTTTTGTTTCCCATATGCGGCCAATTTGATATCTTGCATTTGCCCCCTATTTGTCCAAAAATTGTGAAGCAGTACAAAGACGATTGAGGGTTCAAAATCTTCCTTGTATAGTGTATACACACACTTTCTGATGCATAGTGGCATATTTTGGATACATTGGTTAAAGGAAAATGAAAAATCGCTTTGAATTTTCGAAATATTCTACAAGATAACGTCCTTATTCGTCCAAATAGCCAAAAACCCACCGGTACTCCGCAGTCGTTAAGTAATATTGAAATTAGAAATCCTGAACCTAAAACCTAAGCACGGGTACATAAGGTTAGAAACTTCTAACGCTTAGAAAAGTGCAGATTCCATAGGGGACTTTTTTATCACTTACTACAGGGAGACTATAAACGACGAAACCTGAATACTTCGCAAAAACCTGGAGCTTAAACTGTAAGTTTCTGAAAATCTCGAGTGTGTCTGATAAAACAAAACAATCTCCGTTTCGATTGAAAACAGTTAATGTTATTCTAGTAGTTCAGAATCATCGAGTAATACTGAACCTAGAAAATCTAAACCAATGTGCCTAAAACTTAGCCGCACGTCACGTCAAAAAATTTGGGAAAACGATCAGATAGATATATGGATAAGGTTTCAGTGCGTGGTTTTCCTAATGTCACCAGGAACTGCCACGAAATCCTCAATTTTTTTATCTATTTTTTTACCATGTACTGTATATAAGTATTAGGTTTTCATGATCAAGGTATTCAGATTTAACTCCTGTTCTTGTAATCATCAGAAGCGTTAACGAGAAGTCCCCAATAGATTTACTTTTACGATTATTATAAATTTGCTAGCCTTATGTACCTAGGTTTTAGGTTCAGGGGTTTTAAATTCAATATTAGTCAATAATTGTGGAGTATCGGTGTGTTTTTGACTATTTATAGAGAACCGAAATTTTATCTTCCTGAAAGTATGTAGGTACAGTTGGCGCCATCCAAATGTGAACGGATTTTGGTTTGTTATGGAAATTTAATCTGGATTTTATCGTAGTAGATCAGACTTTTTTTAGTGGCGTAACACAGAGAGGATATTAATAGAATTTTATTTTAAGTGTCTCTTATAGTACCTACTTAATAATTAAAAAGACGACACAAAAAAACAGTAAATAAAAAGTAAAAAACCTTATTTTAAAATTAACAACAAATCTATGGCTATAGAAGAAAATTATATTTGAGCACAGTGACGACTGCAGATCAACAGAGAAACGTTTAAGTCTCGCAGAAACTACTAATGCAAAATTGTCATTAGAACGAAATATTAATATTTTATTGCAGAGCCATTCATTGCCACAACACTTTGCAGTCTTGTTGGCATAGACAAAATCAACGCTCTCATATCATATGAATCGACGAGCTCTTCCCAAGCATCTTGAATAGCTTGCCAGAGTTGATTGCGGTTTGCCGGCCTAAAGTCTCTTTGATACATTCGACCAAAGCGTTATCTTCCTCGTCATTGGAAACCTTTCCGCCACCTTGCCTGATAGGTCCATGTAATCTTTGTTCTTCTTGCCAGCGTTTTTTAATATAAAATATACAGCTCTTACTGACATTTAAATCAGCAGCCACTTCAGTCAAAGACCAATTATCTTCTAATTTAGCTATAGCCCTTGCTCTTTGCGTCTCAGTTAAATGCCCCGGCATATTTCACGTTACTTGTTTAGATTTCACTACGTTTGCTCTAAGTGACATATATATTTGACAATTATTGAATTTTACGACAACTATGATTTAAAGTTTAAATTACACGATACAATATTGCCGTTCACATTTGGGTGGCGCCGACTGTACATACGTAAAAAGGACCATGATAGAAAGATCTTACTATTTCTACATTTTATTTAGAATTGTTTTCCCAAGTGACCCCTTTGGCAAATAAAATTAATAAATGTTAATAGAACAAAATTATATATGTATAAAACATAGAACGTTTAGAAAACGAAATCTTGAAAACAGAGCAAAAATATTTTGACAATATTACTACATTTACATCAATTCTGGAACTGTGTGACTGCTACAATCTACCTTAAAAATTTACTATACATTGATTTGTATTGACAATAAATATGTTGGTTCATACAAACAATTTTCTCTTTTTACAACTTTTATTTATATCTTTTTTACATACAATGCAAATGATATTAAAGTAGATAAGTTTATTATTGAATAATAATAAAATAATAAATTTACACTCATAAAATTTTAATCAAAGATATCATGAAGATAATATATAAACAATCCAAACGACACTATTAAGCAATGTATTTAGAGTTTATATTGTCGTTGCTCTAATCGCGTATTATCGAATAGTAGTCAGTGGTAAGTATCAGCGTCGTGTTATCTGATACTATTTTAACAATGGAGTTATTATTGAATAAGAAAGAAGGTAAACAGTGACAAGCTTTGCCGGGAGAAATACATATGATAATGAACTAAATGAAACAATCACTAAATTCACGCTTCGTACCAAAATTATACTTTTAATATTCTTGATGCATTTTAAAAATTTCTCATGCATTATTATTCTCCCGTCAAATATCAAGTCGTGATGTGATTAATAATAGAGCAAGTTCGATGAAAATAAATAAAAACATAAAAACAATTATATTTTCATTGCAATGAGAATTTTTTCACGTTTCTGCAGTACAAATTCGCAAGTATTAGTGGATAAAGAAGGATATTATGGAACAAAAGGTTTTGCGAAAGCGGCATCACGTATCAAAAAAGACTAATGGCGCTGTAGGTATTCTCTAAAATGTCTTAAATACATTTATTTTTTGTATTAGTTCAGCTTGCTGCTTTGGCAAAGTATCAAAAAAGTTAAATAACCTGAAATACATACATCGGCCTAAATTGTAGAATACAAATAATGTTTAAAAACAGGATGTTTCTTTTCTGGTTCATGTCTGTTGTGAATAAACTTTAATCAATTTTTCTCTTTCAAAAATTGAATAAAATGAAAATGGTACATGTTAGTTGTAACACCACCCTTTCTGTTAGTATGGGAGCTTCGCCCATTTTAAATCTAACTAACCAACAAAAAAAAACACTTAGCTACTAATATAGAATATGTTTCTATAGTATTCCATATGAGCCATACAAGATTCGACGATCCATTTTTCAAAAATGCGGGAGTTATACCGGAAAGGTCATGTCAAAAATGAAGGGGTATACCTACAGAGGAGGTCAAAATAGATGTAGTACTTTATACCTATATTTTTTTTCCTATCGGGCTTCATTATGGAGTTATTCGCCTACAAAGAAAGAAGTTTGAAAAACAAATTCCAACTTCTAAGTCGTTACCATGACAACAATGAAGTTTGGGAAATTAAAGTAACTCATGGTAATGTTCATTTCCAAGTTTAAACTCATATTCAATATGCCTGGCTTATACAGGAGCAGACTAAATTATCCATTATAGATCTTTGACAGCATTGCAAAAGACATTTCTTTCATGGTTCGATTCGTCTCTCACTTTGATAAAATAAAAGCTATACCGTATATCAGCCGATATCTTGTACCGTTTTTGAGAAAATCGAATTTTATTAACATACATTTATTGCATTAAAAATGTGATGCTAACATTTTTGTAAAAATCTTAGTTTCTTGAATTAAAAAAAGAGAACTGTTCAGTAAGATGTTCAATACGTGTACTTTGTACATCAATGCATTTTCTGAAATTGCTCAATCACCTCTGCTCTACTCGAAATAACATGTGGTGATCATTTTTAATGATGTCAGCGTAAATAATTATGACATTTAATAATTCTTCCTTATTTATAGGAGTTTGATAAACAAGACTTTTAAGAGGGCCCTAAAGAAAAAATCGAGATCGGATTAAGGTTGGGAGACCGAGGCGGCCACAATAAAGGACTACCTCGACCGATCCATCGATCGGGAGATGTAGTATTTAAATCAGCTCTTACTGCCCTGCTAAAATGAGGTGGTGCACCATCAGGCATAAGCCACATGTTATTTCAAATATTTAAAGGGACGTCTTCCAATAACGGATTAAGGTGTTCTTGGGGTAAATATAGGTATTTATACCCATTTAAAGTGTCATCAATGATATGTGGTCCCACTAAGTAGTTTCCAATTATTCCCAGCCATACATTAATGATAAAATTTTGCTGGTGTTTTGTCTGAATAATAGCATGGGGATTTTCGTCACTTCAAATATGCAAATTCTATTTGGAAAGCGCTTAGCGTAAATTCGAACAGCTTCAGAAGCTGCAAATTTTTCATAGTTAGAATCCTCCATGAATCAACAAATGGTGTCAAAATAATTTATGACAAATATCTAACTGCTAATTATACATACTTGTTGACAGTGATCTCAATTTCCAAAGAAACCAAAATTTTTACAAAAAAGTTAATATCACATTCTTGATACAATATATGTATGTTAATAAAATTCAATTTTTTAAAAAACGGTACAAGATATCGACTGATATATGGGTATACCTTTTTTACGCAAAGTGAGAGAGGAATCGAACTATGAAAGAAAAATGCCAAATTAGGCAAGGCTGTCAAAGATGTATAAATTTAAATGGATAATTTCGTCTGCTGCTGTATAATCCAGGCATACTGAATATCAGTTTAAACTTGGAAATGACCATTACCACGAGTTACTTTAATTGACCAAATTTTATTGTTGTCATAGTAACGACTTAGAAGTTATAATTGGAACTTGTTTTTAAAACTTCTTCCTTTGAAGGCGAATAACTCCACAATAAAGCCCGATAGGAAAAACTTTTATATGAAGTACTACATCTATTTTGACCTCCCTTGTACACTCCTTCATTTTTGACATGACCTTTCTGAACACCCTGTATAAAATATTGTTGGAACTTTACACGTTGTAATATAAATTCTAATAATGTGCAAGATATTTGAAAAGAAGAGAATCATAACCTAAATTAGTTTAAGTATTATTTTTAATACCAAAAAAAAAATATGAGTAAATTGAAATTCATTCATCAAATATTTGGAATCGTAAATTTACAAGAATTCACTTTGTTTTGATTTCCAAGAGAGCCTTTTATAATTTTACAAAGCACTTAAAAAATATGAAAGCCAGGACAAGAACTGAATATTTAATAATTTGAATTAAACTTNTACCTGCTAGTTCATTTTAAAGACTTTTTGTGCTTAAGATAAATGCAACTTACTTTTTAAACAAGTTTTTTCATCAGGCGATGCCACATGCTCAGTCTTGCACATACATTTACCGTCGCTACATTCTGCTTGTTCAATCTTGCAATCGTTGTTACGCACACATTCCAACCCAACTTTTGTGACAACCACGCCAGTTTTGCCTATACAAATTTTACTGGAGTTACATATGCAAAAACCATCTTCACCACATGTAGAGTCGTTACCGAAATCCAAGCAATCATCGTTTCCTTCACAAGGAGTCGGTGCTAAAAGACAGTCATTTGTTAGAGTTGGTAAGAAACATATTTTAATTTTTATAGTATCAGCCACAAATATTTACGCAACGAAATAAATAGAACGGCCAATTTTCTCTGCTAATCGTTAGTGACAGACATCAAAGATTTTCCCTACAATTGTTTAAAAAATATTGTAACTTGTAATTAAATATTTTACCCTTATTTAACATGTTATAGGTCCAAGTTTTGCAAGTAAAATTCGGCCCTTCGTAAATCAAGTTAATACTGTTGCTACTAAAATATCGATAATTTACAAAAATATGTACTGGTAATAACTGGTCACCTTCCACTATTTGTTTCAATAAACTTTTAATTAAGATTGAAAAGGTTGGTAATATACCAAAAGTATGCTTTGTTTTGTTGGATCAATCATATAATGTAAGAGTATATTTCGAAATAATTTACTAACTACAAGGTAGGTATTGTTTGTTGTTTATAAATGGTATCCCCAAAAGAAACGCAGGATATAATATAAGAAAAAAAGATTTTATAAATTAAAAAGTTGGCACTGTTTTTACATGTTTTTAAGAGGTAGACATTGCCATTGAATGCGAAACAGAATATCGGACAGATACCCTCCTTGACTATTTGCCATACTCGACTTCTTTTAAGAAAATTCTGTATCACGCTTTCGCATACTTGCGGTTAAATTTCGTTCATAACTCTCTAAATTTCTGCCTTTAATTCAGGAATGGGATTCATTTGAGCAGAACAAACTCTGGTCTTTACGAATTCGCACAGGAAAAAGTCGCATGGCGTATGATCGCTTAATTTGGTGACCAAGTCACTTCACTGTTACATGTGATGAGTCGTCCATTAAATTTCTGCCGGTAACAAGTGGATAGTTTCACGTGCCATACAGCAGGCATCATCCTGCTGGAATCACATGTCATCCAAATCCATGCCATCCAAAGGATGCACAAAAAGCTCGATATCTCTCGATATCGTTCTCCATTGACAGTCATTGCATTTAAAGCCCCATTTAAAAAAAAAGAACGGACTAATCACCCCACTACTGTATTTTCTTATTTTGAACGCAATTTAAAAGTAGGCATAGAGATATTTCATTAAATGCAATTTGAGCTTGAATGAATAAACCACCCACATAAAGATTTTTTTCTTTCTTCTCATTACACAAGTTGTGTCTAAAATTAATCAAATCAATGAATGAATCAATCAATCAAGCAATCAAGCAATCGATCAATCAATCAATCAATCAATCAATCAATCAATCAATCAATCAGTCAATGTATCCTGAAAAAATGTACTTCGTGGCAACACTGTACCACTTCGCACTGTGACGTCATTACAAAATTTGTCGTAAATGGACTATTCCTACCTAATGTACTCAAACTTTGTAAAGTTTGCAACAAAATGTATTTTTAACGACCTATTTCTGTTAATCTTTAAATATCTTGAGGCAGACTCATAAATGAACTTAAAAATGTTTCTAGTAAAATTATTTAAAGTTATTTCTCTAAATTTTGTTGATTAATACATTTGTTGACCTCGATTTAGTTTTTTAATTTCAAAATTGACTGTAAGATAAATTCATACTGGTAAAGACGTATAATAGAGAATCCCTATAATTTTCTTGATACCTTTTCATAATATTAACTCTGCGCATATCTCCGTAATGGAAAATAAGTAAAAAACATATTGAAATATTGATATCTAGAACACTATAACGTTTAAAACAAAATTTGGGCATTTTTCCAATTTCAAAGAAATACTTTTTATTAATTTTAAATGAAATATAAAAATGAAAATTTATTGATTAGTGTACGTGATTCTATCAGTTGAATTACCAAATTTCATCTGTCGTTTATTTCACCCACAAAAAGCTGCTAATTGTTAAAACTTTAAACCTGTAAACGATGAAAAAACTAATCAATTTGAAATATTATATACTTTTTAAAAGCAGAGAAAAATAGTTGTTCGTATCTTCACATAATCCATCAGAAATGATAGATGGATTTATTTATTTTGACCTAATGTTTGGTTTTTGAAGAAAATTATTTCACTACTTAAGCTAAGTACTACTCACCACTGTATTTGTGGTCTGTAACGAATATGTTTGAAGTATTTACATATACAATAAAAACTAATACAAACACAAGGGACACTTCAAACACGGTCATTATGCGTTTCTCAGTAAATCTATAATCACAGATCAAAAACACATTTAGTCGTTAGACACTGGGAACCTGAGTATAAAATATTCATAGAAATCGTTGAAGCGTTTTTAAACACCACACTTTTTAAGCCAACAAAAAAATCCCTGATTTTATTATACCGCTAAAGATGTTAATGGTAAATACATACAATAATCAGAGTTTTATAAACAATTTAAGGCCATAAAGGAAAAAATATGGACATTAGAATGTTTAGAAATATTTCAGTTTTGAATTAAATTCCGCTTTAAATATAATTAAAATATTTCATTATTATACAGAATTGTATTTGTAATTAATCATCAAAATTGACAGGTATAGCGACAGACATTGAACTCGAACGATTGCAAGATTGCAATATAAAAATTATGATGATAATTATTGACGTTTTACCCATATATTACTATAATGAAAAACTATTCTACAAAACGCTCTTAATCTTAAGTTTTATATCTGTATAGTGAAATAAAATCATATGTATAAAAAAAAACGATAGCGGACTCGCTTAGACGTTTATATGGCAAACCAGCAATATGAGAGCAGGGGCGGATCTAGTTGATGTCTAAAGAAAAAGAAAAGGGTAAGCGGATAGTGGAGACAAAAAAAGGTTATGCAGTCAAGAAAGACGTTTTTAAACAGAAAAATTTTAATCTTTATTAATTTAGTCCGTTTGATCTTTGATTTTTTTTCCGAACAATTGGGGGGGGCGATGGCCCCCATGGCTCCCTCCTAGGATCCTCACATGTGTGAGAGTTCATTGTGCTATCAAGTCAGTTTTCTAAGGGATGAAAAAATGGACACATCTCCATCTAGGTTGAGGACATGTAAAAATGTATCTAAAAAAATAATTGTTTAATTTATGAGGCGGGTTGTGGGTAAAAACCACAGAACTGTGAATATTTGTTTTCTTTGTTCAATTTTAATTTTTGCAAAAATGATCTCTGTCTAAATGATTTTTTACAAACTTTTTATTTGTAGTCATGAATTTTGTACAGATTAATTTCTAATTAGATCCGTTTTGTTTTTACTTAGAAAATTTATATTTTATGTCCATGAGTAGTTATTAATTTACATAATTTTCATTTATTACAAAAATTGATGTATTTTTGCCTGAGAGTTTTACAGATTTTAAAGTTTTCTTTCTTTTTTGTTTTTGTACCCCCTCCTCTCTGCCTTCTACCCCTCTACCCCCCTACACACCTCCCCTCGTCCCCACTATTTATTATCGTTTTAGGAAATATTATAAAAATGTAAAAATAAAATTTTTTTATTAATTTTTTAATTGTACCTAATATATTCTTAACTGATTTATTAGTTTATATAAATCTATTTTTAAATGCTGTTTGATGATATTTTTACTACTTTTTTATGCCTTCTGTGTATCCATTTCAGAACCCCTCTTGTCATATCTCATATTTCATATAATCCCTAAAATAAACTGTTTTTCCAGTATCTAATTTTTATTTACTCTACTTTGTGAAAGAGATCCTTTTTTTACGGGTATTAATTTTTATATTGGGGATGGACTAGACAGAATGAGAATTCCTGTCATTAATGTAAAGGGGTCCACACACGCCCCATTTGTTACTAAGGTTGTCATGTTACAAAAAAACTGTACAATACCTGTATGTTTGTAAATTAGTAAATTAGTCATACCCCACAAGCCTTTCCTCTAGCTATATTTTCCTTTAATATATTCAGCGTACTTATTCTATATATTTTGATATAGTTTTGGCCAAGTCGCGTTAACGTAAGCTTCTGGATCTTACTTCAACTTATAACAAACGCATTAAAAGTAATTCGTAATTTCTCAAATTTTAAATTCCAGACAAATAGTACGTCTGAACTACGCTGTAAACAATTACTCCTTGCTTCATTTTAATAATTAATTTTGGTCGGCAGACTATGGTAAGTTTGAATTAAAATTCAGAAATATATGACGTCAGTATTAGTTTGACAAATATGGTTCTAAAACATATTAAGCTATAAATAAATAATATATCATTGTTTCTATTTGTCAAGACTATATACGGCGTAAATGACGTTTTGTTATAAATTAATACGATTTTAGGTAGATGGATAGACTCATTTGTACTTTAATCTCATACTCATTTATAATAGATATATGTAGGTATATGATCTAAATTTAGAGTAAGATTTTATTATTTACGGAAAAATTTTACATTTTAGTAAATAAGACAAAAATTGATTCAGTTAATATAATCACTGATGCTAAACGTAAGTGTTATAATGGAACAACGTGCAAAAAATTATTTTTGACAAAAATTTTCAACAATTCCAATATCATCATATGCATTGAAGACTAACTGGGAACTTAGCCAATGAAGACCAATGTTAGCAAATAAAATAAAATTAATTTACTCAGAACTCAGTCTTTGTAGTACCGACAGTTCGATTACCGCATACAAATTATAACAGCATTATATAAATAAATACCTACCATATCCCAAAGTCGCTACGTAAATAGATTAAAAAACAACCAACGTCGCATTCATACGTAACAACTCTTAATGCAGATGCACCATAAAAGTCACTTTACCATTGCGACATTAATGTTTCTAAAAAACATAAGAAACTCAAATAGAGTATTCTGTATCTAAATATAAAGACAATAAGGCACGTAACACTGTTAAAGATTCAGAAATTAGTTGTTATTTTCACCAATTTTGAAAAGCATTAAGGTTTGGATTAACTTCCAGTGTAGTGTTAAGAAAGATGTTATACTCTGTGATAACCAAAGTCGAATTCATTTATACGAATAATTACAGAAGCCAACATAATATATTGGAGATATTACAAATTTAAGAATTTATATACATACGAGTATATATTCTATATTTGGATATGATTTGTTTAGAATACAATGATATTATAACCTACTCGCACTTTCAAATATTATGCGAAAAAAAAATGTTTTCCGAATGCTTAATTTGCGGATTGGTTGCCACGTCCTCGAACTAAAAATCTTAACGTTTCTGTTCTTCAAAAGAAGTTCTTACCGTTGTTATTCTTTAGGTGAGACTTTTAACCTCGTTTTAACGTGATTTGTCAGTTGTAAACCTTACATTTACATGCAAAGGCTTGAAGTACCTACAGTATAGTCTTTCCGAAGTCAGTTGATCATGCAAAAAAACACCTGGCAATAAAATTCCTACAAAAGTTTTCTGCTAAAGGTAAAAAATTATAATAATTTGTATATAATGTGTAGAAAATTTCTATTATATGTTCATTTGGCCAACAACATATTTTAATTATTTATGTCATCAAACAATTTTATTATATTGGTGGTAAATTTCGTACTTTTTCAAAAGGTGTCCAAAATGCCATGTTGTGATAATATTAGTAAACAAAATATCCCTCCTATTTCTCCCATTCGCAATTGTAATATGAATGATTGATAGAAGGTGCCTATAATAAATTAAAATTACCCGAATCACACCAAATTCCGCATTGCTGCACTGCACTGCTGGGCAATTTATCAACCACTTGTCAGCTGCTGAGATTTATTGCCCAGTAGCCCAATGGAACTGTGTTTGTTTTCCTTTGCCCGCGTTCGCATTCTTCAACTGGGCGTATACTTTTCTACCACCTCCACGTTTAGTTCGACCAGACCTGTATATATGGGTATGACTAAACAAATATGGGAACAAGTTTTTCAAATATTTCAATGCAGAGTTGCTGAGTCTGCAACCGAACCTGGTAGGTACTGTTAATCTGTTGGTTCTTAAATTGATATCGGAAGGACTATACTAGACCCTACAAACTAAATCACTTACAATTTAATTATAAAATATTACACTTTTAGACTTAAATAACTAGGTCTATTAAATATTATTCATAGAATCAAAAATTTCCCATTTCCTTTTTCATCACAATTTTACAAAAACGGTTCAACTTACTTTATCTGGCCGGTGAAGGTCGGATGCGTAATAGCAAAGCATAGTGGGGTCCCGCTGAACACTCTTTGTAATGTATTTTATTAAATTTTAAATGAAATAAAATACCCTCGCAAGGAAAATTTAACCTGAAAAAATAAGAAGCCACAAATTATGGGACATTATTCTGTAATGCAAATTCATTTTATTTCGTATGCCAGGTTTGATAAAAAAGTAACGTAATATTGTAAATTTTATCATGAAATATTTAATTAATCTTCAATTTTTACCCTGTCCCCTTTAAAGTAGTCATCTGTGATATTATACACTTATGCCAAGGTAGTTTCCAATTTGAGAAACGCAATCAAAAATTCGTGATGATCTATTCCATTGTAATCCAGGAAAACAGTTAGAACAACCTTCTCATTTGACCAGATCTCGCTGCCTCATCTTCCATGTTTTCTTGGCCTTCCTGAAACATTTGTACCTACCAAAGATCTTTAAGATTCTGAACGCTTCGCTGCACTTACTTCCGTTTTCAACACAAAATGTCAGAAAAACTTTCTGATCCGACATTTCGCTACACAAAAAATCGCCAAAAACATTGAGGTCTTGCTCATTCGCTCGCTAAACATAAGCTAAACGTGTCAGCTGCCTAAAATTGACAGATACGTCATTGACAGTACTACTCAATAGACAAGATACAACACGCGCAATTTAGAAATTCCCGTTACTTCTTTATCAAACTTCGTACACTATAAATAATATTATCTTAAAGAATAAATATTTTCTCACAAGAAACATTATAAAGTATTTGTAAAAAAAAGGTATTTAGGGCCTAACATTTGAAAATAGTTGACTTGGTTATTAACACTTCACACCTCGTAAAATAAATTATCCCCTGTTTCACCCGCAGTGTTCCGAATGCTGGTGGTAAATTTAAAACACATAATTGATTATACCGAGACGTAATAAATAATCTCGTTTGTTAGTCCACATTTCAATTGATAAAACACTTAAAAGAGCTTGGTGAACGCTACTTCATTTAAAAAATCGTAATAAATTCATTAAAATGTGGTCGTTATCTGGCCGTAAAGTATTTAATAATCTATAAGCTGGCTTTATGCCCCTTTGTAGACCCATTAAGTTGATTCTAAATGTGGTGCCGTGATTTACACAGCATAATTTATTTAATAGAATATACGAAGAAAAGGATGAAGTTAAAGAAAATAAACAGAGTAAAATATAGAGTATATAAATTTGTAACCACCAGCAAATAATCAAATTTCAGATGTAAAGGGCGTTAGGGACACCTTTTGAATTTATAGCACCAGAAAGTTCTCAGAATTATTGAAAAATCCCCATCAACCATTTTTATGGTGGATATAAGAGTACTATTCATTTTGTACTCTCCTTAGTAACACTCTATTAATTCTTTTGTTCCTCACATAAAATTCTCACCATATATCTGAAAATACTTAACACTATGGGCAAATAGAGATAAAGAGAAGGCCGCGCCAGTTTTGGCACAAGAATGTCTAAAGTTCTTAACGTCAAAGCAAACAAACTAAAAAAAGCACCAGGTTTAAATCTATTTATTGGGAAAATGCTAATAGGATACATTCAATGCATTTATAAGACCCTGATCTCTCAAAAATAGGACAATTTTTACCGATATCGAAATTTCGGAAATATGTTATATCGTATCATTCAATAAGTCTTTTCTCGACAATCTCCAAAATCCCCGAAAGGAGAAATCTCATTCGAATAAACAAAGACCTACAAATATAGATTCCCCACCATCAATTTAGTTTTTCACATGCTCATTTAACTTCAAAAGTACAACAAAGTCGCAAGATATCCAACATTATCAATCAAGCAACGAAAAAATTGATAGTACTTTACCACTGTTTTCCTAGACATCAATTATTATTATACGAAATTATCAAAAGAACACTTCTATCAAGCTACAATAATCTGCTAAAATCATATCTAAGGGAGTGCCAATTTGAAACTAAAGTAGGTAAATGGAGAAACCCCCTTCAATACGGTCAGTCATTTGGCAACTTTATGTACATTATGATCGCACCTATCAACGACCACGGACACAACAGTAGGTGTACATTTGAAGATTATATATACAGGGTGGGAAAGTCCCCATGATTCATCGGCCGTTACGTGAGAGCGATAAAGTAAGTCATAGAAATTCGTGCGATAGAGAAAGATGGAGGCGTCTAATAGTCACCGCCCATTTCGCCCTTCCACAAATAAGGAGTGGATCTTATTTGTGGAAGGGCGAAATGGGCGGTGACTATTAGACACCTTCATTATAGCCATCTTTCTCTATCGCACGGATTTCTAAGACTTTCTTTATCGCTCTCACGTAACGGCCGATGAACCATGGGGACTTTCCGACCCTGTATATCTACAAGTAGTGAAAATCCTATTGTAACCACAGCTAACCTCCAGAGACTCCTCAACCCCATCGAAGCTTAGCTGAATTTGAAAATAAAGGTGAATGAAACAAAATCCACTCTCCGTCCAGTTTATGTAAACCAAATTATTATACCCCAGAATTAAGTCCTTACGTACCTATGATTGCACCTGGACATATAATAAAAATAAAGAAAACGCCTAGATCTAAGAACAAAAGAAATGGCTCATAGAAGAGAGATCAGATTAAAGATCTAGAAAACAGTTATCGAAGAAATCTGGGCATAACGGACTGAAATCTGGGGTTGCGGAAATAAGACCTATTCAATGAACTTAATCCAAAATTCATAGAATAATCACAGACGCCTCATAGTAGATCTGTAATTACACCCTTTACAGTTCACACAGGTCCAAGATTACCTACATAAATGACGTCAATCGTGAACGAAGTGCTAAACACTACAACAACTTTCGAGGACTATTTAGACTCCCTAAATAACCCTAGCTAAGAAAAAAACATTACATTGCTCAATCGAACGCTCTGGACCACAAAGAAAAATAATGAAAATTTCAGCTTAGAGATGTGGTACTCAATATCATTATCACCCTAGCATGAATTAACGGCTATGAAGAATCCTCAAAATATGACGATGATTCCTCAATTCGTTTCAGAGATATAAAAAAAATGTTAAAGAAAACTAAGAATTGAAATTCCCAAAAGTAAATAATCATTTTATATAAAAACAGCAAAATATCGTTAAGATGTTCAAAGTTTTTAGTAATAATTCCTCTAGTAAGCTAACAAATACTATACATAGAAAAGGAAATTGTTTCAGGCTACATGATGTTGGTGGAAAGAATAGATAGAAATTAAATAAAATCAATTTCATAAAAATATAGGTATAACGATAAAATAAGCTGCATACTAAATTTAAAAAAATGCTGTAGCTATTCTCCTATAATAAAAGAACACTATTTTTGCTCTTTGCACATTTTCTTCGTCAATTTTTAACGTAATCCAGCTATTAATTAATTAATTAATTAATTAATTGGACTAATTCTCAGCTACATTCACTTATTAGGGCAAACCAATCCTAAGTTATCAGTAAAGCCTTTATTTTATTTTCCACCTGAATGTACTTTAAAACACAAATCAATTAAGCTACGTCTCTGTGGGCATTATGTCTTACTTAGAACAATATTTACATTTATTGTTTTCTTAACACGCATACAACTTTTTCGGTACCTGTAGCTGCTATAAATAGCAAACAAAACCATTAAAGCTCATTTGACTGCCTATTTTTAAACTTAAACCTTGCAACGCGTCAGCCTGAAGAGTTTTCCTTGAAATTCTGATTAAAAAAATCCCATCAGAACAAGATGTAGCTGTCGCCTCAAGTAAACTGAAATGACAGCATATTTGGACATAAGGTAACAATTTTAGAAGTTTTAACTATTTTAAAACTTCTACCATTTGAGTTAAGAAACATATTTAACCAGAACATGCAAGCACTTGAAGTATTTCTGTTCACTTATGCTATAACACATTTGTTTCACTTTATTTCAAACTGTAAAAAAACTGACAAAATTTATGGTATTTTAATTTGACTCCTACGCATCTAAAAATGTGATTCCAATTTATTAGGTATAGCTCCCTTCTTTTTTCATACGGCGATGTCAGAATTAATTTTATAGAGTACATATGGGAATGTACGCTTACTCGACTTTTAAAAAATTCCCAGACTGCAATATTATTAATATAACAATTTACTTAGGAAAAGTCGGCGATAGTTTCACTCGCATACAAAGTCTAACTATGTTGAACTTGATAAGACCGTGAATTTGAAATGTATTATGCATTTGTATCCATTCGATTTGTTATCATCGTAAAAATAATGTTTACAAGTTAACGCTTTAGATACACATTAATGACGTCTACTAGTGACTTAAAAACAGTATATACAAACTTTGCGTTAAGTTTATTTACAAATTTGTAAAATTCCAATAATAGTTAGGTTCAACAACCAAGTTTGCATTCTCGTTTTGTGTATGCAACAAGCAGCTCTAATTAAATGCCTCAGTATACAAAATAAAACACTCAACACTCTGAACATGATCGCGGTATTTAAATTTATGTCTTCGCCTCTTAGTGAACACGAAAACAAAGCAAACCGCTACTGTTCTTCATATGCTTGACAAATTATTTCCCAACCTATTCGTCTATATTTACTTTCTTAAATAGTTGTATCTCGAAAGATTTCAAATTTCCTAAATGTAAAATCTGTTGCTTGCGTACAGTATACTTTTTTAATGGTATACTTCTTATATCTTTTATATGAGTTGTTTGATTGATTTCCAATTTAACAAGAAGAGATAAACGAATATGATCGATCCCATGAGAGCAGTCATATTGTTGACACATTGCCAGTTTTTTAGATATTACTGGAAATTACTCTTGTAACTGTCTGTATATTTTTACATATTTGAAAAGAATATTTTATTGCAATTACTGTAGGTAGTATAATATTTGATGGGTTCACCCTATGGAACAAGAAGATATAAGAACATTCAAAACGGTCTGTTAAAAATACAAATGTATACATTCATTTTTATATAAGAGTATACCTATACTACCTATACATGGTGATCCTTAATTAGACAGCCAAACTTGTGACAGGTGTTCTTTCCTCAAAATTAATTAAAAAGTTTTAAATAAGTTATGGATCAATACCCACTCCTAATGAAAATATAGCAACTTGAAATTGATTTTGACAATGTTTTTTTTAAATACTGAAATTTCAGAATCAAATACATGTTTCTAGCTATTAATAAGTCATAATGATAAAGTGACAAAAAGATTGGTTGCATGAAACCTACATTTTCAGTTACTTAAAAAAAATGTCTATATTTTTATGTATGCAAGTTCTTTATCATGACAGTGATGGTAATAGTGGTTGCTCTTGAAAAATTTTGCTGAAGATCATGATTTTAAATTAAAAAAATATGTTGTTATTATGTAGCAATGATTACCAAACAAAGAAGAAGGCCGTGATATTCATCTTCACAAGATGTTTCTAAATACTAAAAATGATTAGTTAAGATGTTGTACATTAATTAGTTTGTAATTAATTGTTAGTACGTATAAACTGTTAAATAGGTAATGTAATACCTACAGCAGATATTGTTTTCATTTTTTTTTTTAATTTTATTGTCTGAGTATCCGCAACATATTGGAGGTTTTAAGTAGTTGTATTTAGTGTTTGGGAAAATTTGTTTGTACGTAAAAACAAACATCACAACATTCTTTGCTGTGTTACCTTTGATAATGATAATTACATAATGTTTCTTACATTTTACTTGAAAATCGTTAATCTTTTTTTTATGATACAAGATTTACTTGTATTTCCTAAAAATTAAAAAACATCGACATATTTTATAAAGTGGATTCCATTCAACCCACTTTCTGTCAAGTTCTATAAATATGTCATTAATAGACATTGGAACTTTATGGCGACAATCAAATAAATAAACAGTAATAATCTATATTATGCTAGTAAATGGCAATTCGCGTTGTAGTAGCAGAAATAGGCTAAATCAATACACAATGCTATTGACTGCCATAAAAACAGGTGCCATAAACGGCCGATTGTTCACTTGCACGCCAGGTCGCCAGAGCAGGCATTAGGGTGCTGCTAGACATGTATCGAATAAATTGATCGATGCGAAACTTCAGATCAGAGGCAGACATATACATGTTATTGTATGTACAATGACGCGGATAGTGAGATTACTAAATTGTGAAGTAGTTGATGCTTCGTCACCATTAGTAAAATTAGCATGTATTAAAAACTTCGACTATTTTAGATATGCGCCTGTGACCTCGATAAATATTGAACGGTCATTTTTTTTTAAATGGATATTTACCGATCGCCGGAGATGATTAACCGCGGAACACTTAAAACAATTATTTTCTACAATCACTTTCCTTATGACAAAGAAATTATTATTTTGTTAACTTTTGCTGGCACTTATTATTACGTACTAGTATACCTACTATATGTTTTATGGTAAGATCCATGTGAAGCGTTTAGAATAGAAACAGACACTGTCCCTTTTTGTTTCATATTGTTATGCAAGTACTTATAATGTAAAGAGTGCAGTTATAAGAAGGCAACGGTTGTCACTTTTTGTTCTAATAAAGTTACAAAAAGAGAACCGGTCTTACAGACAACCCTGTACCACATTACAGCCGCCCTAACATTTCCGATCTCTATTAATAACCAAAAACGTATACCAAGTTTGCTACTATATTTCAAATATTTCAACCAGTTTAGATGATATAAAAAAAACTATGTATTTTTGTAAGGACTCAGAATTGACTTTCGGTGCATTTGAACTTTTCGTACTAATTTTGATCAAAGAACATCCTGTACAAATTTGGCAGTTGAACTACCCTTGAATACCCTGTATAGATGCATGCACAATAATATGGATATTCTGTAATTCCCGGGAAATATTTTTAGGAAAAATTTAAAATTGTGTGTCGAAAATACTGTTCCAATTTTTATATATATTTTTGCATCGCGCGAAAGTCCTCTTTTTTCTCAACTTATATTAAAAATGTCTTTCGATGTCTCTTCTCTTTCAAAGGCTGTAAGACAATATGTATAGAGATATTGAACACTAGCACCCTGGGATGTCAAATTTGACGTCAGTCAGATAATCAGTGTAAAAGTACTCTTTCGCTGTACATAGGAACATACTTAATACTTATCTGTTATTTTTTTCTCTTTTATTTAAAAATAATGGTTTACCATAGAAAGTGCACTGATAGATAGTTATTTTTGGCTTTTGTAAGAACAAATGATGCTACCTTATCATTTTTTCCAGAAACTTACTTCACATATGTTTTGTCATTTATCCATTACCTTATGGACACCTTGTATGTAAAGACTAGGAACAATTGATATTCTGCATTTCATAAAGAACAATTGTTCCTTTTACCTGCCAGCTTATGGCAAACTGCTGCACGTCACGGAGAAGCTTCGTACTTCACACTTCTTTTAATTATTGTTCTTGGATGCCGGGTATTTTGTGGGTGGATATTTATATGAGTTTTGTTAAGAACACACCCTGCTCGTGTAGTTAGCATGAGTCGTTAAATGTAGATTGCTCAGGTTGTTCATGTTTTCATGTAAAAGTCATGCTGCATTATATTCTTTTAGATGTTTCCCTTCAGTTGTACTTTTTGTGTTTGTAAAGATTTAAATAACTGGTATTGTAACTAAGGGCTTCAATTAAACTTCACGTCAAAGTCACAGTGTAAATAGTGTTTCTGAAATATGTATCTCTTACATAAAGTTTTGATCCGTCATATCATATTACCTAATTAAATAATGAGAAATGTCTTACCAAAAAAATCAAACCATAAAGTTACCCCTTATAGCTAAAAATCACATTAGTGTTAGTGACATCGTATTGAACAAAGATAAAATAATTATAATAAGTAATTTCATTTCATAAATAATTTTTGAAAAATAAACAGGTTTGACGTCTAATATTATTAGAAGCATGTTAATACAAACCAAATGGTTATTTACTCAAATAAAGATAAATACAATTTAGTAAAATATTTTAATCTAAGAAATGAAAAGACAGATTTAGCAAAGGAATCTCTATTTTCAATTGTACTTATAATTTGAATATAGTAAAATTAACGTAAAACGTTTGACATGCATTTATTATATTTTAAGATATTCAGAGAAGCTACCACTCAGCTTGACAATTTTCGAAAAATTATAATTGAATTTGAATATTTACGGACCTTACACTAAACCAAGGAACAAAATTTACAACAGAGCTAACCGAGAAGAGCAGGAACATGATGTTCTATAGTGTGTTAGAGAAAATCCTAATACAACATCTAGACAGAAAGAAGTAGACAGTGATGTTAAAAGGAATACTACATGCATTTCCATTTCTTATTATTAGATTAAAACATTTTATTAAATTGTATTTGTCTTGATTTGAGTAAAAAACCATTTTTGATTTACGCTTCTAATAATGTTAAACGTCAAACTTGTTTGTTTTCAAAACCTTCTCAGTCAGATAACAAATATCGTAAGTTCTTTGAAAATTTTATACAGAATCATTCACAACTTATCCAAAAAAAATTGGGAATAGATGAGGTATGAGAAATGGAGTCAATATCTTAAAAAAAAATTTGTAAAATCCTTATAGTTTCCGAGAAAAAAGTTATTGATGTTGTAGTACATTCAACCATTACTTAGCTGGACAACTGTAGCCTCTAGCGTCATTCACAATACGCGTGGAGCGACTTCGAATACTGAAATTCGATTTTACAATCGTCGTTGTGTTTACCTGTTATCTGTGGTGTTTACAATAGTTTTTTAGTAGTTAGTGTCAAAAATGGCTTGCGTGTATAGCAACTCGGAGTTGATGGATATTTATGGTGAAGCAAGATAACATTTTGTATTATGGTGAAGCAAGAAAATATTTGTTAGTTCGTAGAAACTGAATAAGGTGGACCCAAATGTGTTTATACGTCGGTGGATAAAATTTTGAACAGTTGTTGTAATATCAGCTAAGTCAAATTATTTTGTTATTTAAAACCACAAATTTGCTGATATAATATAGGTGCTATAAAATTCTATTTATTTCTTTCCTTGCGAAAGTTTTTGTCCGTTTTTATCTCACTTTGCTGCCATGCCGGTCGCATTGTGCAAGGTCAGGTTTTACAGTGGACCAGTTTCCGGTGCCGTGCAGAAGTGTATTTTTAAATAATTTTCGAACTGCCCTTTTTGATTTTTTCTTTACAAAATTGTATTTGTAAGAGTCCCCTGTACATTCAATTTTTTTTGGACAAATTCTGAATCACCCTGTATTTTCCGCAAATCTGAACAAAAAATTAGAAGTAAAGTATATATTTTTGGAATGTATTTTAGCACTCTTTCCGTTTTTGAAATAAAATACAGGGTGTTCCATATAAAAAAACACAAATTGTGATCATACCACAAAAATTAAAAATATTTATAACATTTATTTCTATGTCATCGAATGTATCTCAAAAAAGTGTCTGTATAATGTTTAAATCGTTTTAACTCTTGAAAGGGAAACGAGAAAAGAACACCAGTATATTTAACCAAAAATGGAGAAACGCCATGTATTTCGAAAACGGTAACAGATAGAGAGATGAGATTTGCGTCATTGTTATTTTCTCCAAACAAGAGCTCTAAACTTGACTATCAGATTCGCAGTAACCCTTGAAAACCGACCAATTTGAACCTCCCGATAAACATACGAATAAAGTGCTAAATATGTATTTCAAAGGCACGTAAAGTTATCTATCAACTGCATTATTAATAATGGAGTAAAAATTAAGAAGAGGAAAATATCTATTATCTATTGAATTAAGCTAACAAATAAAACTAGAGACGTTTGTTCAGCCGTGATATTTAGTGATAATTTTTGTAATTGTATATATTTAATAACTTTCAACATTATCAAATAAGACAAGACAGGATAGAAATATATTGAAAAGGTTCAGCCAATGTAAGTACAATGGCTGAATTTCTTTTAATATTTAAGAGGTCTCACACACAATCACACATCACAATCTTTTATTTGTATAAAAAAAATATTGGTTTCATACGTCTAAACAAAATACATGTCAGGTCTCAATAAAGAACTATAGAGCTATTAAACACCAAAAATAATTATAAGAATATTTGCATTGCATTTACATTATAATTTTTTTTATATCTAGCCAAATTATAATACCCGCTACTACATATCATAACAAAAATAACCACTTATACTAACTGCTGGAAATATGTATTAAAAACAAATTTAAATTATTTTTAAATGCAACCTGGGCAGTTCTATAAATATTTATTCATTTCAGACGCCCCAGACTGTCGTAAACTTACAAAAGTTATTAAACTGCAGTTTCTCGATACTTAATAGATTGTATCGTGTAAGTCAGTAAATATTTATTTATTCTTATAATTTAAGCGAGATAGTTGTTAAAATACTAGTTTATATGCTTGTAGACACATACTAAAATATTATAGTTATTTACGTATTAAATCATATATGTATTATGTTTCATAAATCAAACCTAAAATATACCTACATAGATCTGTTGCTAATTTAATTTAAAAGGAAACATCAATATAGCTACCTATATCAGAAAAAATCAACAAATTTTATTCAGTTGGATATTAAAGGGATGATTCAAATATTGGTAAAATTCATTACTTTTTATCAGGCACGAGATCACACCTTAGAGAACAGGTAGATTAAAATCAAGACTTTCACCTTTCAATACAGAGTCGTATAGTAAAAACGCTTTGTCATTAGTGTCTTAGCAATAATCGCTTCTGCATTTTCATACTAAAGAGTAATTCTTCTTTTTCAAAAAGGGATATGAGACATGATTTTTAATTAAAATTTGACCTGCTCTTCTCTCATAACAATGTTATTACTTTTATTACAAATGCTTTACAAATGAATGGTGCAGAAGGAAAACGCTGTTAGTCAATCCAGACAAGACAGTCGTGGTAATTTCACCAACAGAATAAATCTAAATGGAATGGGGATGCTCCCAATAGTAAGGGAAACCGTTGACATTTCCAGGACCGTAAAATAGCTAAATACTCTAATTCCAGATATTTAGAGCTTAACTGTTATGCGCATATGGACTATGTGATAAATAAGGCGAGACCAGCATCTGGAACTGAAGCTACTGATGTGGTGCAATGGTTTGTTGGCCCAAAGTCAAACATACCACTATAAGGAAAATATTGAACACAGTGTAACAGAAGTTATGATGACGACTTTAACAGCTGCTTCAAGAGAAGTAAGAAGGCAGCTTGCCGCCCTTATTTATAATTATTATCTTAGTGATAAGATATGAAAATATGATTGGATAGTAAAATTCAACAAATGGCAAAGAAGCTATAGACTTAACATTTTCCACGAGGAATTTACGAAGGACGTGCACTATCTACATATTATTATAGTCTGGTTGCAAAAAAGCCTTAGATTCAAACAAAATGTGTTCAAAACTTATTTGAGACTGCAATTACTAAACGAACAGTTGAACTGTGTTGGGTGTCATGACGCAAGGGTATTGAAAGAATGCAAAAGCAGATGAACTTACAAAAATGGTATCTGAAACATTGTAAATGAGACTCAAAACCAGGACAGACTCGATTGAGGCAACGTTGAACGTATTTATGCGAAATAGAAATGAGTTGGCGAGTCAGATTAAAATTGGACTGAAAGAAATCACAGGACTTTTAACAGGACGCAATTAATAGAAAAAATATCTCTATGGTGTAAAGTTAATAGATAATACTGCTGCGAGAGCTTCGTTCTATCTACTAGATATTTAGAGATGATGAATAGAAAATACAATTTAATATGTGGTAAAATGCGATATGTTTCTAGAAAGCCTTTATAAAAGAAAAATCTGGTTGAAGTTACTTCTCTTGGGTTTCAGCAGCGCTTAATTAGAAACTACTTTAAAAAAATAAAATACTTCCATTTTTAAAATTTAATGTTACTTCTTTTTTCTCATTGATTTTTTAAAATCAGTTTATTTATTATGTACGTCTTCGAATCTAAACCCCTCTTTTTACCTACAAAAATAGCGCTTCTTTGAAATTAAAACCAATTAACCAATTGCAGAAAATTTATTTTCAACTCGTCCTTTAAAAAAATACATAAGCCTTGTGGTGGCTGCAGAACGTAATGTAATAATAAAAACATTCATTATTTTTCCAAAATGAGCTGTTCAAAATTTAGATAAAAGAAAATTCCATTCCCATCATGCAGAAAAAAATGTTGTAATACAATGTAACTGCATCTACACTTACTAGTTAGCTTATCTCATGTTATATTAAAATTTATTCAAAACTATTATCATTTTTGTGATAGAATCATGAATATTTCCCAAGAATTTCATCAGCTACAATAATCGATAACGTATTTAAAACTAACGAAATATTTACGGACCATTTACCAATTAAAATTTTAAATCGTGCTCAACGATCGACCATATTTTTTTCTTAATTGATGGTGTTTCACGAAATTGTCACACCAATTAAATCAGATCTTTTGTATAATCTAATTTTAAACGGCATAAAAAATGTCTCAAAGCGTTCTTAACAATTAAAGCTGTCTATTAAAATAGTTTAAAATAGACTACAGTAGAGTAAATTTAGTGTAGGGTTTATTTCCCACACAAGTTACTTGCACATTGTGTCATGGTGTTGCCATTTGTATGTTTACATAGCGAATGGTAATGGATGCAGCACAGACGCACACTTCTGTAATACTATTAAACTCTTTTATTACCATTTGTTCGGCAGCACTTAACGCACTGTAGACTTAGTAGATATTACATCATGTTTTAAAAACAAGAACATGAATGGAACAGGAAATATAATAAAGTGCAAACATTTCCCGAAGAAACTTGGATTTTGGTCTAAGTATCTTAAATTGATACCACTATAAAGAACACGACGTCATTAGTTTAGTAAGCTACGCCATTTCTTTACTCAATTATTTCTAACAAATTCAAAATTTATTTTAAAAAATCTGATCAAATATGATATATACATTCTTTAGAAAAAATATATAAATTTGTTTAAATTATCTTAATCCTTTACAATAAGGTAAAAAGTTCTCCAAAAAAGAAAAAAACGAATTTCCTATGAACATAGATCCAAAAATAATTAGATTGCTTCAAAGTCGAAAATAAAAAGCAGTTACCTTGCTAATAGTTTTAAATATTGCTAAGAAAGTAGTCATATGTGAAATCAGAAACATAAGATACCTATCTATTTATTTGTTATATATTCAACAGTTTCTAAAATTCCTTTAAAATATAAATGCTGACTACTAAAGAAAATTCTGGGTTAATGCAGTGATAGGTTAATATTCTTCAGACATACGTAATAAATATGTTCATTATGCTGATCAGATCAGAAAAGTTCTTAAAGATGCTATTACTGGTGAATATAATTCTTTCAAATTTATAAAATATATTACGATCAGGAAGAAGCATAATACGTAAGTGAAACAACTAGATCTAAAAAAGACATATTATTCAAGTCTCTTTAACTTCCCTAATCCTTATTCTTGCCTAAAAATAAGAAATTTGATTTTGTTTCCTCTGGGGAAAATAGTAAAAAATACTTTTAAACAAAGTCATTCACAGAATCATTAATAGTTAATCTTACATTTGCACATATATATTCTTAAAGTTCAAATAATACTGCATTCCTTTTGATTGCCAATCAAGACGATCTATTATTCAAGTTTTCTCAATGGGTATTCTGATGTCCATCTAATATTCAATTCCAATGAGTCATTCAGAATTATTCGTCGAAAATAAATCGTTACACTTAAATGAATTTGTTAATAGATAATTTTCATATACATAGGAGATAGAGGATTTTACCTTCATTCATAATTTGGTTTAGTACTATGATTCCTATACCTCGTTTTGCTTTAGTGATAAATATTTTAAATAAATTTAATTAATTAGTAATGCAAACCATAGGCCAATAATCACAATGGTGAACATAAAAAAAATTAGTACTATTAACAAGCAAATGGGATAAATATTGTGTTGGTCAATATGATGTTTTTTTTTGCAAGTAAAAAAAACGCTCTTAAGCCACATTGGCAGCAGTTAGACCAATGAAACATGAAAACATTCATTTCAACTTGGAGATGTTATTTTTTTATTCATAAATATGTAATTTTATATTCAATTTAATTCAAAATGGATAACTTGTTTATGTCACTTCACATTTATAATTACTATTGTCACTTGTCATATAGAAGATTTGTTAGCAAAAATGACACATTGTTTTAGTTTTATAATATTATATTGGAGATATATCAAACCAAATTTAGTTAGTTTAGCGTTTAAAAATAAATTTTGTATTTTCATTTCCATCTTGAGAGAGAAAACATGTCATATTTGGATTTACTAAGACGTATCAAAATCCTTCTTTGGCATATACAAGGGAATTCAAGAATTTTACTCAACCTTTTAAAAAAATAAGCAAATTACTCCTCAATTTCCGTTAATTGGGCGCCCTACTTTGCACCACATTTGCTGACTGGGAACGCGTCAGCGCTCCACAGAGCATTCGAACGTTGAAGCGAAACAGCTGATTTCCCTAGTAGTCTTAAATTTTGCAATTGGTTTCAAAATCAAAGTGCAGCGGATCGCGATTTTATTAACAAAAGTGAGTGTCTTTTAGCCGTGCGGTTATTTTAAATAGGTAGGTACCACACTTCTCTTTGAAAAGCAATAAGTTACAGAATAAGGTATACTTGCGTACTACAAACTGAATAATTAATTGAACACAATACTAAAAACTTATATTTAATTATTATAAAACATAGTGAAAACGTTAACAATATTAAAATTACTAAATACTAAAATTAAAAAAATGGGTCACCTAATATTCCAAAACAATGCTTTTATTAACAAATAAATAATATTTAAAATGAAAAAAAAAATTCATTCATTCATGTGTCTAGGTAAAAAGCTCCGCTTATTCGTTGTCGTTCACAACGGATTGAAAACCCATTAAAAGTTAGGTTAATGGCCTAATATTACGCTACATCAAGATTCACTCGCAATAAACCTTTCTGGGTCAACGGTGAGGAGGGTCGGAAAAGAGGTTTAAGTAATGATTTGAAAACATTTTTTTTTTTCATCGTAAATATGCATTTTAAAGTTTTTTAATCATGTATTCGTATTCTACTATCTTTTCTTTATCTTCCCTTAAAATTAATGAGGTTGTGACTGATTCACCCTGTATATGTATATTGAAAAATATATTAGGTACTATACAACTTTCAACACAAGATATATAATTGAATATACAGGGTGTTTCTTAATAACGTGCTAATATTTAACGAGGTTATTCTTGGGTCCATTTTAAGAAAAAAACTTCATAAGAACATAATATGTCCTAAATGTTTTAACTTTTGAACTACAGGGTGCTAAAGTTTTATGAAAAAACATTTTTTTATGATAGCTTTGGCATTACCCTAGATATATTTTCAAATTTGGTACACGCCTTCTATTCATGGAAATGCATTTTCTGATGTACAATCAATTTTATTATTTTTGCCAGTGGCGTTTGTACAGGTTCTGTATTGAATATTTTTGAAGAAAAATATGTTACGCCACTTCTTTTTCTTAGAGTAAAAATCATTTTTGAAATCCTCATTCCTTTCTGAGCAAATGTGGTGTCTTGAATTTTTTTCGTTTGACGTACGGTTTTCGCATAAAAACCTGTACAGACGCCACTGGCAAAAATAGTAAAATTGTTTGTACATCAGAAAATGCATCTCGATGAATAGAAGGCATGTACCTACCAAATTTGAAAAAATATCTCGGGTAATACCAAAGTTATCATAAAAACTGTTTTTTCATAAAACTTTAGCACCCTGTAGTTCAAAAGCTAAAACTTTTAGGACATATGTTCATATGAAGTTTTTTTCTTAAAATCGATCCACGTCATTAAGAAACACCAAACACAACAAGCAAGAGAAATTTTTAGTAAAACAAATTTTTCAAGAAAAAAACGTCAATTAAAGCTAAACTTTCGTTTGTTTTTTGTTATAGCCGTTTTGATTTAACCATCTTAGCAAGAATATGAGAACACTTTTGTTTACAATAAAATGCACAGATATTTCGTGTTTTCGGAAAATAAAACTATTTTATTTAATAACACTTATTTTTAACACAATTTTCGACTTTGTCTTACTGGTAATTCTATTTTGCCTCAAAAATGGTGTTTAGACAAATGTGACGCTTTTTTGTAACTTTTACACTAAATTACAATCCACAAAACAATAGCATTTTTATAACATAATAAATTTTTGATTGATTTAAATATTTGTTTATTGTTATGAAGGATATTAATTTAAAATTATGACCAGTTCTTGTTAAACCGGAAGTGATTAAAAACTGGTATCCCTATAAGATTGATTCGTTTAATCTTTCCGTTTTATCATAGGTATACCACTTCTAAAAAAAGGGAATATGTAAATATGCAAAAAACTAAAGAAAGTCTTCATATAAATATACCTGTATATCGTAAATTAAAAAATACAATCCTTTAGGAAATTCATTACGATATTGTATGTGTTATTTTCTGTAAGAATTTGGAATAACTAACAAATTATTTAAACTTATATAATTATAGGATACACGGATTAAAGAAAAAGTTCACCACCCACAATCCTAATTCACATGATAAAATATCCTAAATAAGCGTAGCTACAGCAGAAAACTAAATGGAAATGTTATCTTAAGTCGAAACATAATCCTAATGGTCTAAAGATTTGAAATTTTTCCATCAGCCTAACTGAATTATTAAGATTATGATAATAAATGAATGTATAACAATGTCAGTCATTGTGGACCCTATAAAATCCTTAATTCATTACTAAATATATAGTAATTATGAACTTATTGTATACATATTGGAACTGTCACATTACGAAATCGAAAGAGGAAGAATCTCGTTTGCCCTCTGGGTGCGCTTTGAGCACACTCATCATTTGTCAATTAAAATGAAATGATTTTATCAAATTTATATCAGTGCCCATCACTCATGCCTATAATCACAACTTAACAAAACACAAAAGGGATATTCCTATATTTAAATGCGATTGTAAAGTAAATTCTTACAGTGTGTACTCGATTAGCTGTCTGATTCACATAGAAAAAAGTAGACTTTATTCGATTTCTCTGTGTAAACTGTTTGGTCAGATAGCTAAAAATCAGCGATATAAATTGATCTATAAAGCAACTGGAGTGATAAACCATGCTTCTTTTTGCCCATAAAACAAATTTTCAAGACACCGCAATAGCCTCTACCGTGACAAAATGCCTCGAGGCTCGTTTATTACTAATTCTTCTCTGAGCTGCGGTTTTCTTCGAAAATATTAATGACCACGTATATACCGACAATGCCTGCTTTAGTGTGCATTGAATGCAAAATTAAATCTCACATCCGCAGATCAAACAACAAATAAAAATGTCAATAATCCTATGGGCCTTTTCCGTAATATGTTATTTTTAACATCGTAAAAATAAGATTTTAAATAGGTGTTGTTTTTCCGTCTGACGTATACAGGATGTAAGACATTTTATCTTAATAACTTTAGAAGTTGATAATTGAAAATCTTATGAGTATTAAGTTTAATTTATACGCTGTAAAAAATTTTCACTCAATATTACTCAATAACGTATCAATTTCTGTCCACACCTGATTGAGTGAAATTTTTACTCTATTAGTATGAGTACAACTGAGTAAAACTATTACATCAGAAATTAGTGCGTTTTACTCAAATCCGAGTTACTGTACTATCAATTGAGCGACTTTTGACTATTCTGAGTATATAAAACCAATTGACTTTTTCTATAATATTATTTAAATTTAACTAATATTGAATATTTTTTTACTCAGACTTATATTCTCTTTAAATTTTAATTTATGTAAATATCACTGTATTAAAGTCATAAACTACTAAGCTGCTACAGTGGTTTCTACACAAATCTGTTTTAGAGGCAATATTTTAGGTCTCGATTAAAGAAATTGGTGAACTGATCAAACGAATAGATTACCATAACCTATATTGTACGTTAGAAATACGTAATTATAGATAACAATTTCAATATACGTTTATTTAACCAAACATTAATCGAGACTTAATATATTGTCTTTAATTATTGAAATTAAATCACTGCATTTAAGTACAATTTTCACTAGAATAATCGATACTTGTCCAACACCAAAGCACACCATACGCCATACTGCCATCCACCACACCACGGTCATGAGATAACCTAATGGGACGATGGGAACAAAGACAATGCATCTGGACATGAAAAGTAATGAGGACATTTACTCTGATTTAGGTACAAGTGCACCACCTACGAGTTTACGTGAAGTATATTTAAGGAGTACCAATATTTGAGTGAAAGTACACAGTTTTAGTTTAGATATAATCACAAATGAGTAAAATGATCAAAATGCCTAATACTGAGTGAAAATGTACTCAATAATTTCATTCAATGGATGTACTCCGAACCTCACACTAATTTTTTTTTACAGTGTTGTAAAAGATTTGAAGCATCAAAATCTGTTCAAGTTTAATTTATAGTAAAAGATTTAAATCATCAAAATCTGTAAAATTTAATATTGTCAAGAAATAATTAATATGTTTGGTGTCTTACAAGAGTTTAAATTAGTTACCATGGACACTTTGTGCCACGACTAGATATTTAAAAAATTGTTGATACAGATACAACACTGATCAAATTAAAATAAATTTACTATTAGTAAAGAAAAAATTGTACACATATGTAAACTTTACAAGTCTAAATTTTGCGAATATTGGGAAATTATGTGATCAAATTTTATTTAAATTTACAAATTTTCATAAATACATTGTTAATAGTTATATAAATATCTAATTAATAATTAAATTACGTACAAACTTTTTTTTGTGGCATACCTATGTAATATTTATATCGATTGTTTATTTATGTAAAATTTTTATCCACTGGTGAAAAGTTAAAAGCAATTGCGTTGTTGACAGATTGTCACTTTTTCACTTTAAATAGAATATTATTTTTATTCTTACTTATTAAATTATGCCTTAAAAACAATTATTGATAGTAGCTTTATTTGACTAGAAGATATAAAAACTTTCAAAAGTGATTGTTAAACATAATAATTTGTAGAATAAAAATGTAGCAATTTGGAAATAGCGAGTGAAAGTAGTTAGTCGAAACAGTTTTTATTTGTAATTGAAAAATAGAATAGTTATTTTTGTATCTAGTGCGCGAAATGCTACTTTGGTGATCGAGAATTGAATTTTTTAACGAGGCGAAGCCGAGTTAAAAAATTATTCGAGACCACCAAAGTAGTTCGTGCACGAGATGCAAACAATATTTTTTCTACAAACGTCAAAATCTATCTCTTAAAAATATTATAAATAAGTAAAATGCCTAATTTATTATAGAAAATAGTGTTGAGCTGGCTTAAAATGTCTTTCCTAATCAAATTTTCACTGTTACTATGGAAACAAAGTGGCTGTTGTTGACAACAATAATAATTATTTTAAAGTGACGTTTGTGCTCGCGTCTTCAATTTTTAAGTGCCAGATATTATTTAAAATAATGGAAATTGCTAGTGACGATGAACTAAGTAGTACCCCACCTAATTTGGCAGATGCGGCCAATTTGGTAACTTCAAATCTTTTACCGGAAAAATCGAAGCGCCAATATGAAAATGCATATCGGCAATTTAAGGAGTGGTGTGAAACAAATAAAGCAAGAAAAGCATCCGAAAATGTGCTGTTAGCATATTTTGCAGAAAGATCCAAGAAGGTGAAGCCTTCCACATTATGGGCAGTATATTCTATGCTAAAATCAACACTTAATGCTAAGGAAAACGTAGATATTAAAAAATTTACCAAGTTGGTTCCATATTTGAAAAAATTGTCAGTTGGACACAACCCTAAGAAATCCAAGGTATTAACTCGAGAAGAAGTAAATCAATTCATAAGAGAGGCAGATGATGAAATATATTTGATGGCTAAGGTATATTTTTAATCATTGTTTTATATGTATTTTAAATTACTAAATATCGATATCCTTTTAGGTCGTTTTAATATTGGGTATTTCTGGTGCTTGCCGCCGTGAAGAACTCACTAAAATGAGTGTCGATGACATAGAAGATAAAGGTTCCATCTTGATTGTGAAAGTACCGGATACAAAAACGAACATACAACGAATTTTTACGGTTTCGAATCTAGATTATATCGATATTTACCGAAAATACGTGGCTCTTCGTCCAAGTTATGCTAGCAGTCGCCGATTGTTTTTGAAGTATCAAAATAAGAGATGCATTAACCAAGTTGTTGGAATAAATTCTATTGGAGGGATGCCCAGCTTAATAGCAAAATACTTAAAATTACCAAATTCTGATGCTTACACAGGTCACTGTTTTCGGAGAACCTCGGCCACACTTCTTGCTAATGCTGGGGGTGATATATGTAGTTTGAAGAGACACGGGGGATGGAAATCTTCCACCGTGGCCGAAGGATACGTGGAAGATTCTATCAATAATAAGATTCAAATATCAAATAAAATTTTAGATTGTGAAATTTCAGGATCACATGGTATCACCTCTACCTCAAAAATTAGTAGTGTTTCAACCCCCAAAACCCCAATATCCCGAGCTGAACCTGAATTATCTGGTTTAGGAATAAATATTGGTTCGTGTACTGGTTGTACGATTAATGTTAATATTGTAAATAATAACTAAAGTTATTGTAAAATTCTATCATTATTTTAAAAGTATTTAATTGTTATTCATTTAAAAATAAATAATAATTTGGAGTTTTGCTTCATTTTTTCAAAGATTGAAATACAAAACTCTTATTAATTTACATGCAGTGTGCGAAATACTTCGCACCCTAGTGCGCGAAGTATTTCGCGCACGGTGTCATGGTAACGTAAGAATCCGAAAAAAAGTGTCACTTCGCATATTGTTGTCAATGCGCAAACCTTGTCATTTTTTGACGATTGTAGAAAAAATATTATATTCTCAAACATTGTTGTTTGCATTTCTGTTTGACTGTTTCTTTTTGTAATTTTATGAAATATTTTGTTTTTCGACCATTTCTTTTTTGTTGCACTGTAACAGTAATAATATAATGACTTATTTTATAGAATATTGCTGTGTTCAAATTCAATAAATTGTTACACGAAATTTGTTCATAAAAAATTTTAAAAGCTTAAAGTTGAACACATATATATATTTACTTGCTCATTCATTAACTAAGATTAGGAAATCTATTCCTCTGGACAAAGAAATGTGTAAAGCACTAAACTAATAAAACCCAATTCTATAAAAAAGCATAAGCAGTTTAGGTCTGAAACATTATATTGTCCACAACTGTACTTATGTGAAACTACCGCGTACCTGTATCAGAACCATAACAATTTACTTAATTTTAATGTATCTAGATTTCAAGCCAAAAGGTTTATGCACAAATCAATACACAAATAATAGTAGTCGAGAGATACAGTGTTAAAATAAAAAAAAACCTTTTCTAAAATATCTCTGAAGACGTTTAATATATATGACTTAGGCTAATGATTAAAATTAAAAATCCACCGTATATGGATATAGATACATGTACCAGTAGCCAAGAAAATCAGTGGCGTGAAATTTTGCATTTTTTGTTGCGCCAATTTGCTTTTCAAACATTTCATGATTACGTTGTATTTGAAATCGTAATATTTAGACAAAAATCATATTAACTTTTTTTGAGAAACGAGTAGTTAAGTATAATGATATGCCTGATAATTTTAATAAAAATTAAAAAAGTAATAAAGTGAAAATGGTTAATTTTTCGAATAAAATGAATGATACCTTTTCCCTGGAAACATTGTAGGTAGTTAGAAGTAGTGAACAAAACTTTTAAAATATTCTGCAGCGTCTAATTTCTGGAGATTTTGGTGAAAGTAACCTCGGATATACACCTTTAATTGGATCAACCATTAACCTAAGTTTCGTCATTCTGAATCAAACGCCGTCAGAGGTATTTTAAATAAGTGATTTTATTAATTCCAACATCTTGTATCTCGACTTATGTACCTATGTTTATATGTATAACCTTTTTAGTGTGAAATCAATCAAAGAATCATCCCTTAAAGTTTGTCTACTTACTTAATTCACATCCTATATACTAACGTAATAATGTTGCCGCAACAATATGGAATTCTAAAATAATTTGTTAGTTAACGAACTTCCCTATAATAAGCGATTGTCTCAGAGCTGAGGAAGCCCAGTAACCTCCATAAGGAAGTCTGAAACCAACTTAGAATTAATTATTATGGCATTAAACTTTTTTGATGACCTTCAGAATCTAAAAACCTATTATTCTTTGAACGTGCTCGGAATTATGTAATACCGTCTGTCCTATTAATCAATATCTTAAGCGTCGGATACAGTACATAGCTTCCCCTATTTTATTTTCAATTTTAATGCTGCAAAGTATATTTATGATAGAGAATAATAATTAAATTAAATTACATCCGTAAAACCAAAATATTAATTATGGCTCTTGCCTTATATGTTTTATTCAAACATATAATTTATAAGCACACTCTTAATGCTATGAGTTAAAGCTACTAACCCTCATAAAGTATAGGATATATATTATTTATATATGTATTATTTATTATTTCGGGACTAGCGTCTTTTTCGTAATTTGTTTGGTCTTTATTTTTTTTTATTCGTTGACACCTCACCAGATATTTTATATGTATACGGCGCTTGTGCACGCTATATCTATTTATATATCCAAACTAAATTTTTATAGATCCTCTTGCTATCATTATTCATTGCAGGATGTGTCATTATTATAAAAAGCATATTCTGTACCTATATTCTACGGGGTTGTTAATCTGTTGTTTATGATTATTATCACACTTAATATATCGTAACAATTACTTTATTATTCAACATTTTTTGATAGTTTTATTGTACAATAAGACATTTGCATTTTGAACTACATTTACAAAGTTGGATAATCTTTTTATGGCACCCAAACATCTCTAAGTGCTGTTATCACTTATTAAATTACTGAATAATTTAACAACTCTATTTGTCACGAATTTGAAGTTCAATTTTCACATCAATGTTTAAATTGTCATGCCTTGGTGTAGAAAATTTAATTTTCATAAATAAAGATATTTGGATATTTTTGTTTAAAAAAAATCCATCGATATCCCTCCGGCTTTGATAAATGCATCACAAATGAATCAAAAAAACTGTGTTTAAATTTACTCGTCTATTGTCCATGCATTTAATGGTACTGATCAACCTTAAAAAGTAGTTAAAATTAACCTGTTTTGCTGTACAAAGAGATGTTTACAAGCCACATGACCGTCGAACTTCGCAACCAACATTGCAGGGCTGGTACTGGTAAGGAAAATCCCGAAATCTTGGCGTGACCAATATTAATGATTTGTTTACAATGAACAATGACAAACCGTTGCGTCTCCGCTCGAGATAATGCGATCGCTGATTAATTGAATATCAATCGCAGCTGGTGAAACAGAATGTTGCGTTTTAATGTAACCTTGATCTTATTTAATTGCCACCATGGAGATAAAGAATAAATTACTATTCCAAACAAAATTATTGGTCACATGGCTTGTAATCATTTATGAAGGCTCTGTATGAGCAAGGTTGCGGCCCAACAAAATGCGATTAAGGCGTGTCGAGCGATTTTAATTTCTGTTTAGTTTTTCTCTTTTAAAATAATTATAATCTATTCCCATTGCATCAACAATATAAATAAGCAGATCCCCTTAAATTTTCGTTAAAATAGCGACTAATAATTTTATATGCATGGGCGTAAATACAATTCTTGCTTGGGATGTGCCTAGGCCGCCAAAAGAAGCTGTCAACTTACCGATATAAAATTTGAACACGTTTTGATTTGATTTAAAAAAAAAAAAGATCAAGCCAACTTACTGATATGGCAAAGATGATAATATTAGATCTTTTCTTCTGGGGTGGCCACCGTACTTTCTGGGGTGGCCCTTGCACAACCCTGCCCCCCTTACTACGCCCATGTTTATATTGCAGAAGTTAAACTCGCACGAAACGCTGTACTCGCTTCCTGTGAGGATGTAGGTAGCCTATAGCAGACTTTTAATATAAAATTATGTTTTATGCAATTAATTGTACGCGTCAAAATTTACCAAATTATCTTTAATTACACTGATTCATTTATAGCAATTGTGAAGTTTAAAAATAATAATAATTTACCGGAGTTTAAATGGAAAAATTCTGGCGAATAATAGATATTTATTATACAAGGGAAAAAAGTACTAGATTTTAGCTCGAGGTTATGTTGTATATTGAAAAAACAGTATTACAATATATTAGTCACTAAAGTTTTAAATTGGTAGGCTGTTATACTTATAGCGACAGTTACATCTGCGTTGCTAAGGAAACCTTTAAAGTAATCAAATATCTGTCAATTTAATTCTGTGATTTGACTTAAAAATTGCAAACTTAGTGGTTGTTTAGTAGTTATTTTGAATAATATAAAGTTAAAAAATGTCTGATTCCGAGTTTTCGCTGACTCCACCGGAGTTAGTAGAAGCAGCGAAAGTAGCGTCACAAAAATTAATTTAAATATCTACCTTTACTTATGTATATTGTATATATCCGGGAAAAAAGCAATTTCATAAAAAGTGGCATTTTGTTACCTGTCAACAGAGATAAAATATCAAACTTTTTTCCCGTTACAGAAAATATAGTATTATTCGCTTGGAGAGGAAGAAAGTTTTTTAGTGATCTTTAATATTAGACTGTTTAAATTTTTGAAAAACTGCAAACAAATATTCATGAAATCTATAGGATCTCAGATATAGATTTCATGTAGGTACTATTTATTAGCAATAATAAGTGAAAATTTGAACAAAAAGAGCTGAAAAGAAAGGTATAAAATATTTATTTAAAAAAAAAATGAGGAATGCGACTACGCTAATATTGTGTGTTTAATAGTCACCTACGACACTTTTCGCACTTTGTTTTTACTTACCTCGTATAAATGCAGTTTGTTAGAAAATTGTGATATGTAAGTTTTTGTTTTTTTCTTAATTGACGGACAGACAAAATTGATATAGTATCAGTGTGAAAAATACAGTAGGAATTGTAGAAAATAAATTGTTAATAAAAACAACAGCCTAACACTTAAAATATTGTAGGAATTATTTACCTGTAACCGTAAATCCCAATACAATCGAATTCAATTTAAATTAGATACCAACAGAACGCTAATGTTGGTTAAGATACTTCGATCTTTCAACAAAACAGTCGGCATAATATAGGTGTAAAATGTATTATAATGAATTTAAATATAGTGCCGTGGAACAGTTGTGTGGTATCTTTGTTTATATTATACAGCATGCAACAGTAATATATCTACACTTTAATATACTACGGTCAAAATAAATAAGTAAACTAGAGACGTCAACTTAGTGTGATAATGTTTACTTAAATATAAAATTTGAACAAAATCTAACCAGGGGAATCTGAACAGATTTAGAAATCTAATGAATTGAAATTAGGATAAGTTTGAGTGGTATTAACTGTTAAAACAATTTAATTGACCATAATTGAACATTTCTCGTACATTCACTCTTATTTAAACAAATGAACTGACAATTTCTTTATGATAGTTCTCCCTTTCTTCTTGGTTTCCGAATGGATTTACAAAAATCGGTCTCCGACAGCTTTTTTCGCTAAGGGACAACTTACATAATATGTTTTGTTAATTTAAACGTTTATAATTAATTTGTAGTGTCAAGTCAAATATGTTATCATTATTGATTGTTGTCGGTTACTACTACAAATTTATCCAGTTCTAAAAGAAATAAAGTTTTCATGCAAGTTGCTTGTTGAAATTCCCAAACCCCTCTTGAATTCAATTCAGCGCCACTGTTTATATTTTGTCTCGTATAAAGTTTATACGAGGGTGGTCTGAAAAGTTTCCGACCTCAACATGAAGATGGCAGCACTCGTAAATAAAAGCTAGTGAATTTCGTTGTTCATCTGTTGACAGTTACTCACCAAAGTTTCAGCCATTTTGGACGCGCAATTGTTATGTAACAGTCGTTTGTGTGAGTTGATGTGAGTATTTTCATGAAAATTGACAAAATCGAGTATCGAGCTATTAAATTAATTAAATGTTTGTTTTTGAAAGGCAATACGCCTACGCAAATCAAAGATGAGTTGGATTCTGTGTATGGGGACTCTGCACCATCATTTACCACAGTGAAATTTTGGGAAGCTGAATTTAAACGTGGCCGTAAGAGCTTGGGAGACGATGAACGTTCGGGACGTCCAAAAACTGCAACTACCGACGAAAACATTGTCAAATTTAAGTGAGAGAGATAGCAGAGGTTATGAACATGTCAAAACAAACGTGTTTGTCACATATTAAATCAAGATTTAAACATGCGAAAGCTGTCCGCGCGTTGGGTGCCGCGTTTGCTCACGTTAGACCAAAAACGTGTTCGAATGAACATTTCCAACGCTCTGTTGGCGCAGTTTAGGCGCAATAAATCCGAGTTTTGGCGCCGATTAATTACTGTAGATGAAACTTGGATACACCATTACACGCCCGAAACAAAAATACAGTCCAAACAGTGGACTGCAAAGGAGGAACCGGCTCCAAAAAGAAGCAAAAACTGTTTTTTCGGCTGGGAAAGTGATGGCGACTGTTTTTTGGGATAGTCATGGAGTTATTTTAATCGATTATCTTCAAAAAGGAAAAACCATTACAGAAGCATACTACGCATCATTACTTGACAAGCTGAAGGCAGAACTTGCGGAAAAACGGCCACATTTGCAGAAAAAGAAAATCCTGTTTCACCAAGACAACGCACCGTCTCACACCTCAGCGGTTGCAATGGCGAAAATCCACGAATTACGGTTTGAACTGCTTGACCATCCGCCTTACTCCCAGATCTAGCCCCAAGCGACTTCTTTTTGTTCCCTCATCTAAAAATTGCGCTCGGAGGACAGAGATTTTCGTCAAATGAAGAAGAAATCACCTTCGTGAACAATTATTTTGCAGAGAAAAGCGCCGAGTACTATTTGGACGGGTTACAGAGATGGGAGCATCGCTGGGAGAAGTGTGTAGCGTTACAAGGAGACTATGTTGAAAAATAAAAAAAAAATTCTGAAAAAATGTCTTGTATCTTTGTTAGGTCGGAAACTTTTCAGACCACCCTCGTATTTAGCTCACTGTAGGTACAATGAGGAAATTGATGCACTGTATACTAACTTCATTGTATTCCCACTTGTTCTTGAGTAACTAATTAAAAATTGAGTTTCGAATGTGAGTTATGTTATTTTATTGTATACATATGTATTTCGTTTAATAGTTTGTATGTTACGTTGAATAGTTCAAATCATAGGCAAAACTTTTTACTACTTCAGGTGCATCCTGTATATCTTAAAATAATTTTTAAACACATCTAGGAAAGTGCTATAGAAAGAAATAAACACACTTAGTCAGTGACAACTTCTACTAAATAAATCCGTATTGAATTTTAAACACCATCCGAATCAAATTGCCCCTTTTAAGTGATATAGTGTAAACCCTCACAAATGGGTGGTCGCCACCTGTCACTTGCGGCTGCCTTTTCCTAAACATATCTATTAATATATCAGTAATACATCGATATATTCTGTTCATATACGCTTTGAATAATTGCACTGTTAGCTGGAAATGCTAATTGTTTAAGTTCATCGACTATACTTTGAACTGAAATTATTATCAGGGAACGATATGGAATGGTACACGAATTAAAATAAGTTATTCTATGGTATACTTTTAAGTAAAAGACACAAGATTAAAGAGGATCCAGAAATTAATTCTAACGATATCAACGAAAATGGACTCACTAATCGTATTTTTAAAGCCAGCGTTATGAGAATAATAAAATCTGTTTCCGTCAACCTCTCCATAAAATGCAGCTCGTGCAACTATTGAGGTATGAATGTAAAATAATATGATATGTAAAAACTGACACTAAACCAAATATATTGATTAAAGAAGTGAGGCCAAATTGTTAAAGTCAACGGAAAATTTTATCATGCACTTCGGCTAAAACCTGCATTTTCATGGCCTTGCCAGCTTGTCAAATATATCTAAGCTTATCAATAAAGTTATAGCTCTTTGGCCTAGGTACGTACATAAATAACTACTTTTCTACAATAGATATCAAATTACATCTTTTTGACTCTTAAGTAGTATTGAACTGAATCATTTTTTCGCACTTATGAGAGAATAGTTAGTTTTATTATTTATGTACCAAGCCAAACAGTTAACTTTTCTGAATAAGTCTTCTAGTTTCTCAACAAGCTTACGAAATCATAAAGATGCATATTTTGACTGAGTTACAAATTATATTCTGTCGACTCTAAAAATTTAGCTCATTTTGTTAATGAATATTTTTAGTTTAGTATCGTTTTTAGATGTTTTAGATTATTTGATGATACTTTGCTTCACGTATGCAAATACTTCAAGGACGTAATTACCTTATGTCCGCGTTTGCGACATTTCTCGTCCTAAAATGAGTTTGTAAAAAATTTATGTTTGGGGCCTATAGAAAATTCACTTCATTTTACATCACGTAAATTGTATTATTGTATACACGGTGTCCGCAAATTTCACAGACAACGTTTACATATTCAAGACGATAAATAAATATGACCTACGAAAAAAAAAGATAAATTAAAACCTTTTGGTTTTTGAGGCCTTCAAAGTTGTCAAAAATAAAACTAATTTAATTAATAACTTCATAATCCTTTTACCGATCGCGTTAAAATTTGGTACATTTATTTGGACCATTATTGCGCATTATTTCTTAGAGTTTTAGTCAAATCAATATACTGGGTGATAGTTTTATCCGGTTACCTCTCCCTCTTAACGGTTAAGACTTTTACAGTGGTCGTAACATTGAAATTGTCGTTTTATATTAAAAAAAATAGCCTCCCTTGAGAAAATCGCTTACAGAAAGCCATTCTTGAGAAAAATGACATTATTTGCAGGTCTGTACGTTTGTATAACGGTGTCACGGATTTAAAACTTTTAGTTCAGCAGGCGATGAAAACAAGATGTCGATTGCTCTGGTACCAGGGAATGTTATTATTGTCGTGTTTCTTTAGGATTCTCATCACTCTACACATGCAAATTATGAAGTGTCCGCAGTGTATCAAAACAATTAAACGGAGTTGTAAATTTTCATAATTTGCATGTGTGGAGTAATGAGAATACTAAAGAAACACGAGAATAATCACATTAGCTGATAGCCATAACAATCAAGATCTTGTTTTCATCGCCTACTGAACTCAAAGTTTTAAACCGAAACATACACACATGCAAATAATGTAATTTTTCTCAAGAATGGCTTTCTGTAGGCGATTTTCTCAAGGGACAATATTTTTTTTTTTAATTACAACGACCTTTTCAATGTTGCCGCCCGCATTAAAAAAATACGGCCACTGTAAAAGTTTTGACCGCTAAAAGGGAGAGGTAACCAGAGAAAACTATCACCCAGTATATCGATTTGACTAAAGCTTTAAGAAATAAGATGCAATAACGGTCCAAATAAATGTACCAAATTTTAACGCGATCGGTAAAAGGGTTATGAAGTTATTAATTAAATTAGTTTTATTTTTGACAACTTTAAAGGCCTCAAAAACCAAAAGGTTTTTATTTATCTTTTTTTTTTTCGTAGGTCATATTTATTTATCGTCGTGAATATGCAGTCAAACGTTGTCTGTGAAATTTGCGGACACCGTGTATATTAGCAACGAATTTGATAATGAAGTACATACCTAAATGGCATTTACTTTTAAATACTTATTATTTTATGCTGCCTTACGGTGACAGCTAAACAAAATGAGTTATTTTTTTAATGAAATAACAGAGCTATTAAACAACAAAAATATTATATTTACCTCGTACAAGAAATTGTTTTTGCCACTTCGACTCCGTCTGACAAAAAACATTTACTTTTTGCATCAGTTGCATAAATAGTTATTTTAAATGTAGATGCTTCCTTTTTCATATTTTTTTAAGTTTTATTCAAAAATTGAATGTGTGTACAAGGCGTGAGGACGTTGCAAAAATGGTTTTTTTGTCAAAACAAATAAAAAGAAAAGTAAAATTTTTTCCTCTAAATTATTCTTAAATAAGACGGTTTTTGATCAATTAACTACTTAAGATATAAATCTCGAACCTGGTAGCGGGATCTGAAAAGTTTCACATTTCAAACACAGTAACTTGATACTGAAACGTATCTTCTTTCTGGTTGTCCATTGCAGACTTTTATGCATTTTTTTTCATAAAACTCAAAAGAATGAACGTAAAACATGACAAGAAGAAATATAAATACAACTAATTTGCCCTAATTTCCTAGAAATTAAAGATGGAAACATCGAATCTTTTTACTGTACACCTGTACAAACAAGCGTAGATTTAGATGGGTGATAATCTGTAAAAAAAATATTCATTTTCTTTTTTCACTGTCGAAACCTCACAAACACCCTATAATTCCAAAATAGTGTCTAGAGACTGCTAATTCACTTTGCTTTGACGCTCTCTGTATCCGCGCTTTTCTTGATGAGTTACGTCATGTTAGGTTTTTTTATTTAGAACGTACGAAAAACACCATAACTCCAAGAAACGTGCATGGAGAACCTTGATGCAAAGTGGATTCTCTTTCTGTAGACATTAGTCAATTGCATGTAGATAGCTATGAGTACAGGAAGCCTATACCTGCAATGTTTTTTCTTTTTTGGTATTTCGGCGATGGGAATTAGTTATGAAAGTCTATTGTAATGACACTACAGTGTCAATATCTTAAATCTTTATTTTGTTTTATGGTCATGCATGAGGTAGAATATTTACTTATCCGTAAATTCAGAGTATTTTTAATTAAGTCTCTTATATTACAGTAGACTTACAAATTATTTAGTTTTTAAAAAGTTTAGTACCTAGTTCTGCGAAATACATTTAAAGGGAAGGCTATTATTTTTAATATTTAGAAATTTTGTAATTGCAAATAAAAGTACTAGGCTTCCTACAAAAAATTTAGGAAATATGTAATTTCAATAAGAATATAATGACAGGAGGACATCCCAAAACTATCCACGTTGTAAAATCTGCAAGCCAATTGGTATAATTTTCTACGATGTACCTGCACTACTTATCTTAATTCATGTAATACATTTCAGAACCGGCAGTTTGCTGAGAACCCGACAAAAAATTGAGTAAACAAAATTAATTAATGACAACTTACCACTTACCACTTAAGATACTCAGTAATAATATACTATGGCCGTGGCATATTTAATAAATGATAGGGAACCACCTGTGGGATCACAAGAAGTATGTTTTTTTTTCTCAAATTAAGTCAGCTTCTTTAACCGCGTCATCTGGGCTTTCATCTTACTCTATTTCTATTATCAATGAACGAATGTCACTAGCGGGAGGAACTACTGATCAGTCCAAGTTTATCAGTGGCTCTGTGAGCACGGTGAGTGTCAGGGACTTACTGGAAAGCTTACCGGTCTTATTTTCGAATTATTTACTGAGGTAAGTTACTATTGTTTTCAAAAGCATATATTTTTCAAATGTTTCCTCTATTATTATTTGGGTATTTCAATAGTTGTCTTCTTATTTGTAGAATATTTAAAAATAAATAAAAGTCGGTCAATTATATTTAAAACGCCTAATAGTAAGTAATGCCAAATTTTGAACATCTGAAATACTAAGCGTGCTTTGCAAAATATTTTGTTTTCATTCCACGGTTTGCTTGTTATTGATAAAACAAAAAAATATAAATGAAAGTTACATGAAGTTGCATTTCAATTAGTTTATTTCCTAGATAAGCAGTTCATATATTATATTTTTTAATATTTTGTTCTTAAAAAGTTAAACTCGGTTATTTAAATGCGCTGCTCAACATTTTTCAAAATAAAATTATTTTAGAAAATACTTTAAAAAGTTATTGTCTTATTATATCGATTAAATAGATATATTCAAGATCTTATATTCTTTACTTATTTAAATTCGCAAATGGTTCAAATTGAATGAACTTAAATCGTTGGTTCTGATAAGATCTTAATGAGTGTAAATTGATATATGTCTGAGTTTACAGTACACTCACCTCTGTGAAGCTTTCATCCATAATTGAATTAACTTTTTTGGGGCTATATTTTCTGATTGGTATCTAGTACTATGATTGAGTTAAAGCAAGTATAAGTATTCAGATTCTTAATTGTTTTTTGAAATATTAACGGAACATCATTTACAATTAGTGTAACCATCACATTTTCAATTATTAGAAAAATATATTAGATTGAGTGATTAGACTGAATTTCACTGTGTTAATGTTCCAGTAAGAAGTTTTATAGGTGATATAGGTACTGTAAAGTTATAATAATTATAAGAAAATTAAATAAGAATATTCGTTTATCTCTTCAAAGCATTTATCTATCTGAAATCAATTTATTAGATGCAATATGTGCATCTTTTTGTAAAAACTGATAGTTGCAATCTTACCATTCTCGATCATCTATCCTATATAATTCTGGTTAAATAAATTGTTTAGTCTCACAATACCATACCTTAATGTTAGAACTGTTATAATGGCAAGAAAATTACAGTGAGTTTAATTTAAGAAAATAAACACTTAACAACATTTGCTCTAACTTTTAAAATCTTTCATAAACTCGAATAACCTCTGTCTGTTTTTAAACTGCGTTAAATTACTAAATCAAAGTTCGTTATTTCTTTAGCAAAGGGAGTCGATGCTTTGCTGATCAGAAACCACTATTGTGTTACTTATATTTAATTTAATTAATTTACGCGCATCTCGGTACATAAATGTAACATCGAGGTGGAAGAGATATTCGTCAGAAACATAAAGTGAAAACAAAATGTTCACTCTGTATCTATGTTGAATTCAATTCAAAACAAAACAAAATACCGCTACAGCTACAGTTAAAATTCGATATTATTTTGTAATTGCATTAGTTCTTGCCGAAGATCCTGTCAAGATTATCTTTCATAAAACTTATAACCGAAATTACTGAAAAGTAAATTACTGTCAGATTACCTACGCATTTTGATGAAATTCTATATTACAATGGCACTCTCATGTAATATCTACTTGACAGATATTCTCTTATAGATCAAATTACTTGAGTTTGTTTGGATTGACTATATGTTGTCCAGAAACGAAAGATTCATACTCCAATGATAGCTTTCTTAGCTAGGAAAATATGTAGGTCAAGTTTAGTTACGTTAATAAAAGTTATCAAGGAAAGGTTACTAATTTCGTTTTTTTTTTTTCGACAATTCAGTTATAATATGTAGACATTTCAATAATACTTAGAGGTTTTTAGCAGCCAAATATGAAGAAGCACTGAGCATTATCTTTAAACCTAGTAAGAACCAAGAGTTTTTTTACCATATTTATTTTATTTTATGGGTTGTTTTTACTAGTGAATTAAAGGATTCCGCACAATCCTTATGGAATGTGGCTTTTGGCTTAATTTTTTTGAAACTTTGCTATGAGATAATTCTGATCGCGTAGATCAAAAGTCTCAACGGGTACAAAGTCCTTTGTTTTGGACCTACAGCCGCTGAAAGTTGAACATTTTCCCCCTTGTGCTACTTAGTAAGAATACAGTAATGATTCTTTTTTAAAATTACACCACATTCATAGTAAATGGACCCTACCCGATCGATTAGAGATGTTTTCAACTTCCGGTTTCAACTGGAAGTAGCCTATTCGGACGGGAAATCAGTTTTTTCAGATACAGGAGTATATATTTTTATTGCGGATTTCCATTCAACACCGAAAAATGTGAAACTTTTGTTTAAAACATTTTTTTCTAAAATGCGTTCTTTAAGCCCGAAATGACCTCGTGCCGATTCCCATGAAAGGCTACTTCTGGTCTGAACCGGAAGTTAAAAACATCTCTAATCGACCGGGCAAGGTCCATTTCTCTCTCTGTAATGTAATTTTACAATAGAGAATCATTGCTGAGTTCTTACTATTAAGCGTAAGGGGAAAAAATCCACTTTCAGGGGCCGTAGGTCCAAAACAAAGGCTTTCAGACTTTGTACCCAATGAGACTTGATTCACGGGATCAGAACTATCACATAACAAAGATTGTGCGGGGTCCGTTATGTAAAAAAATGCAAAATTAATTTTAAATTATAAAATGGATGAATAGAAATTTTAAAATTCTTATATTTATTTGATAAAAATTTTAGGGAATTTTTTAGTACCTTAATACCTTTAAAGTAAATCAAATGTACAAAAGAGCAAATAATAGGAAAATGGTATAATATCGAAAAAAAAATTGTATCTGTGTCCGACAGTTATCATTTGGATTTTCTGAAGTCATAACAATATGGTAATGAAATTCATATTGACTGATATTTTTAAACCTAAATTGACTTAAACTACCTATATCGTCGAAAAATAATGATATGAGTCAAAAGACACTAAAATCAATAGCCGTGTTTTCACACAGGTTGTGTTGGAATCAAAGAAGATATACAAAATAAGAGATTTCACTCAATACTAATGTCATGTTCTAAGTTTCATTTTTTGCTTGGTATTTTTATGTGCCCGACGCATGCGCAGTAGTTTACAATTCATTCATTAAAACAAGACCACGTTATATCATATTTAATACAGAGCCCGTTTTAAAATAATTTTTGTTCATAAAATCCAAATTAATAGAACATATTTACTTATTATGCAGATAAAAGATCCTAAAAGTTGTCCATTAGGATTTTAGGATCTTTAGGATAGCAAAATGAATGAATAACCTAACCCGACTTTATATAATGTGACCCTGCACTTAACTCGTCACTGAACGAAGTAAATCACTGTCAGTGTTGCCACCTCCTACAACTCACTACCTGTTCATGCGAAACGAAGCGTGTTCGTATTGTTTGTCGTTTACTCGTTGGCTAAACCGTCTCTGGTACCATATATACCTACAACTGACTTCAGAAACTCGAATATGTTCTATTTCACTCACTGTAAGGCACAGTTGTAGGGAAAGAAAATGAGGTAAAGGTTATTGAAAAAATAAATTACAAATTTTACTACAAGTTGCGCCTGACAACAAAAATTCGGTTCAAAATCTTTGTGCCTCGCGCATATTAGAAAAAGATAAAATATGATCCACGCTTTTGAATGAAGTGAAATCTATTATTTGTATATCCTCTTTAGTTGGAATGAACCTACTCTAGAATCATATTACATAGGTATCAGAATTTATTTACTTGTAGCATAGTTTTCTTTTATGTCGTTTTTTTAATTATATCCGAAAGTAGGGAAAAAATATACTAGAATCAGTTTTGTACTGTTTTATACGTTTAGTTATGTATACGGTATGTTTAGTTATGTAGTATACGGTTAGACTAGATTAGGTTTTTCTGAATGTAAGGGGTATAAAAAAGACCTAAACTCTAAAAATGATTCCATGAAAGTTAGAGTCTAGTCCCAATTCCAAATTATTAATGTTTAATAAAAAAATCTTCTGGGACATTTAAAGAGGTTATTTACTGTTAGAAGCCCCTACAAATGCTTTGTTTTTACGTCTGTTGGGAGAAAATGTTTGTTATAAATACCTTATTGACTACTGTCTTGAAATAACACAAGAACACGATACCAGCACCAACGGTGAAAGAAATATGTGTTCAATAAAGCAAACTACAACTACAGAACAGTTTGATTACATTCAAAATCATATGCCTTTATAAACGGCTTACTGACTTAAAATAACACCACAAAATATATAACATGACACCAACGTTGAAAAATGTTTAGTAATAAATTCTTTAAGTTACGGCTTATTCCGAAGAGAATTTGTTTTCGATACAAACCTGCACTAGATGTTTTATTTATAAAGCATAATTTAAGTTGTTTTTATTAGATGCATCATCCTCCGTAACAATTATTATGTAAATACGTCCAAAAAGTAATGTCCCCTTATTAATTCAGACAGGAGTAATAAAAATGGATCAAAGGAAAGTGATTTTTATAGAACAAAACATGAATTAACCATTTTAATAAATATTAATGACCGGCGAAAGGCGTAAGCCCTGTCACATGGACTACAATCTCACGATCTTTTTTGAGTGTAGATGTTGACGTTTGATGATGGTTCGTAATGGAGTCTATAATTAAATCTGGTGAATCCTATTATGTTGGGTGAGATAATTATAATAGAACACCTATTTTTCACGGTTACCTGCAGTGAAATGTCATTTCAAGTTTGTACATATAGTTTGTCTCTTACATATTTTACTCAAAACATAAACAGTATCCATGACGACGATAAATTACATAAAAATTTAGATTCTTACATACAGGGTGTAACAAGACAAAACCAAATTAAGAATAAAGTGGTACGCAAACGTTTTATTTTCGATTTTCAAAAATTGTTAAAGTAATTTAATTCTAATTTGTAATTTAACTTATTGTTTGACTTTTCGTGTATGTGCATCATGAAATGTTAACATACAGGGGCTTAGTTCGCGAAATAATGAATGTAAAAGTTTATATTCCATTTTTTTTTCAAACGTAAATTTGATTACCATTACAATAGAGCGTTAAAGACTTTAATTACATATATTCTTGTAGCATTTTACTAGGATATTCTATTTTTAAATAAATGAGAATAATATATACCAAAATATTTATAATTTGTGTGCCATTTTTACAGTAGCATTTTGTTTTTTATTGGTAACATAGAATTCACCACAGCATATGTAAACCAACAAATTCAGATGAGCGGAAATCGTAAGACGCACAGAGCAGACTGCGCATCGCTTTCATTCTGCAGAGACCCTCCACAATTCGCCAGCTGTGTGATGTGTGTGATAAACAGGGCCGTATTTAAAAATTAAATTTTACAGTTTGGAAATCGTGTTCGTTAATACTTAACAATGAGTGAGAACGGTGAAATGAGATTATCTTTATTTTACATGAACAACTATTTCTTACTGTAGTATTTTAAGTTTCTAGGGATTTTCTAAAAACGTAGATAAATACGTAATCTATTTATTTATATATAAAAAAATAAAGGTATGCTTTAGTATTTTACGTTACAAGTCCGGTAGGTGACTTATTACATTACCAGTTGTTTTACGGACGAGGCGACGTAGGAGCCGAGTCCGGAATAAAAACGAGTACTGTAATAACACCTAACGGCCGTGTATCGTATGATATTTTATTTCATACTGTCTTTCTATTTTTAACGAGCAGAAATTTCTATTTTTTCCTTAAAATTATCAAATTTTTGTTTGACATCGCTTAATCTGTCATATTATAATATTGTTTGTGACATGTCTAATATCACGTTGCTAGGCAACATTTACCGGCTCTGATACTGTAATAGCTCACTTACCGGCCGCAAATGAATCCGGGAAATAGTAATATACCGGACAGTATGAAATAAAATATTTTTACCGATATTTGCAATACATTTAATAAAAATTTATCTGACGATTCAGACAATATAGTTTTCACAAAGAAGCATTTCCTATCGTATTTTGTTCACAAGAAAGTTCATCTTGGAATTATATAGATTATCTTATTAATTTTATTCTGCAAATAAATGTACCCACAATTATACTTTTGTAATTTTATATATAACGTGCTGAAGATAATAATGTAAAATATTAAAAGTGTATTAGAAATATAAAATGCAGTTGCGAGCATTAAGGTCAAGAAATTTTAAGGAGCATCGTACAAAAATAATTATAATATTTTGATGTAATACCAATTATTAAAGAGATTTAGAACCCTTTATTTGAAAATCTCGTTTAAGTTATAGATTATAACATCAGCAAACGCAGACGCATCATACAATTAACGTTACCTTAAAGTATTCTGAGATTCTCTATAATTATAAAATAACATTAAAAAAGAGAGAGTAAACTGTCTAAATTGATTAGAAAAAAAAATGCGATGTAGAATTAAAATTAAAATTAATTCTTCAAGTTAATAATTTTGGTATACATAAATGATATGTTTATCACGATTATCTATTTTAATGAGCTTTCCTACACAAGTTACAAAATTCTTATTACGGTCCTGATCAAAGTTTCTCCATCCAAGGATACCAAAATCGGTTGAATAAATTCAAAGTGCCGAGAATTAGCTAACTAGCTAACTATCCTAAGTTAAGGTTAAAGGAAAGTACAGTCCGCACGATACCAAACGCAACCAGACGCAAAAGACCTCTGCGTCACTTTCTTGGAATTAATCGCATTTGACACCCGAGGTAGAAAGACATTGGCGGCGTGGCGTTCACCGTAGTAGCTTGCAGTGCATACCTACTGTGTTTTGCAGTTACGATGGCGTGTTTCTTCGTAAGTGTATCGTCGAAAAGTATCGTGTTTAACCTGCATAATTATTTAAATGTAATTTTTCCAAATGAAAATAAAATACAATTAAAAAACAGTGTTATAGCTGCTACAGGAGTATGTTTAGCCACTATAGAGAGAATCTTAATTGAAAGTGTCAAGTTACAAGTTATAAACAATGGTTATGGTGAAGTAAAATTTAGTTCTCCTAAAAAACTCAAAAGAATATGTACAAAAACCAACATACTTAAATATATGTTTCTTTGTTTAGTCCTTTTTTTGTACCAGCGTTGTATAATAATTGTATTATCTTCTAGTTTATTTATGATTCGTACTCTACTATATTTAATCCAAAAAATTTACTTTATACAGTGTGTCCAATTAAGTCGGCACCATATGATATATTTTTTTATTATTGGTGTTGTGAAAAAAAGTTATTCTTGATAAAAAAGTTCTACATGGCCTAAAACCCAAAATGATATAATCAGATTTCAATTATTTGCAGTCATATACGAGGTTGGTCGAAAAATGTAAATTTTGCTCAGGTGTAAAGTACTTATATTTTTACATATCTACAATTGTTATTAAGAAACGTTGATCCTAATAAAAAAAACTACTGTCAGATATCCAGTATTATCCATCTACCATTAAAACAATCTTTAATAATTTTTGGGTTTAAACATAGTAAGAAATAAACAAATAAATTATGATTTAATCTTGCAAATCATAAAACATTGTATTGAATTCATTGGTTTGTCAATGCATCCTAGATTTAATGTCGATTTCTAGACGTAAATTATTATCAATGCTAATACAGAGAAGTGTAAAATAACAAAATCTGTTTTTTAATGGTAGATTGATAATATTGGATATCTGACCGTAGTTTTCTATTAGGATCAACTTTTCTTAATAACGATTGTCGATACTGTAAAAAAATAAAGGTACTTTACTGTTAGCAATATTTAAATTTTTCGACAAACCTTGTATACGACTGCAAAAAATTGAAATCTTATTACTTCATTTTGGGTCTTAGGCCCTGCAGAACTTTTTATCATAAAGCCAATAATAAAAAAGTTTCCCGTATGGTGCCGACTTAATTGGACATACTGTATATATACTTTGAATATTCTGAAAATAACTCGGAAAATTTCAAGCACGCCCCTGTCGCGGTAAATTATTGCAGTAGTTCCGATAACAGAATTTTATTGGTTTATTCTTTTCTTGGAATTCTATCTCAACAAATATTGTATGGACTGTATTTCTGGATTTTTTATAATAACCTCACCTCCGCCTCTAAGAAAACCAGTTAACAAAAATATATGTAGAATCTTATCTGTGTTGACTAAAAAATAATTGCAGTACCTAAGTATCTTACAAAATAATAATTCACAGTAAACCCTATCGAATAAATTATGTCGAATCGCACTGTGTGAACTGTGAGTTATAATCATGTAACGTCTAAGTATATGAAATATGAAATATTTTAGATAACTAAAGTTGTTTTAATTGGAAAAATTAAGAAATTTTACTAAAAATAAAGCTAGCACATAAGTTAGCGATGACTTGCTAATGTACTTAATCATATTAATGAACCAGATGTTATTATATCCATATTTTTAAACATCACGAAGCAGTACAATTTGTTTTATGTAATTCATTTTCTCAGTTTTTGCTTCCGCATGTTTAAGCGTGAATGAACTCTCTTAATTCGAACTGTCTTTTTTTAATACTGCATGTCGTTATGTGTTTGTTATTGTAAACTTTTACAGTTTTTTGAGTAATAAAAGCAGTAACATAGCTAACGTAGTAATTGTACAAATACTGATAAAATATTTGCAAATTTAGACAACTGAGTCAGATATATTTTGATTACAGAGGTAAAACTCATCTTCTAGCATAAAACAAATTTTCTACAAATAATTTTATAATTTATAGATGAATTGTTAATAAATTTTTCAAAATTGATTTCTTTTATATTTTATCACAATGAAAATTAAAAAATGATGAGTAACAGTAAAATAATTTCGTATAATTAACAAATAAATCCACAAATAAATAAATAGGTAATCATAAATGGGGCAAATAAATTGATTTGAGTACCTGACTAAACCAATATTTCACTTTATATAAAATATAATATCCATCAGAACTAGTATGACAAAATAACTGTTAATGAAGTTACGATGTATACATGAGATGCAGATCGGGAAATACAAATATAGTTTTTTGTTCAAATATTTCTGAGAATATTGTATTACAGAAGTCGCCTTTAAAATTGAATATTGTAATATATTGACACAGTTTCCAGTTTTAAAGATGTTTTTATATTACAATTTTCTCACAAAAATATTTTCCAACCAATAAATTTATACATGACAAGGCGTTTCGTCTCACTAAATCATATAATATGGAGAATTGAAGTAAATCGAAACAGTCAAGAAGTAAGAAAATTATTATTTCTATGCCTGATGTACTTAACTTAACTTCAGTTAAAGAAGTTGTTTTTACCAAACCCATTTTTAGTTACTTTGAAATCTCACAGTGTGGACAAACACGCCTCCCCACACCCAAAAAAAAAGAAAGTTATGAATTTATTTTTACATAAGTATATTCAAAATTATAACGCTGTAGTTTATTAACTCGCATGTCCCTGAATTCATTCACATTTAATTCCTAATAAAAAGGACATTAACACTTAATATTTTATCAAGTGTCAAATAAAATGTAAATATTTATAAATAACAATTTTATTATCAATTAGCCTGCCTTTTCTTAATTTTAATTTCAATTGATAAGAATGGATTCAGTCACGTTTTAAGGAACCAACGTTTGCTTTTATTCTATGTCATATTAACAAACTTATATGGAAGTTACTATAAATTTTATCAAAATCTACCCCTAATAAATCAAGTGTCAATGGGTGCGTTTTACTAATATTTTTTTAATTACTTCCCGGTAACACCGGAAAACAAGAAATTAAGATTTTCGGCTCTTTTTTAAATCCTTACATGTAGGAAATATTTAAAAAAATAAAACATTAGAAGTTAAACAATTCAAAGCGTATTATGTCACTCACCTTGATTGCAGTGACCGAATAGAAAACATCAAAAACTTCTAGTAAAAGTATTGCCTGTTAATGCTTTCGTTTAGCCAATTGTCATATGACTAAGCTTAAAATTTGACGCCTCCAAACCTTTTGTGTTTTTAACACATTGATATTTTTTAAAGAGATAAACATTTAAAATATGAAGCAATTATAGATTTTGATTTTTTGTATATCGTATATGTAATTAGATACATATACTAGAAATTAAGTTTTTATTAGTAGGGTATCCTCATAAAAAAACTGATATTTTAGGGAAAAAAAACTTTACATTAATTGTAAGCAAAATATGAAGTAATAGAGATAGTACTCAGTGAATAGCAGACATTCTTTTTTTTTATTGAAAATATAGTTTCAACGACATTGCGGTAATTTTTCTTTCTGAAATTTGAATTAATTGATAAAATACAAGTGACTGGTTACTCCAACATATTCTCGACCAACACGATTCATATTCATATATCATTTCAAAATGTCTAAATATACTTCAAAGTACAAGAATATTTATAGCTGTGTCATTTATTAGACATTTTATTGCAGAGGTGAAAGGTATTGCTAAACAGAAACCAGCCATTAATATTTTTGTAAAGCTAAAATGTTGTGTCCTCAAATCTCGCAAAATTCTTCCATTTTGAGAATAAAGACAGATAATTTTTGCTTTATCTAGAAACGTATTTCTATTTAATGTTAATTATTAATCCTGAACTCAAATGTTACGAAGTTTAATTTTTAGATTTTAAATTTTTAGAGAAAAACTACAACACTATAATCAAAAAATAGTTCCAGGAAAAATTATTAACAACCACGACCCCTTCTCTCAAGAATAGAAAGTGGGCCATGTTACAGTAGTACATTTCTGTTGTTTTTTCCACTACCTTGAGTACATACGCAGAGGCATACTATACAGGGTGGCACAAAGGTATGGGAACCCCTGAATAACTCGTCATCAGGAGTGCATTTTCTTGAAAATGATAATTACAAAAGGTTTAAGATTTTTCCCTGGCTATTCAATGGCGCCCTTGTATTCGACCTTGACCTTGACATTCGAGGTCATTTCAAGGTCAAAATTTTTTTTTCAAATGGGTACCCATATTTTTTATTGCGGATTTGGAAAGAGCAAGAAATTTTGCGTCCAAAATTGGTCTTGACCATAAGTTTGACCTTGCTCTTTCCAAATCCGCAATAAGAAATAGGGGTTCCCATTTAAAAAACTTAACTTGACCTTCAAATGACGTTAAAGGTCAACGTCAAGGTCAAATCCAAGGTCACCATCAGATAGCCATGGAAAAATCCTTACACTTTTCTTTGAAACATTTTTTCCCAAAATGCATTCTTGGAAAGTTCTGCCGCACTGGGACTTTTGGAAGTCGACCCACATTTAACCTTGAAGGCCATTGTCAAAGTCATGTTCAAGACCATGGTTGGACGTAAAATTCCCTGCTCTCTCCAAATTCGCAATAAAAAATTGGGGTTCCCATTTGAAAAATCAATTTCGACCTTGAAATTACCTTGAAGACCAAGGTCAAGGTCGAATACAAGGGCGCCATTGAATAGCCAGGGAAAAATCATAAAACTTTTGTATTTATCATTTTTCAAGAAAATGCATTCCTGACGAATTTTTCAGGGGTTTCCATACTTTTGTGCCACCCTGTATACTATACATATTTTGACTCGATTATGCGCTTATGGGTTTAAGAAAAAAATGTAAAAACTCTTTCGAATTTTTTATTGATGCCTTTAAAGGTACCATTGAGCATCATGTTAAAAAATTAAAATTAAACTTAAAACAACGCTTAATGTGATCTATACCGCATATTTTGGCATAATTTGTTAGAATGACGATTACAGTGACAATAATGTTTTATGGGTTAGATTTGATTTATTCACTAGTAACAAATAATAATCTATATTTATTCCACACGATACGGATTCGGTTATCTTATTGATATAATAAAAATGCCGAAAGTAGTAAAAGCGCAAGTTTTAAATCTGCATGTTCAGGCGATAGATCCTCAGTTTGATTTAATTTAGCTTCAGTTTCGAATAAATTATCATGACTGCTGTTACCAAGTTAAGAAAACTTTCTGTGTTTTTTTCATCACTTCTCCATTTTACTGCCAAATCACGTGACATATGTTAAGGTCGATTCACAACTATTTTATTATTTTCAATATTTCTCAAAATAATAGTAGATATCTATGAAACATTGTACTGCTAAATATCTAACCAGTGTGAAAGTAGCAGCCAGAGATAGCTGCCAGTTGAGCCGACTACACCCGAACGAAACCATGGATATACAAAATCAACTGGAGCGCTTAAAACGCTTTCTATGGCAAAGATATTCTTCTCAAGCCTAAATGGTATTAGATAAAGACTAATCAATTAAGAGATATAGATATAGTACTCTATAGCTGATATCCTGCACAAAAGTAAAGGACTCAACCTGCCTTTAATATAAGCGAGTTCAAACCTTATACAAACGAAATAAAAAATTATTCGTTTTTTAAAGAATAGCTTCTAGTGCTTAAAGGGCATTATATCGGGAACAAGGAATCAAAGGTCAATGAATAGAACACCTCTATCGATGTTCTGAATCAAAAATAATTACACGCACAGAAACAGCAGGGGTGCAAACTGCCCTTTTTATATAAATATTATTCATGGTTCAAATAACTTCTTCTAGGACTTAAACGGCATTAGATCGGGAATAAGGAGTTTAAGATTATTGTAAAAAACACCTCCGCCGATGTCCAGATGCAAAAATAACTCCTCGCAAAGAAAAAACAAGGGTGCAAACTGCCCTTGTCCGTAATATAAAAATTATTCATGGTTCAAATAATCCCTTCTAGGACCTAAACGGCATTAGATCGGGATTAAAGAGTTAAAGAATATTGTAAAGAACACCTCTGCCGATGTTCTGATGCAAAAATATTTACTCGCAAAGAAGTAACAGGGGTGCAAACTGCCCTTGTTCGGAGTAAATAAATTATTCATGGTTCAAATAATCTCTTCTAGGACCAAAACGACATTCGACCGGGTTTAAGGAGTTAAAGAATATTGTAGAGAACACCCCTACCGATGTTCTGATGCAAAAATATTTACTCGCAAAGAAGCAACAGGCGTGCAAACTGCTCTTGTTCAGAGTAATTAAATTGTTCATATTTTATAGAATCGCTTCCAGGACCAAAACGGCATTCGATCGAGCATAAGGAGTTACAGGACATTGTAAAGAACACCTCTACCGATGTCCTGATGCAAAAATAATTACTCGCAAAGAAACAACAAGGGTGCAAACTGCCCTTGTTCGGAGTAAATAAATTGTTCATACGTCACAGAATCGCTTCCAGGACCAAAACGGCATTCGATTGGGAATAAGGAGTTACAGGATATTGTATAGAACACCTCTACCGATGTCCTGATGCAAAAATAATTACTCGCAAAGAAACAATAAGGGTGTAAACTGCCCTTGTTCGGAGTAAATAAATTGTTCATACTTCATAGAATCACTTCCAGGACCAAAACGGCATTCGACCGCCGTTTGTTTCTTTGCGAGTAATTATTTTTGCATCAGGACATCGGTAGAGGTGTTCTTTACAATATCCTGTAACTCCTTATTCCCGATCGAATGCCGTTTTGGTCCTGGAAGCGATTCTATGAAGTATGAACAACTTATTTACTCCGAACAAGGGCAGTTTGCACCATTGTTGTTTCTTTGCGAGTAATTATTTTTGCATCAGGACATCGGCAGAGGTGTTCTTTACAATATCCTGAAACTCCTTATGCCCGATCGAATGCCGTTTTGGTCCTGGAAGCGATTCTGTGACGTATGAACAATTTATTTACTCCGAACAAGGGCAGTTTGCACCCTTGTTGTTTCTTTGCGAGTAATTATTTTTGCATCAGGACATCGGCAGAGGTGTTCTTTACAATATCCTGTAACTCCTTATGCCCGATCGAATGCCGTTTTGGTCCTGGAAGCGATTCTGTGACGTATGAACAATTTATTTACTCCGAACAAGGGCAGTTTGCACCCTTGTTGTTTCTTTGCGAGTAATTATTTTTGCATCAGGACATCGGCAGAGGTGTTCTTTACAATATCCTGTAACTCCTTATGCCCGATCGAATGCCGTTTTGGTCCTGGAAGCGATTCTGTGACGTATGAACAATTTATTTACTCCGAACAAGGGCAGTTTGCACCCTTGTTGTTTCTTTGCGAGTAATTATTTTTGCATCAGGACATCGGCAGAGGTGTTCTTTACAATATCCTGTAACTCCTTATGCCCGATCGAATGCCGTTTTGGTCCTGGAAGCGATTTTGTGACGTAAGAACAATTTATTTACTCCGAACAAGGGCAGTTTGCACCCCTGTTGCTTCTTTGCGAGTAAATATTTTTGTATCAGAACATCGGTAGGGGTGTTCTCTACAATATTCTTTAACTCCTTAAACCCGATCGAATGCCGTTTTGGTCCTAGAAGAGATTATTTGAACCATGAATAATTTATTTACTCCGAACAAGAGCAGTTTGCACCCCTGTTACTTCTTTGCGAGTAAATATTTTTGCATCAGAACATCGGCAGAGGTGTTCTTTACAATATTCTTTAACTCCTTAATCCCGATCTAATGCCGTTTAGGTCCTAGAAGGGATTATTTGAACCATGAATAATTTTTGTATTACGAACAAGGGCAGTTTGCACCCATGTTTTTTCTTTGCGAGGAGTTATTTTTGCATCTGGACATCGGCGGAGGTGTTTTTTACAATAATCTTAAACTCCTTATTCCCGATCTATTGCCGTTTAAGTCCTAGAAGAGGTTATTTGAACCATGAATAATATTTATGTAAAAAGGGCAGTTTGCACCCTTGCTGTTTCTGTGCGTGTAATTATTTTTGATTCAGAACATCGATAGAGGTGTTCTATTCATTGACCTTTGATTCTTTGTTCCCAATATAATGCCCTTTAAGCACTAGAAGCTATTCTTTAAAAAATGAATAATTTTTTATTTCGTTTGTATTAGGTTTGCACTCGCTTATATTAAAGGCAGGTTGAGTCCTTTACTTATGTGCAGGATATCAGCTATAGAGTACTATATCTATATCTTTTAATTGATTAGTCTTTATCTAATACCATTTAGGCTTGAGAAGAATATCTATGCCATAGAAAGCGTTTTAAGCGCTCCAGTTGATTTTGTATATCCATGGTTTCGTTCGGGTGTAGTCGGCTCAACTGGCAGCTATCTCTGGCTGCTACTTTCACACTGGTAAATATCTACGTCCCTAAGTAAAATAATTGGTTCAACTTACTGTCTATATCTGGCATAAAAACTGAATTCATTTGTGATAAAAAATAAATCTGCAAAATTATTAAAATAAAACATTATTCAAATATCCTTATACTTAAGCTATTGAAATAAATCTCTCTTCATGAACAGTGGAAATATTTAATATTTCTATAAAATTTATTTTATACGTTTACTATTATTATTGAGTCCTATAAAAAAAAATTAGATAAAAGTTGTAGGATATAAAGAAACCAATACACTGGTGGCCTTGGATTTAGCCTTGGCCTCAAGTTTCAAGGTCAAACCACTCTATTCGTTATACCAGCTATCAATACAGTGCCAAATTTTACGTTCGAATATGGGTGAGAAGATTTTTCCCTGCAGGTCATTTCGAGGTCAAATCTTTTTCTCTTGAAGACTCAGCAAAAATGTTTGAAATTATTTTTTTTTGGAATGACAGATTAGATGATGGCCCCTTTATTAGATATCAATCTTCACAATAGCTACATCATAAAATTTTAATTATTAACCTAACAATGAGTTATTTCTATATATCTATTAAATTCTACTTCTGGATATAAACCATTGTTTTAGTGAAAAAAAGGTTTGACTTTCAAATGACCTGCAAAAACATCCTGAATTGATCCTAGATTCCGACACAAAATTTAACGCCGTATCAGATGTTATTATAAAATATAGCGTATTCCATTTGATATTAATATTACCTTAATAAACTTAATTTGACTTTGTAACTTGTGGTGAAGGTCAAGTTTAAGGTAATCATCTAATTTATCATTTAAATTCCTACAATTTTCTTTGAAACAATTTTGTCGAGTTGTTCAGAGAAAAATGAGTTTAACCTGCAAGAACATACAGGAAAAATTTTGTCACCCCATATTCAGACGTAAAATTGGCGCCCTTTTTATTGCTGACAAAAAAATATGGTATTTCATTTGATAGTTTCAAGATGGTCTTGGTTTAACCTTCAAACTTAAGGTCAAGATCAAGTTCAAGGTCACCAGCATATTGGTTTCTTAATATCCTACAACTTTTATGTGAAACTGTCTTTGAAAGGATTCAATCCTAAAAAATTATCGAGTGGCTCGTGTGTTTTGGGAAAATATTTAAAACTCCAAAACCTAGGTATGTCGTGTCATATGCACCAATATTCTACAAATATCTACCTAATATTTAGGATATAAAATTCGCGGATTTGTGCCCTTTCCCACTATCTTGCGTAATGCTGTTTCACAAAGCTGCCTATGTTTTTCCACATTTTTAAATTTTTCTCTACAACACACGAATATAGTTTTACGTGTCTTTAAAGTAATTAATTTGACCTTGCAGTCGTAAAAATTGATGAATATTAGGAATTAAATAGTTGTAAATTTTGTGTATGGACATCTACATACATATACAGGATTGAGCAAATGTGTCGGAACACTTGTGTACAGGGTGAATCATAAGTTGGATTAAAAAATATCTTTAACAAGTTTTTGTAATATTTTTATTCTTTATTTTTTCAATGACGTATTTTAATTTCCAGCATCTACTTTATTTTTAGAGATACGACGTTTTCGGCAGTTTTTTTAAATGGATTTTTATTTTCAGAGACAGATGTTCACCGTTTACAATGATATAGGGTTTGGTGGGTGTGCGATTTATTGTGAATGTTAAAAAAAGATTCATAATATAATGTTCAAACTGGTGATCTTCGGCAGCCTAAATATCCTAATCGTTCAACTAAGGCTCTTAAGGAATTTTGAATGGCAAGCTGTGATATTTCTTGAACGGCCATCCTAATTAGATCTTCCAACTATTCTAACGACTGAGGTTTGGTCTTGTAGACAACAGAGTTTAAATTGCCCAAAGGAAATAGCCTAACGGACTTAAATCTGGTGAACGCGGTGGCCATTCAATATATCTTCTTCCCCTCTCCATCTCTGTGGAAATACATTATTTAGGTACCGACGCACGTCGACTCCAGAACGAGACGGAGCTCCATCTTGTTGGTACCAAATATCATTTGAGAGTAGTTCAGGATTTGCTTAATTTGGAAATAAACGAATCAATGCTGGAACAATTTGCTCGCGTAAAAGTTGTAAATAAGAGTTCAAACTTTCTTTAAGAAAGAATGGGCCCATGATATGTTTTCTGATTATGCCTATCCATACATTTAATTGCTGAGAATATTGAATGTATAATTTTCTTATATTCAATGTGGATTTTGATCACGCCAGTAATGACGGTTGTGCCGATTTACAAAACCATTCAAGCAGAATGTTGATTCATCTGAGAAAACTATACTATTGACAAAGTTTCCATTATTGTCAATGTTGTTCATCATTTCCTCACAGAATTACATCCTTCTATCAGGGTCATCCTCATTTAATTCTTGTAAAAGCCAACCATCATCAACAACGAAATTGTTTCACGTTCACTTACTTCACCCTTAACTTTGAACAGCTAACTTAATAAGTAATAACTGTCCATCATTATTGACTGTAGCTGATAGGAATAGATGATTTTTTTTCTTTCAAACATAATTTGCAAAAACGATAGCAAACCCGATTAATTTTTCAGGTAGCCGTGACAAAAAATGTAAACAGTCAATTATTTATTTTATTGTTTTACTCAACATTTAAAAAACAATCAGTCGCAGACCCACCAAACCCTATGTCATTGTAATCGGTGAAAATCTGCTTTCTAAAAATGTCAAAATAAACAGAGCTATCCATTTAAAAAACTACCGACAACGCCTAAATCTCTAAAAATAGATATAGATAGAAGATAGAAATAGATAAAAATAAATCTCAAGTAGATGTTGTAAATTAAAGTACATCATTGAAAAGAATAAAAATACTACTAAAACTTTTGTTAAAGGTATTTTTTAAACAAACTTATTGTTCACCGTGTACACAGGTGTTCCGACGCATTTGCCCAACGCTGTATATTTTTGTACCTTGTCAACCGAAGAATAGTTTCAATTTCTATTCTTAACAAAAATGAACAAATTTAAATTGTAAACATTCATTAATATTACTGGAACCAACTTAACACACATATTACATCCCTTACCAAAGATCTCCCCAGTTCCACATTAGGATTCCCAAATGACTCGTGAAATTTATTACAATATTTTGAAAAGAGCTTACATAACTTTCCCCATATATCTGTCACCATCAAGCATTCAAACAATTGTTAGAAACTCAAAGCTGTAACACGAGAACTAAATTTAGTACAACTACAAGAAACACTTTCACGGATAAATAAACTGAACGGTAAACAACGCAGGGTAAGGGTTGCCCTGTATTTGGCCACATGTTCCTATAACAATAAGGTTATTTATGTCATTTTATTTTTTATAGACAAAGGGTCACTGGAATGTACTTTAACGAAAAATATATAGCTTAATAAAGTTACCGACAAAGTGCACTTTGATGACTTTATTTTAACGAACACCTTACAGCGTGCTATGTAAAACAGCTTTACATAAATAAACGTTCTGTCACTATCTTGACACCATTTGATTTATATTTTAATTCTTCTTGTATGTATCTCACCTCGGTTTTACCCTGCCGATAAGTATCTAAACTGAACAACACAGACCAGTATTCCTATTCTCTAATGATTTAGAAACATTCTAATACAAACAGTAAAGAATAAAACATGTTTGAACACAGTGGATCAAAATTAAACCAACATTCTAAAGGGCGTATTTTTCTTGCAAAAAAATATATTATGGAGTGGATTTGTACGAGGAAAGGGAATATAAATTTGTAGAATTGTAACGGTAGTTTAACGATAGGTATTGTACCAAAATTTCTTTGTTTAGTACAATTTTGATACAAAAGTTTGACGTTTCACGATAACAAAATAATTGCTCTTAACCTTCAAAAGCTCTCCTTTTCGCATTAGCGCGTAGTAATAGGGTTGTCAACCCTTGGAATTTAGGTGGGAAACGCCCACTGACCATTCTCAACCAAAAAAGCGAATTAATTAGATTTTATTCTTTTTTCAGTTATTTACGGAACTAATTTATCTGGCAACATCGCAACAGAATGTAAAAATTTGGGGGATGACATTTTTTTAGTAGGGACTGTTTTTTCATGGATAACTTATTCCAAAATATACTCCAATGGCGTAGTTATTGGGGGAGTGGTTTTGAAAAGAATCGTACGCCGCTGGTTTTTCAAATAATTTTAAATGTTTTTTATAATGTACAAACAATTTGTAGCAATACAGTATTCTTGTAAAGTATTCGTAAAATTTACTGACCATTTTCTATTGATTGCTAAATGTGTAACAATAAATTCAATACCTAATATTTTTGAGAGATTTCAAACCACTACACATCACAAGAAATGTTCAAAATGCTGTCCTTGCAATGCCTGCTTCGCAGCGTCTCCGCATTGATAATTCCAGCCGTATTGTGTATGGTCGCGAGATCCTATACAATGCGCTGTCGAAGTACATTAGTACAGCATATTTCTACATTGAGAACTGAAATACGATAGGTATACCATTGTTTTGAGGTAGTCCCAAAAAAGTAATCCAAGGGATTCAGGTCGGGGAATGAGCCGACTAAGCAATGGGTCCTCCTCTACCAATCTAGTAATTAGGAAATATACTGATTGAAATGTGTTTTAAAGATATTTTTTATGCAGAATATATTTGTCTTAAACAGCTTATATTGATTTGAATATTATTTTGAATCACCTAAAAAAGTTTTTGAAAGGTCAAATTCATAACTTTTAGTTTAAAGCGTTTGATTTTAAAAAATTACTCCCGCTTTTAGCCTTTCTAAATATGGCATATTTTTTATTATTTCTCGAAATTTCCGTAGGTTTCTAAGAATTGTGTAGAATAATATTTAAGCTTCTATATGAAAGAAATAGAACATGTTCTGGAAACACCATATATTAGGACAAATCTACATCATATTAAATCTCCTACGTGGAACCACTTGGTGTTGGCCTTGAGATCGTATCGTAATTCCAGATAAACTCTTTCAAACTTTATTTACTGCCGGACTTTTTCATGAATGGAATCGGTTTCTTTTTAACAAGAAGAATAGATACTTTTTCGGTTAGCTCGATCTTCTGGGTGACCAATGTTGAAGGGTAACCTCAATTCTTTACCGAAGACTAGGTTCCGCAAATTGTAGAAGATGGTCTCTTTAATATCCATCAACTGGCACACTCTCTGGAAGACAACTGATTCTAAATTCCGGTTTTTATCCGAATGCACTTCTCTTCATTGATTATATCCTTGGAAATACTAAGTATCTGCTTTTGTACTTCTTTACCATATAAGGTCTGTTGCAACAAGAGTCATGAATTGGTTCCGAACCGTTTGAAATGTTTGGCCAGCTAAGTTCTAAATGTGTCTTCAATGAATATATCGCAAGAATTCGTTGGATGCACATTTCGAACAGTTCGGAACCAATTCCTGACTCCTGTTGGAACAGACCTATAGACTTTCCCAGTGCTTCTTCAATAACGAGTTTTCTAGGGTCTGGTTCCTATATTGCCCAGTAACCTTTTAACGTTAATTTGTCCATATTCCTATCCAATTTGGTCGAATTCCATGTTTCCATCTATTTTAGACTGGTTTGTTAATCTAATTGTTTGATCATACCACCTTTCATAGCCTCTAATAGATTTCTCACGTCACTTTTATGTTCGTCTTTCATATATCTAGTATTAATTTATTCTGCCATGTCTTGTTATCAAATCTTAGCGCATTCATAACCTTCTGTGCTATCTTTATATCACATCTTAATTCATCATGTCATGTCTTCATTACCCTCATCATTTTCATAAGATGTTTCATCAGCTCTTCTATTTCTCCTATTTTAGATCTTGTACTCACTAGCATTCACTATCTTCTCAAGCCAATAGTCTCCAAAATCCCGCTTCTGAGGACAATTTGTACAAAATTTTCTTTATTTATTTTATACGTCAGTGTACAAATACTGACAATTTTGGTTTTTCAGAATAACAAAATTTCACTTTCAAAAGCTCTCATTTTCATATTAGCGCGGCATTTTATACATTTTCCATTGTTTCTTAAAATTTCCATTGGTTGCTAAGAATAATGTAAAACAACATCTATGATTGTAAAAACATAGAAGAAAGAAAGGAATAGAGATACAGATATATTATGACACAAATAAGTAACATACCCTAAAGCTAAACTCACCTTTTTCGGAAAAGTTTAGACAGCCGCAGGAGTCTGCGAGGATTTGTATATTTTCACAAGTTCTATCTACTGCAATTTATAAATTTAAAAACAATACCTATAGGTACCAAAAATTAAATTTTATCAATCTTAAACTCAGAAAACTTTTTTATTTAAATTTTAGTAACAAGTAAAGTAAAGTAGTAAAAAAAAAATAGCAATAGCTATATCAGTAATTTAAGAAATTTTTTTAAGACGACGTGAAATCCTAAAATAGAAAATTTTATAAACAATGCATTGCATGCGAGCTGTAAATAAAATATTTGTCTAAACTATAAATTAGAAAAGTTCATATAACCATGTGTCCAGAAACGTTTTATTTTCAAGATAAGAGATGTTCAAATTTTCGAAAAAATTTTTATTCTTTTAAATTACAAAAAGACGCATGAAGCGTTTTTCTTCAGATTTCGTCTGCCTAGAGAATTTCTGATTAAATGGATGCATTCTTTACATTTAGGGTGTACCAGAATAACGTGTACAAATGATGACCACAGATTCGTGGACTCAAAATAGTCAGATTCACCTATTTCTCAAATAGCTTCGTTTGACCCCTAGATGACCTCAAAGTTCGTGAACATTTTTTGAATTTTGTAAATAACTCGAATACGTATTATTCTAGACATTTTGGTGTTATACGGAGTGTTTTTTAAAACCTGCAACTCCTACAAAATTGATGTATGGTGATAATATCCGTTCATAACTTTTTCCTCTTTCGGGCAATAATGACAACTATTCTTTATCTGATAGGTAATACGATTTGGAAGTTTTTGGGTCTCTTGTAGAATTTTGATTAAATGAACGGTTTGGGTACAAAAAAATATTTTTTAAATATCTACATTATCGTGTTAACCATATTATAATAGTTAACAAAGTGTTAGTAGGTACTGATTTTGTAGGTTGACTGTAGTTTCAGTTTGATCTTTAACTCATTGTACCTGACAATTCTTAGTGAGTGTTTACGACGATGAGATATACCACCTGTTACTTCATTTTTCGATATGGATACACACACATACGACGAATTAGAATTATTTACAACGTGAATTTTATTCAAAAAATTTGAAAAAACAATCAAATACAACGCATTGATAGCATTATTATTGACCCTGTTATTCTACCCAATAGATTGAATGGCGAATTTTGTTTAGAATTAGGTGTGCCGTTATTGCTCAGAGGTAACATGTGGTTTATGCATGATGGAGTTCCACCACATTTCACTGTCAATGTCCGGCAGTATCTGAATCAAAGATTCCCTCGTCGATGGATCAGTAGAGGGGATAAAGTTCCTGTTAACTAGCCTGTTCGTTCACCAGACTTGACATGTTGGGACTATTATCTTTGGGGTACTTTGAAAACAACAGTGTGAGTGTATGCTTCCACACCTTACACTGAAGAAGAGTTGTGGGGGACATATCCAAATTGCCATAAATGTTTTAAAAAATTTCCCTCAAAAACTGCAAAGGGTTTCCTTTAACATTCTTCGTCGAATTAACCTTTGTTGTAGAAACAACGGTGGTTATTTTGAACAGTTTTTATAATAAGTTGTACTAAATTTAATAACATCAACTTTGTTACTTTTAATTCCAGCATTTTTTATTGTATTTGATTGTTTTTACTAATCATCTCACTAAAATTGGGCATGTCGAAGTAACATGTGGTATATCTTATCGCAGTAAACACTCATTAAGAATTGGCACGTACAATGACTTAAAGATCAAACTGAAATTACAGTCAACCTACAAAATCAGTGCCTACTAGCACTGTTAAGTATTGTAATATGGGTGGCAAGATAATGTAGACATTTGAAAAATATTTTTTTGTACCCAAACCGCTCATTTAATCAAAATTCTACAAGAGGCCCAAAAAACATTCAAATGGTATTATCTATCAAATAAAAAATTGTTGTAATTATTGCCCGAAAGAGGAAAAAGTTATGAACGGGTATTATCACCATACATCAATTTTGTAGGAGTTGTAAGTTTTAAAAAACTCGGTATATCTATACAAAATGTATAGATTGAAAGCAAAAGTCCACACCCCAAAAATAATCGCAATCGAATAATACGTATTCGAGTTATTTACAAAATTCAAAAAATTTTCACAAACTTTGAGGCCATCTAGCGGCCAAATGAAGCGATTTCGGATATAGATGAATTAGCCTAAATCTGCCTATTTTGAGTCCATGAATCTGTGGTCTTCCGTTACATACGTTATTCTGGGATACCCTGTATAAGGCATGGAGCTTATTACCTGCAAGTTTAATATAGTGCATATTTATGCTTTTCCGGAATTAAATTTTCTAATCAGATCTTTAAATGTCTTATTAAGAAAAAAATACTGTACTATAAACGATGAGTTATAATAACCCATTGTATTATAAATAAATAACATTTTTAAAATATTTTTTCCTTATAAAGAGATAATTGCACAATCCACAAAAATTTGTTTGACTCCAAGGAGGGCTCCTGAGAGATAAAATGAACAAAATGAAAAAAATATCAAATAATTTATATTAAAAGGAAAAACATTCAGCAACTGTTAGGTAACTGTTTTGCATTCGAAGGTAGATAGTGATTGTTTTCGAACATTTCCTATAAACCAAGGAAAATCGTAAACATCTAAAAACTGTATTAGTGTTACCGTTACAATAATCTCTCACAGTGATTATGTGTTAAATTTCATATAACATCGAAAAAAGAATTGAAATTTATGAAATGTAGGCAGAAAAATTAAACATTTGATATATGTTTTTGTACATAGTGCTAATTACAAACCGTAGAGTATCTTATGATCTCGACCGTGTCAAAAGTTAACACAAAAAAAGCTATTGTAAACTCTTGCAGCTATAAGAATTTTTAGAAGACGGTAAATATCTCAGAAACGGAGACAAGGTAAGGTAATTTTTTTTCGTCAAATTCTGAACCTGCAAAAATAAAGAAGTTGCTTTATAACCGGAAGTCGATAATAATTTAAATGAAACTATGGATAAACTCCCATATACAAATTCAGTTGTGATTTCTTCCCCAACGTACTAGTAAAGGTTGTCATTACATCCTGTTGCATACTGTAAAAAGAAATAATATACTGTGATAAGAATATGTTCAACATTGTGTGGTTTGGAAAAGATTTATAAGTCATACAAATAAGAAGAAGGTGAGCCTATCATGACATTCTTTTTTAAATTTCATCAAATATGCCGTTCTAATTACACAAAGTATTACAAAATGGCTTCCCACTACTACTTTATTATTGTGTACTATCAAATTAAGAATTTCCTGATACCTATTTCTTAACGGTTTTAAACGCTAACTTACAAAGTTTCTTGACTTTGATATATCGGAAACACCTCATATTTGAAAATAACTATCCATCAAGAACAAGGTCGGTGCGTTTGGCATGTTACACTCTAGGATACTTTGATCGGCAAGCAACAAACGCATTATTTCCTATGAACCTTCGACACGCATAACCCAGTTCAAATGTAACTTACACTTATATAATAACAAGAATCAATATCTACAAAATGGTCAAAAATATAGGTATAAAGAGAAGAAATAAATATATTGGATTACATATTTTCAGATGATTTATAAATATTTCTCAACAGATCGTTTATAGTTAATATCATGCTCTACGTTAGAGAAAAACTATGACATGGTTTTTGAGAACACTTCATAGATATTCTCCCATCGATTTTTTTTAAGCAATAATACCCAGTAAACAAAAAGTATACGAGTATAATATAAATATATTTTTTGATCGTTTAATATAGGAACACCCTGTCAAAAGCTAAACTAAATATATCTATAAATAGTTAATTAATGATTATTTTTATAGGTGATCTGATCCAAAAACTTTCTTGCGGCAAAGTATTAAGTATATACTGTGTTAAATATACAGGGTGAGTCACAACTTATCCAAAAGGATTTGGGATGAAAAATGGAGTCAATATCGTAAAAAAAATTGTAAAATCTTTATAGTTTCCGCGAAAAAAATTATTGAAGTGCTATTAGCGCTTTCCACCATTACATCGATAACTGTAGTCTCTAATGTCATCCTCGTGCGCTTTATAACACTATGCTGAAACTAATTAGACAACATTTTTCCGTATAGGTGGACAGGGCGAAGAGGATCAATTAAACGGCCACCTAGATCTGCAGATTTACCTCCTCTAGATTTCTTCTTATGGGGATACTTGAGAAGTAAAGTATACCAAAATAGACCATAAAATGTAGATGCATTAAAAGAACGCATTCGGATGGAATTGGTACAAATAACTCTAGAAGTTGTAGACAAAATTCGAGAAGAGTTTACTGCTTATCTTTCTCACTATATTACAACTGAGTCTCGTCAATTTAAAAATCTTGGGTTGTTAAAAATACCTATATTTGTTATGTAACTTTTTGGCAGAATTTTTTGGCAATGTACAAAATTGTAATTCTAACCTAAACTTATTGATATGATTGAATGACCCACATTTGTATTTAATAAAAAACATCGACGAGTTCATCACTGTCCAGCAAATAACGTCATACGTAAAACAAATATCTCGCAGAACACACTTCTAAAAATGAAAACTGACCTGATTTATCCAAAGTCACAAATTTAAGAAATAATGATTTTGTTCCTTTCATTTGTACCATACGTACAAACTGACTCAAAAGTGAAAATTTGATTGCACTACAAATGTGTTATGTACTACATTTTTAGAAAAATCTTTTGGAAAGTTTCTTCTGTGCTAAACAAAATAAGTTTTTTCGTTTGAAAGTTAGTTTAAAGTTTTCTAAAACAAGGCATACCTATATGTGATAAACATTCCAGCACAAAAAATCAACTCTAAAAGAATCTTTTGCAAACTCATATTTCAAGGACGGAACGTTTTTGAGGCATATGAATCTGTCTTCTTAAAATAATCTGAGGAGTTACATACCTTTTCAACAGTTTAGCATTTTAGGTTACTTAAACCGGTATATTCAACCAGAGCTAATTCGGATTCAGCGACCCCAAAAACATATAGATACCAGGGTTTTGTCTTTCGGATATTCCACCTTTTTTTGTGGGGCTGTGTAAAAAATGTAATTTATTAAATACGTATTTACCTAATACCTACATATTCTTTTTATTCTAATTTTGATATTACTAATACTAGTCCTGTAGCCAGAGGGGTCCCAATTGTCTCCTTCATTTAGATGGAGTTAACCAAGTGTTTTTTGTGTATTTTGAGCTGCAGAACACGAATTTTTTGGGTAGAAGTTTGCCCGGATGTCGATAAGTTTTTTATTAACAAAATACTGCGAACTTAGTTTTTGGCAAAATAAAATGTATTTTCTAGTTCTTTGACCCATTTTAAGAAGAAAATGTCTCTTGCAATTTTTTTGTTAAACCATAGTTTTCGAGATAAACGCCGTTAAAAACTCGAAAAATGCGAATTTTGCGATTTTCAATCGTTAATAACTTTTGATTGAATGATAATAATAATTCTGCTGACGACGTTAAATACTACAAATTATGAGTAATTGCAGTGTGAAAATTTGTTTTTTCCACTGTTATTTGAAGCTATAAACTATAAATAAATAGCGATTGAACATTCAGAAAAGTGCGCCGCCAGTTCTACCCAAAAAATTCGTGTTCTGCAGCACAAAATACACAAAAAACACTTGGGTAACTCCATCTAAATAAAGGAGGCAATTGGGACCCCCTGGCTACAGGACTATACTTAGATTCAGTTCAAATAATCTTGAAAATTCTTCTATTGTACAAACACAAAACCCCATATTTCGTAAGCAAAATGTTTTGTATAATTGCATATCTAATTAATGAGTATTCAGTATCACCATCGGTTGTGGATATCAAATTAATAACAACCTGTTTTTATGTTCACTTTCAGACAATAACAATTACGGAATTAAAAAACCAACAAATAATTTGATCGGAACAACGCTCTTTTCAAACTGCCCTGCAACTTGGTAAACAAGAAAATAAATGGAAGATTGTAACTTATAGGTATGTATTTATTAAAGTTTATCGCAATTTGTTTTTTAAATTCACTGACACTGTGTCCTTGTACGATTAATTACTGTACTTTTCAGATTAAGCTCATTTGTAGTTGGTATAACTAACTAGTAATGAGTAAATATTGAAGAAAGATTTCTGAATGGTTCTTCGTGCATGGTGAAAAACGATCGAGGATGTATTTGGAATATTTTCTGGTCATTGCTTCTCTTTCATTACGCTTAACGGAAGGTAAGTGTGTTTTTTATATTGTCATACGTAAGTGGCCGTAATAATAATGATGTAAATATAAAAATTTCAGTTAATAATTTACATTATTTTGAAATAAAACAAATAGATATTTTATATTTCTTCCGTAATAATACAGATAGTTTCATAGATAAAAATTAGCCAATAAATTCTATTTAGATATTACAATGTTGTTGCTTGAACTCGAAAGCCAAAAACTGATCGCAAAACATATTCTTCCAGTCGATATTCGATTGTTGTTAACTTTACTTATATATAATAATTCAATAATTGTCTCATAATAATTACTTATAATGCAATATATAAAAAAATATACCGTGTGAGTATAAAGTTCCACATAAAATTCATACCATTTCTTATAACGTTTTTAAAAAATTATGCAAAAACACCTCAATTAGTAAATTTAGTTAGTTTTCTTTTGACGTAGGTATATTAGCCATAACTTTATACTTACACGGAATATTTTCAATTTATATGCAACATTTTACATTTGTATATAGTTTTATCCGATCTACTAGATAATACTACATGAAAAACAAACCTTCATTATTAAAAGTGTTCGTAGTTACCTTACATTGTATTATCGAATATAATATATAAGTTTATTTTTATTGCACTGAACCTTATTTTTTAGGTTCAGCTTTGCATGGACACTGCCTCTCAAATGAAGACTGTGGAACAATTGATACTTACTGTAAAAATGAAGTCTGTGTATGCAAAGAGAGTTTTGCAGTGTGGTACGACAGCTGTGTACAACGTAAGTACTCTTTTCAGTCACTGAGTTTTGCGTGCCCTGTATAATACTAAATCCTACTAAAAAGTTTAATAAAATTTTCCATACTGAACGACACAAAATATTAGACACTGAATATTACTATAAATATTCTATATAACATGAACTGAAAATTTTACATCTCTTCTTACTTATGAAATTCGATTGAAATCCCCGATCGTAACATATTATTTCATCAAATACCTAAATGCTCTGATGCTTATTCTTTGGAAGAATCGGTGTCCTTTTTACTGTCAGAACTAATCTATAAAATGTGGTACATATTTTCCGCTTCTAAGTCCATTTAGTCAGATCAGTTCTCGTAGAGAGTATTAAGAACTGATCACATTATAAGTGCATACCGCGTGTCCACTCTTACTACTATAATTGAATTTCTAAAGTTGACATAAATTATGTTCAGATGGTTTTTTATGATAACTCCAGACCTTTTATAGACGACACATTTATATGGACAGAAACCAAAAATTTACTGGGTTAAGATTACATCATGACCATGGATAAACCAAACGGCGACAAAAAGTTAATGGTCTACAGACTACACACGAGCTGCCCACATTACAGGTGCTTTACGTAAAGCTAAGGAAGCGATAATTTGTTAAAATTCCTCAAGTGCATTTTTACTAAAATTGACGTAGTCGGCAACGCTCGATTAAAAAATTAATATACAGGGTGGTCCCGAGGTAATGGGCCAAAATTCATGGGCAGATTATGCAAGTAAAAATATTGCGATTTAAAGTTAGTTTTTAGTTAAAGAGATACAGGGTGTTAAATGTAAAATTTTATTTCAGTTTTTTTTTAATTTATTCCTTAACAAATGCAAATATCCTCACAAAATTTTGGGGATTGGAGTTCTTTGAGTAGAAGAATTGAAATCTGTTCGCATTTTGGTTAAAGTTCATAGAGGGCGCTAGCTGCAGTAGATTGACTGTATTAAAAACTACAGAACTTTTTTTGTACTTTAAGATATCTCATCTTTGGTAATAAATTCTTATTTTTCAATTTGTTTTACAAAAGAGGTGTACTTTATTAAAATAGCTATCTCGCATCGTTTTCGAGATATTTGGCTATGAAACCCCAAGCCCCAAAATTTTGTGTATATATTTGCATTTATTAAGAAATAAATGGAAATAAACTAAAATAATATTTTACATTTAACACCTTGTATCTCTTTAACTATCAACTTTTGGACTAAGGTAAGTTCGGCTAAATTGCAATATTTTTGCTTCGGGAATCTACCCATGAATTTTAGCCCATTACCTCGGGACCACCCTGTATATTTAACTTTATAACCTCTCCCTCGGCAATCGTATTGTTTATTTGTTGGTTATTTCGAGAAATAGATAGATATAATTGAAGCAAATGTCTATTAAATATTTATCAATGTTATACTAAGAATAATACATAAATTTAAAAAATATTGTTTATATGTTCATACGAATTCCAAAATTATTCTTAAATTTTAAACAAACGAAGATACTTATACATAGACACTTTTTTGATAATGATAACCAAATCTCTAGAAAGTTTGTCGTTAGTAATCAATCATTTTTGTTTTAATCTAACTATCGAAAATTTGTTGCTATTATAGATACATATAGATTTCGTTTTCTACATTATTTTCCATTTTAATTAAATTTTCAAGGTATCAGGTATATCACTCTTTATTTCAATGTATTATTTATATTTTTAGCGTATCATTTTGGTAGCAAAGTGTAAGTAGATATCACTTCATTTGAAGGAAATTTAAGAATATTTTCTTAATCGATTTGAATTATTTATTAAAAATACAATAACTTATAACAAAGAACAATTTTTTTATTTATTTACTTATATGAGTAGCACTTTAATTACACATACACATAAAATTATAAAAAACAATACACGTGTTTGTAAAATCAGTTGTTCAACTAGTGTTGAACAAGAAACTCTTTAGACCTTATTTATCTTCGTAACTGCACATTATAATGAGATATTTATTCCCTAAGTAATTAATAAAACTTGTTGACATATTGTTTGCTAATCATAATTCCCTTACTCGGAATCGAACGTAACATCACAACAGTGACTGTGATAAAAAATATATTGCTTTGATGAATACTTTATAGTGTACGTCATATGTGATATACAGAAATCCTAACTCAAGAAGTTAAATAAAAATTGTTCGGAAGTTAAACTCATCAATTTAACATTAATTTTTATATCGCCTACAACATTTGACATATTATATAATACAGGATATGCTTACACAAACATATATTAAAATGCATATTTTGATGTAGCAATTTTACTATTTTTTATATTATTTCATTTTTAAAAAATATGTTTATCTTTACAGGAAGATATCGAACTGTTTTTTCGAATTTCATCCACCAGTAAACCTTTTTAAAATTAATTATATACCAAGTATCCTACTTTAATGGAAACTACTTAAATAGCCCGGCAGTTACTTGTTACATGGGTTGTATGAAAATTTGTTTTTCAAATTAATATTTTGTATAACTTTTTTTCTGAATTAAGTGATATTTTTTCAAATTTGGTATACCTACTTGTTTATTCATAATAAACACAACCAACGACAAAATGTAAATTCTGAAGTCCTAAAGAGATTATTGATTAGGAAAATAATTATATTTTTATATGCATTTTTTTTTTTTCAAAATATTTAACAACTTAATTTCTCTTGCTCTATTTATACTGCAAAATAAGTACATTTGAATGGTTTTTTGGGGTTGTACTTAAACATCAAGTTTTTTTCCAAAGCGGTTAATGTTATGGAAATTTAACAAAGTAGCTTTTTGTGAGGTTTCAATTATATTATAAACTAAAAAGCTTAATTTTTAAAAAAATCACAAATAAAAACTGATGATTAATTTTCTAATTAACAAGGGCCACTTAGGACTTCACAATTTTTTGTCGATTTTTTTTATTTTTTGGTAGGTGCAGTTTACTGTTAATAATATTTGTGCAAAATTTACAACCAATTGCTTAACTGAACAAAAGAAAGTTATAGCAAAATATTTATTAATCGAGTTACATCGAGTTTTCGGAAAAAATCACATTCAATTTTTTTATAAAAAGTGTTTCAAATAAAAGTTACAACATTCGTCCAGGGGTAGAAAGGGTGGTATATCATTTTTTTTATTTACAACCCTTCAAAGGCATTCGAAGGGCAACTTTTTTTTTCAAATCCAGTCTTACCCAAAACGATTCAAATTAGCGTTGATGAAAATAGCTAGACATTTGAAACACTTAATGTTATACCTAATACTGCATATTAACAACAATTTAAAAGGGTCACAGGCCACAAGGATTAAGAAAATTCCCTTTTAATAATCCAACAACTTTTTTAATAAAATAATCAAACATGCCCGAAATGCAGGGTGTCCCACAGTGACGAGACACTACACAGATTTGAGAGACGACTACTTCCATTTTAATTAAAGTTCACTGTATGTGTTAAATTGACAACAATAAACTGGTGACAGATTAGGTGCTTATTTTGAAGTTCCACTAAAAATTTCACAGCCATCTTCGCAAGAAATTATGTGATATCCGTTGACTGCACGAAAAACAGTAAATACCTTAAAAACCAGAGATAGGTATAGGGAACCATTATACCATTCGAAAGAGAACAAAATTGACGTAGAATCCAGAATTGCAATAATACACAGGGTGTTTAATATAAAATAACGAGGATGACATCAACTTCCGGTATAACCGGAAGCGTTAAGTGGATGCCATTATTTTAGTTGAGAAGGATACGCCCGAAAACACTATTGCCCAAATTTTCTAAATTAAAATCGAAGTAGTCTCTGAAATATGTCTAATGTCTCGTCACCGTGGGACACCCTGCATAGATTACTCTTTAAAAATACCAAGTTGTCCTTTGAATGCTCTTAGAGGACTGATTTTTAAGAAAATTGATATCGTTTCCTCTACCGCTACAACATTATTTCAGTTAGTTTTTTATACAGAATGTTTTTTTAAATCCATGCTATAATTTCAAGGGCAATACCCCTGGACTATTTAATGCTAAATAGTTTTAATGAAACCCAAGTCTAAAACCACTGGTTTCAGAGGTGAAGGGTACTAAAATTAGAAGAAATTCATATACTGTCGTTTTCAAATATGTCTGGATATATTTTATGAAAATTAATTAACCTTAGGCTAGCTAGCAGTTTAACTAAGGTAAAAATACTCCGAATAGGTGTACAAATATATTATCAGTTTATTTGACATGCAATTATATTTTCCTTTTTGTTCGAAAAACGCGTTATTTTGTGGTTATTTCTTTTTCCAATTTAAAATTAGCTTATCAAACAGTTTCACAAAAACTGTTTACAGGAAATTTTTTCTTTAAAATACAATTTTAAATAAAATATAATCATCGAAGTCCAACAAAATCATTGTGGCAAAAATGTTTTTAGAAATAATTTGAAATACAACTAGGAATTAAATGCCCTAAATAAATTTCATAAAACTCAAAGACAAAGGCCACTGATTAACATATTTAAAACCAATTCAATTCAATTCAGCGATTTATTAGGCCTTTAATTAGTTAAACCACTGCTTCAATCTACGTAAAACATCTTCACAGATATTTGGAAAAAATTTAATATTTTTGTTAATTTTAGCGCCCTGTATCCGGAAGCCACTGGTTTTATACCCCCAGTCCATTAAGTTTTTTTGGTCTACAGTGGACCAAGAAATGCACCCCTGAATTTATTACAGGGACTTAAAAATAATTTTTAAGATAGCTGTTTCCACACTGTAAGAAAATTTCACTTAAATTTCACTCAATTTTACTCAATAATGTATCAATTTCTGTCCACACCCGACTGAGTGAAATTTTCCCTATTGGTATAAGTACAACTGAGTGAAACTATTGCATCAGAAATGAGTATTTTACTCAAATCTGAGTTACTGCTTACTATTAATGGAGCGACTTTTGACACTATTCTGATTATATAAAACCAATTTAGAGTTGACTTTTCTCTAATATGGTTTAAATTTAACTATTATTGAGTAATTTTTTACTCAGAATTGGTTTTTAATTAACTAAATATTGAGTGCAAAAATAAATCACTCATAAATGATTAATTAGGATATACAGTGTTGAAATTTATTCACTTCGCGGGGCCTCCTCCTGTCCTGGCCGAGATCCGCCAGCTGAGACCCGCCGCCACAGGCTAAGGCCTGTTCTTCTGGCAATCACGCTTTTCTGGAGCATCTAACGAGCCCCTAGCAACTGTGGCCGAGATTACAGAAGCAATATGTAAGTGGTGCCATCTTCACGGCGCCATTTAAATTACTCGAAATTAATATACATTTAAACTCACTCTGACTTAGGTACAAGTGCACCAAATACGAGTTTATCTGAAGAATTTATTTAAGGAGTGTAATATATTTGAGTGAAAATGTACTCAATAATTTCACTCAATGGATTCACTCCGAGCCTTTATTGCTTTCACTCACACCGATTTTTTTACAGTGCATTAAAATAGGACATTTGATTTGATTTTGGAAGTGATTTAGTTTTGTCTATTTGGAAATTTGCTCTTTAACAAGAAAAAAATTAAAATAGATTCTTCTTTCTTTAAATATTTATTTTTTTATATTTACCATGTTCCTTTATAATTAAATTATATCTGAAATAATTTAAAATAAAATTATGTTGACATAATCCTTATGGTATCAAAAACTATAACAATATTAATCAACAAAGAATCAGTGTCCGTTTAATTACATATAAGCTAATTAATTAATGTTTTTATCAAGTCAAAAAATATTTGCTATGGAAACAACTATTTGTCTTAATTACTGAACCGGTTCATTACTTCATTAAGATATCTTCAGTCTTGCTCTTAATTGTAACTTTATAAAAATGATAAAGATAGATAAAATATACCTCCTTCTTTGATTTTTAAATCACGTATCTACATAAAGATATCATGTTCAAATTAATATATACAGTATAATATATGCTAAAGATATGTCGAATAATTTATGTTATAGGATTTACTTAATGTCTTTAAAAACTTACTGTAGGCATTAAAGAATTAATTACTGCACTACTTCATGTCAATGCACGACTGATTAATTAATACTAATTATTTTACAAAATAAACGATTTTCAAATGGTTTCGAAACTGTTTAATATTAGAGCGAACATCTAATTTAATATGCAGTCATAATTAATTTAATATGCAGTCATAATGACGCACTGATGAACCAAACATCATTTCCATATTGGTGTTTTCCCCTAGTAAGAGAAGAATTATTTGTCCCATCTCCGTTCTTCTATGATGGACGTTGGTAGGTACATACCTATGACACACGCACAGCCGTTAATAGGAAAACTATGATTCTTAACGTTTACTCCCCGATAGTTAGTTCCGAAAAGCATTAAATGAAAGGAAAATAGTATATTAGCCACATATTTAAGAATTTGGTGTTATAACAAATTTGTACTTTTAGACATTGTAGACTTGATTTTGCTTGCTCGTATATGATGGTACACGTAGACTAGGATTTCTACATTGTTTGAAATTAAATTGAAATTATCCGTCTTGTAGTTATTTTACCTGTTTTATCCTCAAACTTTTTGTTTGTGGAATATTTGGAGCATTTTACTGTAATGCTAATATGTAGTTGTTAATCTTAATAAGGCATCGTGGGCTTGTTTTTTATCTAATTGCATTTAATTCCTTAATTCCATAGTGATTTTTACTCTTCTACAATGGAAAATCTATCTAGGCATATTATACATAGTTGTTACCCGCGAACTTTTGTTTGCAGTCATTTGGGGCATTATACGATCGCTTTAATCGACTTAATAGGGCGTGATCGCATTGACCCTTTTATTCGCTTTCTACAGAGTGTGGTTTTCATTCTTCTTACATGTAATACAAGAAAATATTTTAACTACTTAATCTGTAAACTCATTTTAGAAATTTGAACGAAACCGTAATAGTATTTTTTTTCTCATATATACCGTGGTATATACTCAAAATAGGTTTTTCACTCTACTCAAAGACTTACTGTCATTAATTGCTTTGCTTATATTGCAAAGTTTAAATATCTGCTAAAAACTTTATCAGAGACAAAGATCGTACTACTACAAGACCGAGATCACACTACTTCAATAATATACAGGGTGATTCAGAACATCCAAAAAAAAATGTTGGGTGCACAGGGGACTCTTATAAATACAATTTTGTAAAGATAAAATCAAAAAGGGCAGTTCGAAAATGATTTAAAAATACACTTCTGCACGGCACTGGAAACTGGTACACTGTAAAACCTGACCTCGCTCAATGCGACCGGCATGGCGGCAAAGTGTAATAAAAGCGGACGAAAACTTGAAAGAATTTCGCAAGGAAAGAAATAAATATAATTTTATAGCACCTATTTGTTCACCGACGTGTAAACACATTTGGGCCCGTTTTACTCAGCTTCTACGACCTATCACAAATGTTGTCTTGCTTCCCCATATGACAAATGCTTCACCATAATACAAATGCTTCACCATAAATTAAAACGATATCCATCAACTCCGAGTTGCTTTACACGCAAGCCATTTTTGACACTAACTACTAAAAACTATTGTAAACAGTATGGTAACGACTACTGTAAAATCGGATTTCAGTATTCGGAATTGCTGAGGCCACGTGGCTCTACACACGTATTACGAATGACGCTAGAGACTACAGTTGTCCAGCTATGTAATGGTTGACAGTACTACAACTTCAATAATTGTTTTTCTCGGAAACTAGGATTTTACAACATTTTTTTACGATATTGGCTCCATTTCTCATGCCGCATCTAATCCCAAATTTTTTTGAATCAGTTGTGAATCCTTTATAATGATACTTATCTACAATTTTAATACAATGTTTTTAAGGTAAATTGTCCTTTCTTTATTTGTTTTTACTCAATTCAGAAAAAGTAAGTTGGTATTAAACGTTCATGTATAAAAATTAGTTCAAAATGTACAAGCAACGTTGGCAATAACACCTTATATACTTAATTTAATTTAAATAAAACGTATGTATGTCAATGTCATCAACATGCGATAGATTATGGAAGACTTCTTGTTTGAGTAACTCATCTCTGTTCCTCAGGTTCTTCATTAAGTAACAATTTTTCAAGCAATTTCTTCTTCTTTAAGAGATTTTTTGGGTTCCAATATAAATACGGAAACAATCTAGAATACGTTGTTGGATACCGCTGTACTCAATTCATTGTGCATGCCGCTACTAGTAGAGTTTAGTACATGCCGTGTAATGTACGAACGCATATACTAGCTCTGCTGGAGTCTCCCTAATGTCCAGATGTAACAGAAATGTTGTCATCACGTATTTAAATAAGTATAAGCTACTGGTTGGTAAATAGAGCGATGATGTGCCATTAATAACCAAAAAGAATCTTCATAAGGTACTTCTAATTACTTATCCCATTTGGAAAAAAACAAATGTATTCTTATTTATTTTTAGAATTTGTTTTTAGAAGTATGAAAATAAAAACTCATTCCGCATTATTAACAAAACCCCACAAAAACAAGTTGTGCACCAGAGACGTGAGTACTTACATAAAGTACAAAACTTTATATTAGTAATTGTCGGCTCTGAAAACTATCTAGTAACAAGATTTAGCCATAATCCTCAAATTTTGACTGAATTTCTCACTTTTGCAACTGCCATATTGGTTCTGCCACCTTTTATTCGGGAATTTTCGGATTCGTAATCAGCGACTCCAAAAATCCGCTGTAACAAAATTCAGGTAAAATATTGAATAGAAAAATATGTAACTAAAAGGGATAAGAGGGACCCTAGTTTGTACGTCGTTTCCAACCCGTAGAGTGATAAGTTATATTATATTTTTTTGGTATGTTTATATATTTGGTAGTATAAAATACAGGGTTATGGTTTTTCACATTGTTTTGCACTAACAATCGTTATTTGATTTTAGGCGTGAAATTATTTTAAAATGTTATCTCAAATTATTTAAGAACATATTGTCACTTTTCATTATAAATCTTTACCTTTCACCTCACTATTTCACCGACTTACCTACCTATGAGGAAGATTAATCTTGTTATTTGAACATCCTAGTTCTACTGTGATGGAACCATCCCGCCAATCTTTTTGTTACCTACAGCGCGATTGGTTCGGTCACAAAATGAACTGACTGATTATGGACAGGGAATGTTAAGAAACATAGTTTTTCTTTTAACGGCTATGAGTATGTCATAGGTATTGAAATTAAATATACCAATATTCGAAAGAGAAGAACTACAATGCTTAAATAATCGAGATTGATTTTCCTTGATCGAATATTACAACTATAGATGTATATATACTTTCGCCTGCACACTGCCCACTACACTTCAAAAGTAATATGATTCATCAATTCTAAGATACAGTACTGTAAAATGTTGTAACTATTCTTATCTATCTAATAAATCGGTATGTTGATATATACCTACTTAGAGGTACCAGCAAAAGCATTTACTACTAGAATAGGTAGTACCTAATAACATTTAGTTAACAAGTCTCACAATCAATAATTACTGTTGACATTAAATTCAGTCTTTTGAATATTGAATTCTATGAATTGCTGACCTTACCTCGTGCTCATTCTTTTGAACCGAAGAAACTTACATTGTACGTATATGTACTGTATATATAATATTTCCAATTATGAATTCTGTGGTTTAACACACACGTGCTATTACCTACCACTTAATTTATTTCCGGTAAGAATGTGCTGTAAAAATAAAAATTCTCCTGGCGAAGATATCGTTGCCATATTAATTAGTTTTCTTGCACACAAACGTGAAAACCACTGACATCGCGATAGTTACGCAGCATAACTGAAATAGTATGTCAGTCCTCTCTGTCTCATCCAACACAACTGTTTTAATATTTGTTTTTCTTTATGATATCCATTTTTTATTTATTATTATATATTATATTAAGCTGTGGTTCTGGTAACCGTCCTACATAAATTATTTGACCACGGAATTCAATTTATCTATAATTATTATTTGTTTGTTTGTTTAAATCGTTTTCTCTAATTAACAAATGATTTTTTTGTGTAGCTAAGCCTGAAATATTTCACCATGCTGGCTCTTAAATCTGTGAAACTAATTGTTTTTTATTTTATATTCATTCCATCCCACTGTACCCGAAATTAATCTTTTTTATAATTGTTGCTATTTGAGGAGCATTTAATCATGTCGTTTTGTTCTTTGAAGTGTAAGAAAAAATAATTACAATTTTTAAATAATTACAATATTAAAAAAGGAAACAGTACTCACAATCTATTTGCCTTTTCTTAATTCTATAGGTCCATACAGACGGGGATAATTTTTTTTATTGTAATTATTTTCTCCATTTCGCCACCGAAATTGTTCAACCTTCATAGTTAATTCTGTCTAAATTTTTATTACAGTTTCTTGAAATACTATTTTAAATACAAGGTAAACAGGACTTTTTAAAAATAAGAACAACAAAGAGTTATTTTGGCAAAACCGATTTATTTTATACAATATAGTCCCCTCAATACAGCGAAATCCACACTGAAAGAAACGCGCTTTATTCTTTATTAGAATTATATATGCCGTTATAAGAACATTGTATACTATTTGTGACAGATAAACAGATGAATATTGGATATAAAACGCGTATTACTAACACAGTTGTATAGTGACTGTAAATCGTATTCTTTGTTAAATTATTGTATAACTAGTATACAACGTTTTTTATACACTTTACGAAATGATAGCAATAACTGTTATTAAAGTATTCCATATCATTATTATTATTATAAGTTTTATAATAATAAATGTAGTAAACTGTTATACTCTGTATGAGTTAAAAACATATGACATTAAGTTTAGTTTTCAAAAATTTTATTGTAAAACTATAATATACCAGCTGAGGTTCTAATGTAAACATATAACAAACATTTAAGTATTAAAAATGATGACAAATCGCACCCAAAACTGTCCAGTTTATTTTCTTAGTAACGATGCACCCGTATTTTCTTGTATTACATGAGAATTTGACTATAACTCTTCCGCCTTAAGAATGAAGCATCCCCTGAAAGGTTGATCTTCTTTTCTTCTAATTCTATTTCTTCTAGTTGAATTGACTTTACCCATGCTTTGTCACCGCTAGCTTTCTGGTCCTCCATCTTATGTAAAGCTTAACATCAGCGGTTTCCAATAGGGCACACAACATAATAATTTTTAAGGTTTAGATAAGATTTACATTTGAAAAAACAAAACAATTAGAAAGCATAAAACAGTTAGAGACTTATATAATTTTCCACTTTACACAACGCAATATGATCATGTATCCCACAAAACATGTGCCTATACTGTTTATTTTCATCAAACTAGAACTGTAATAGTCGATGCACAGCGGACTGTCGGAAATTTTATGATCATAACCGATTATGCAGGGAGAGGTGACGATTACTTAACCATTATGAGACGCGTTTTACACGTTAAAAATGGAAGCATAATCATTATGAAAACGAATAATTATGTTAATACAATTGTTGTATACAAATTCGGATACTTGTCTTTATACAACAAATCTTCCCTACTATACAATTAGAACATAAAGCCTATAACACATAATAATGTATAAGTAATTCAATGTAACCTTTATTTCATAGATGCATAAGGTGTATTAAGCACCTTCCAGTTAAACTCATTCAATAATGAGTATGGAGATGAGTGATTTTTTAAAATAAAAGTTGTATATTTGTAAAAGTTTTAATATGCACTATACACATTATTCTAGAGAAACAGTTTAATAAGCCCATTTTGTTCAGTGCATGGTCTAAAAACTTGTTGAATGAGTGTTTTAGATCGTGGGCTGAGATGTCCTTAAGGATGTCGGTACAAACTTTCATTCATTCATTCATCAAACTTTTTGGATGACTTCTATGTCTACAAAACGCTTTCTCTTTATCGGCAAATGCATATTTCCGAAAAGGTAAAAGTCGCACAGTGCCAAATGAAACGAATACGTGGAGTGGTTGACAGTTAAATTGCGATATTTAGTCAAAAAATCGGTCACAAGTGTCGATCGACTAGACGGCGAATAATCATGCAACAAACGCCAACTTCCTTCTGCGCGATATTCTGGCCGAATACGACAAATATGATGCACCAACGGCTTCAAAATGCATTCACGGTTTGGGCCGGTCGATGGAACAAACTCTTTGTAGACAATACCCTTGAAATCGTAAAACCACATCAACACTGTCTTCACGTTTGACTTCTCCAAACGAGATTTTTTGGATTTTGGCACTTTGGTGTTTGGTTTCTGGTTCGTATTGAAAACACCAAGTTTTACCACCATGCACAATGTTGTTAAGGAAGTTTTTATCCTTTTTGGCCTCTTTAATGATGTCCTTCGAATGTTGAATTCTGAGAAAGTTTCGGTCGTCAGTCAACTTGTGCAGAACAAACCGTGCACACACGTTTCGGTAGCCGAAATGTTCGGCAAACATTCGATAAATTGATATTTTTGAAATGCTCAATTCCAATTCCATGAATCTTAATGAAGATTTTCACTGATTTTTGATGAATTCACTCACAGTTTTCATGGAATCTGCGGTGTTTCACGGATGGTCAACATGTTGCTTATTATTTATGTCCTCACGACCGTTTCCAAACCGCGTATACCACTCATGAACTCTGCTACGAAATAAACAATCATAACCATAAACTTGGTTTATCAATTGAAACGTTTCGGTAAAAGTTTTACCAAGTTTAAAACAAAACTTAATATTAACTCCATGTTCATTGCTCATTTTTGTACCCATAATAAAAATATACTGCCACTTCAAACGCAATAACACCGCTTCTATTTGTCCAAATGTCATGAAATTTTAACAGTACATCAGTGAAGGATGTACCTTTCCGACGCAATTGCCAATAGATGGCCTCACTAGAAATACCTATTTTTGAAATGTCCTAGTTCCTTCGGAACTCACCTCGTAGTTTACCGATTCAATGTTGAAGACAGATTTTATTAAAGGTTTTTTGAAAAAACCCAAACGGGACCTCCCCCCTCCTTCCAAGTCAGGATTAAGGTCAATTTTGAAAAAGTGCATTAAATCAAAGAATCTCGGAGTTTTAGATCTAGGTTTTTTGGGTCGTTGAGTCCGAATCGGAGGTTAGTTTGTCTGTATCAGGCCAATTTAAGGTTGTTTCAAGGTCATTTCAAAGTCAAATTGAGAAAAAGCCGGGCAATCAAGTCCAACCATATACAGGGTGATTAATTAATAATGGGACAGAGCTTAAGGGCATGCTACTGACCTCAAAATAGAGCGATTAAGCCAAATATGCCTTATCCGAATGTTGCTCCTTTTCGATCTACAGGGTGTTAAAATTGAAAAAATATTTTCGATTTTTTTAAATATCTTGAGCATCTTTGAACGGATTGTCTTGAAAGTTTGTACACCCATGTTTTCTGATATGGTAGTTACGGAAATGGTAACTATTTTGCAATCACATTTAGGATGCGCTAGTTGTAGTGTTCCGTCGGAGTAAACATATGTCAAACTTTTTTGTCCTTCAAAAATCTGAATTTCCAATAAGAAATTATTAAACTACGTTCAATTCTAAATAAAAAAGATATACCTGTTAAAAATCGATAAACTTAACCGTTTTCGAAATAAGAACGATTTACTATTTCTTTACAAAATTACTTGTTTGAACATACGCCTATAAATAAGAAATTACAAATTAAGACAAACACAGTAACAACTCAAAATTTTATTATGCTTAAGTCTAATTACAAAAGATTCTCAAAGTGGCGACCATTGTTTTCAATACATTTTTTTTATTCTCTCGTTAAAATTTTGTCTAACACTGAATAGACTTCTTTGTTGGTCTCTGATAATGCTAACAGATTCTTGTATTTTTGCCCACAGCTCTTCTCGAGTATGTATAACATCTTTATAAACTAAAGATTTAACGTTACCCCAGAAATAAAAATCTAGGTGATTTAAATCAGGGCTACGCGCAGGCCAAGGCACTTCGCTGCCGTGACCAATCCAACGGTTTCGAAAACTTGTATCAAGATATTCTCTTACTGGTCGGGAGTAATGTGCGGGAGCACCATCATGCATAAACCAAAAGGTTTGCCGTAAATTTAAGGGGATATTTTCAAGAACGAGTGGCAAGTCATTTGTTAAAAAATTTAAATAATTTTCCCCATACGGGGTAACACAAATGGTCCCAAAATGTTATCGGAAAGTATTCCACACCAAATATTTATTGAGAATTCATGCTGAAAATGTTGTTCTCGTGGCAAGTGAAGATTTTCCAGTTCCCAGGAATGGCTATTTCTTCAATTAAATACACCACGCCGGGTAAATGTAGCTTCGTCCGTAAACAATATTTTATTATAAAATGTAGGGTCAGCATTTTGTTGCCGACGAAGAAACTGTGCGAACCGAAATCTACCAGGAGGATCTTGTGGCATCAACTATTGATCCGAACGAAAATGGTGAGGATACAATTTTTCTTTGTGGAGTATTCTGAAGACGGAAGGCTGACTTACACCAGTAGCTGATGAAATTCGGCGTGTGCTTGTTTGCGTGTTTTCGGCAATTCGCACTAAAACATCCTCTTCTTGCTCCGTCGCTAATACTTTAGGCCTCCCAACGTCTCGTTTAGGGCGAAATGATCCCGTTTCTCCTAATCTGTCGTACAACGTCTTGAAAAGCTTGTGGTTAGGTTGTCTGTTATTTGGTTATACTCCAAGTACCTCGCTGCTGCATGACGACCACAATAATTTTCTTGGGCATATACACATACAATGTTTCTCATTTCAACAAACGAATAATCATTATGACGCGGCATTTTAATGAAAAAAATCACAAATGAAGAAGAACTAAACTGTCTAGTATTTATAAGTTGTTTAGAATTGACATAAATAATACATGACATTTCATTGACAGCGGCCTACTTCATTTAAGTCATCTTATTTAAAGGCGTACGTTTTCAAACAAATAATTTTGTAAAGAAATAGTAAATCGTTCTTATTTCGAAAACGGTTAAGTTTATCGATTTTTAACAGGTATATCTTTTTTATTTAAAATTGAACGTAGTTTAATAATTTCTTATTAAAAATTCAGATTTTTGAAGGACAAAAAGGTTTGACATGTGTTTACTCCGACGGAACACTACAACTAGCGCATCCTAGATGTGATTGCAAAATAGTTACCATTTCCGTAATTACCACCTCAGAAAACATAGGTGTACAAACTTACAAGACAATCCGTTCAAAGATGCTCAAGATATTTAAAAAAATCGAAAATTTAACACCCTGTAGATCGAAAAGGAGCAACATTCGGATAAGGCATATTTGGCTTAATCGCTCTATTTTGAGGTCAGCAACATGCCCTTAAGCTCTGTCCCATTATTAATGAATCACCCTGTATTCAGGATTTTGAGATCGCTGAGTTGGAATCCGAGGTTAGTTTGTCTGTATCAGGTCATTTAAAGGTCGTCTCAAGGTCATTTCAAGGTCAAATTGAAAAAACAAGCAATTAAGTCTAACCGCCTATAGCTGACTTCGAATCCGAGGTCAGTTTGTCTGCATCAGGTCATTTGAGCGTTATTTCAAGGTCATTTAAAGGTCAAACCGAGAAAAACCGAGAAATCGATTACCGTTTTTGAAGTCTGTGAGTTTGAATCTAAGGTCCGTTTATATGTATCAAATCAGGTTTAAGGTCATTCCAAGGTTGATTTGAGAAAAAAGACGTTTCCTGGTAGGATTAGTGAGGGGCGATTTTGGACCTCCCTATATTTCACCGAATCTTGTTAGAAACTAAAGACTGAACGTATATAACCTATATAAACAAAAAAACTAATTTCCTCATACCAACCCATATTACCCCGAATCCACCCATATTCCTCCATAAAACGCTGTATTCTCTCATACTAACCCATTCTACTCCATAAGCATTTTACCATATACACGCACATTTCAATATACACGCATATTACTCATCACCTCACCAATCATGCCTAGCCATCATAACCCATACCCGTCTTATTCCACTCTATCTTACCCAATAAACACCTATATTCCTACATAAAAACCCTTATACTAGCCCATATTGCCCCATATCAATCCATCTTGGCCCATACCCATCTAACCCATAATAACTTAGGTTACCCCTTTCCAACCCATATTACTCTGTAAAAATCCATATTACTTTATACTAATCCGTATTGAGCCGTAAATAACTTATGCTAATCTATTTCGGCCCATAATGACTCTTACCCTTGGTAATCCATATTGGCTTGTATAATATAGGAATACCGGAAATACTACTTTCTTAAACAAGTTTAAATATCTGCAGTCCCAAATAAAACATGAAATAAGCATCTCCTATAAGTTATACGTGCAACATGTAGAAAGCAATATACAAATTAATCCAAAAAGTTTTTGGTCCTTTATCAAAAGAAATGTAGCTCACATTCCTTCCATGCTTACGTATAATGACCAAACTACTGATGATCCACAGACTATAGTTAATAGTTTTGCTGACTTATTCTCACAATCGTATATAAAACATCAAACGCTAATGTGCTAAATATATTAAACTTTTCACAAGATGAAGTCTATGCTGCGATAAAACAAATTAAGCCAAAAATGACAACCGGGCCTGATTTAATACCGGCATTTTTTATAAGAGACTGTGCTTCTGCGTTTGCCGTCCCATTAACAACTATCTTTAATTTATTAATAAAAAATTCTTGTTATCCTGAATGTTGGAAACTATCTGGAGTGTGTCAAGTGTACAAGAGGGACAGTAAGAATGAATTGGTTAATTACAGCCAATTTCTATTATTTGCAATTTCTCTAAAATATTTGAGATTCTATTGCATGGCTTTTTATCCGCTGCTGGCGTGGGAGCAATACGGTTTTATTAAGGGCAGATCCACTGTTACTAACCTTGTTCAAAAAACTCAGTTTATTTGCGAAAAACTTGACAAGATGAAATAAGTCGATGTTATCTATACCGACTTCACTAAAGCTTTTGACAGACTCGCTGTACAAACTAGATGGGTTTGGTGTGTCCGAATCACTTTTGCAACTTTTTGAATCGTCTTTACAAAATAGGTATCAGTTTGTTCAGCACCGTGGTTTTAAATCGCACAAGTTTCATCAAATATCTGGCGTGCTTCAAGGATCTATACTCGGACCATTACTTTTTGTTCTTTTTGTAAACGACATCAGGGTAGATCTACAAGTACACCATTTAATGTATGCAAATGATCTTAAGCTATTTTGCGAAATAAACACCATTGCCGACTGCTATATGTTACAGAATTCGCTTAATGTCATTAGTTTGTGGTGTCTAAATAATAATAATAACGCTAACTGCCTTCAAGTGAAATATCATTACATTCACCAAAAAAAAATATATATATATATATATATTCTGCACTATTCGGTTATAAATTTGATAATATAATATTACATAAAAGACCTTGGAGTTGCATTTGACCCTACATTATCTTTTAAAAAACATATAGACATAATTGCGTCATCTGCTTTCAAGAATATGGGGTTTATAATAAGGAATTCCAAAGGCTTTATCAGTATTTCTACACTACGATTGCTCTACAATACCATTATTCGTTCTAAATTAAAATATGCATCAATAGTCTGAAACCCAATTTATGCTAATCAAATTACAACTTTGGAAAGAGTACAGCGTAGGTTTATGAAATCAGCTGTGTACTTATTGGATGATACATATCACCCTCAGGTTTTCCGCATGATCTATTACTTGAGCGTTTCAATATTCATGTCCTTGCTAAAAGATATGTTTTTCAAGTAATGTTTTTGTATAAAGTTCTACATAATATTTTGGACTGTCCAAGTGTTTTAAGTAATATTAATATCAAAGTACCATGACTATCAGCTGGAAGTAATAATGTTTTTAGTCTATACGCACCATTGTATCAAATTGTTTCCAAGTACAGTGAGATAGAAAATAATGTCGATCTTTTTTTGTTGTTTGGCTAATGATATAAGAAATGCTTTACTTATGTAGTCATATCTGCCTTTTACAGTTTGTTACCTTTTTTATTTCGTTCTTTATATTTATGTTATTTGTAAGTTTGTACTATTTTTATTTTTTTTTTCTATTTTTTCATAGTTAATTTTTCTCTCTTTTAACTTTTTTTATATTTTATTACTAGACTTAACATATCCTGTTATTGGGCATCGCCTGTNAGTTAACAAGTAGGTGAAAAGGGACTCCAGGTACTTTAAACTGTATGTAATTTAATTACCTACAACATAGAACAATTAATTTTCCGATTTGTCGTCTAGATTTTCATGGATAGTAAAAAAAGTGAAAAAACATGTAATTTTGCAGCTTATTTGCAATTCGCCAACTTGGCGTTACGTCGTTCTAGTTACTTTTTTATATTATCATTCTACATATCCTTCCCCATCAATGCAATAAAATGTCTACTAATAATTTTTCAGATTTTTCAGGTTTTATGATCTAATTCGACTGGAGTAAGGATGCATATCAAATAATTGTTACTTTCAGCCCCCTACACCCTTCGCAAGTAACGAAATTTTTGAGGGTAAGATTATTACGTCACTGCCAACGTGTCGTTCAACGGAAATTGCGGGCCATCTCGTATTTCCGAAATTATATCAGTTTGTTATGAATATACGTATTAAAGAAATTACATTTTTAACCCACTAAACCCTTCGCAAGTCAACGAAGTTTTAGTGGTATGATTGTTACGGTATATAATGTGTCCTCTAAAGGAAAATGTCGATCGTTACGTAGTTCTAGAGTTATATCAATTTGTCACAAACATACATATTACACTCCCTACACCCTTCGCAAGTCACTGATATTTTAGTGGTGTGATTGATATGTTGATGCTTGTTATTAACTGTTCTAAGAATAGTTTTAGTTAAATTATATAAGTATTTCGTTACATAGTCTGTATCTAATAGTGGTTCTTATGTTTATACGTCTTTTATATTTCTGAAAAATAACTTACGGATTCCAGCCGAGGTCTTGTGGGTTAATGTAGAGTATCCCAGCTCTCGACACTGTTGCAGGAGTAGCCGTTTTCAAATTAGATATTTCAAAGAGAAGGCGCATTGCAGGGGTCAATGCAATTCTTTCATTACTCGCTAAAGTTAAAACTTTGTTATCGTCCATTACGGTGTTTAAAGATTCAATCCACATAGGATCGATGTCTCCATCTAATACGATCCATTTGGGGTTGTCACCTGACAAATTTGCTTGATCCCTCATTAGAACTGACAATAATCCATCCTTCCATTCCCTGGTGGCTGGATTTATGATTCCAAAGAGTTCGTCATTTGTAACGGCTTTAGGGTTTATATCGTTAAATATCGGTTTCCTTTTTATATTAATGTAGGTTCTGAACAGCGTCTTCCACACTTCAGTCTTGCCAGTTCCAGCATTCCCGACTATGAAAACTGAATGTCTTACTTCCAATAACTCTTCGAGTTGAACGACCTGTAGAAGTGAAAATAATTTAATACAAGGCTCTTTTTTCATATAATATCACAAAGATGCGACTATAAAATTATATTAGAAGAACAAGACAAGCACGGTGTAGTTGTAATCAAATATAACGTGCTTTTACCGTACAACGCTACACAGGGAATTAGCTTCGTTCGAGTTCGTAATTTCGGAAGGGTGGGGAGTACTGGGTACTGCAACCTAACTGATGTGAGATGTGATCACATACGCCACAGCGCCGCACGCAGAGATCCACATCCCCACCGCTGAAGCCGCACGAGTTTGACCGACGCACCTCCTATGTAGTGTTTTCCCGTGAAAGTGCGATATATAAAGTAATAATGACAGTTATATGGACAGGGTGTCTGCTAAGTATATGGCATACTCTCGGGAGTGTATAGAGGAGGTCAAAGTAACCCTAGTTTGTCTTAAAAAAACCTAAAGTACCCCTTAACGGAAATACAAAGGGGTACCCAGCGATTTATCTTTTCGGCTCTAACTTTTCAACCGACACGACGCGACGTGTATAATTTAATGAAATTTTAAAATTTTATGTACTTAGGCCATAAAGGCTCGTAAAATCGTAAATCGTTTATATTGTCAAGGAAGTCAGGGAACAGACTTGTCACCACACTCGTTGGCCCAAAATTTTGACAGGTGTCATTTTGTAGAGCTGAAAATTGAATTTTTAAATACTTTGGTATTTCCTCTTTAAAAAAGGTACTCTGTATTTCTTTCGATAAAATTAGCCGTTTTCGAAAAAAAAGTTATTGTGTAACACTTTTAAACTTTCGAAATGGATTTAATTATCAAGTTTGTTAACATAAGCTAGATAACGCAATAACTAATCCAATAACATCACAACTAATAATTCATATCAAAATAATAAAAGGGGGAGGGTCAATTAGGCCGGTTTTATTATTTATATCCAATAACTCATCGATTCCACCCCAAACGAGACCTCCCCCCTCCTTCTTAGTCAGGATTAAGGTCAATTAGAGGCCAGATTGAGAAAAAGGTGCATTAAATCAAAGGACCTCGGAGTTTAGGTTTTCTGGGTCGCTGAATTCGAATCGGAGATTAGTTTGTCTGTATCAGGCTATTTTAAGGTTGTTTTAAGGTCATTTCAAGGTTAAATTGAGAAAAAGCCGAGCAACTAAGTTCACCTGTTATATAGGATTTTGGGATCGATGGGTTAGAATCCAAGGTTAGTTTGTCTGTATCAGGTCATTTAATGGTCGTCTCAAGGTTAATTTGATAAAAAGAACGTTTTCTGGTAGGATTAGTGAGGGGCGATTTCGGACCTCATTATATTTTACAGAATCTTGTCGGAAACTAAAGACTGAACTGACCATATGAACCTTTATAAACTTCACAAAAACTCATATTATTTCCTACCTCGAATCCACCCATATTCCTCATCAAAACGCTGTATTCTCTCATACTAACCATAACCATTTTACCATATACACGCACGTTTCGATATACATGCATATTACTCCGTATAAACCAACTCATGCGTGACCATCATAACCCATACCCGTCTTATTCCATTCCATCTTACCCAATAAACAGCTATATTCCTACATAAAAACCCTTATTACCTCATACCAGCCCATATTTCCCCATATCTTACCCCAATCCTATCTAACCCATAATAAACTAGGTCACCCCTTTCCAACCCATATTATTCTGTAAAAATCAATATTACCTTATAGTAATCCGTATTGCACTGTAAAAATCGTATGCTAATCTATTTCGGCCCATACTGACTCTTACCCTTGGCAATCCATATTGGCTTGTATAATAAAATTTTATCCTCTACTTTACAAACTCAAAATATATAGTATAAGAAGATTGTAAAAAATAGTTTTTGAATTTATACTAAATACATCTTATTGTCTTTTATTTTCATCACCTCCCCTCCTTCCTTTTTCTCAAATCAACCTTGGAATAACCTTGAACCTTTATTAATAGACCTCGGATTCGGACTTAGCGACTATGAGAACGGTAATTGATTTCAGAGTTTATTCAATAAATTAACTTTCAAATGACCTTAAAATGTCCTTCAAATGACCTGACACAGACAAACTGACCTCAGATTCGAACTCAGCGACCCCAAAATTCTGTATATTCTGTATAACGTGTGGTCGGACTTGATTACTTGGCTTTTTCTCAATTTGACCTTGAAATGGCCTTGAAACAACCTTAATGGATACAGACAAAAATCCTAAACTCCTTTGATTTAATGCACTTTTTATCAATCTGACCTCTGATTGACCTTAATCCTGTCTAGGAAGGAGGGGGGAGGTCCCGTTTGGGGTGGAATCGATTAGATAATTAATATAATTAATAAAGAAAAACCGGCCCGATTGACCCTCCCCCTTTTATATTAAATTTTGTTCTCAAGAGTTAGAAAGTGTAAATTTGATTCAAAATGTAGGAAGAGTTCTTTGTACCTTACATGTTGAAACTAAAATGACAATTCGAATCATTAGTAAAAATGCTGTAATTGTGTTCCGAGTTTTAATCAGCGGAACTTGAATTGCGGAAGTCAAAATAAGAAGAAACATCACATAGAAAAATAACAGGAAGCACCTCGTTTTCAAGATATTCAAATTTCTTTTTCAAGAAATCACATTTTCTGAAATATCTAAACATTCCACGTAAAATGATGAAACAGGCAATGTTTTATCTCCAATCGTTAGATACTTACTTTTTTAACCTAATTGCCTTACCAAGCGATTCAACCAACTCAAGATAACTCTGGAAACTACTCGGTTCTTAAAATGTTTTCTATCTTATTTTTCCGCAAATCTTAAATATCGTCTACTTACTTATTTGTGGCATAGTTTTAGTTTTTTATCAACATATCATTATATCAGACACTGCATAGTCGTCAAAATTTCTAAAATCCATATGCGTTCGTCTTTAAAACACATAATGAAGTTTCGTTTTTATTTAGATTTACAGTTTAAATATGATCCATATTAGCTACAAATATCAGAATAAATAAGTGATAATAAATGTAATATAATAATATGATACATTTAGCCATCGAAGCAAGTAAACAAACAAATTTAAACTGTCAAAACTAATTAAAAACAAAACGTCATTCGCAGTTCTGAAAACAAAACAGATTGATTTTCGAAACGTCAGCAACTTATTAAAGTGTGTTGTCTTTTATTTGATTTATATTTTTGTTACAAAAGTTCATTTCACCCAAACCCAAATAAATGGGAAGAAATATGAACTTTAATACAAAATTGTTGGCACTTTTATATTTTTATACTTTTTTATTCGATTTTGCTTTCTCTACTACCTCGAACAAAATTTAAGATTTGTAATTTAATATGTGTGTTTAAAATCATATTAAGAGAAAGATTTTTTATCCTATTTTTGCGAAAAGGGTTTAGTGTTATGATGCGCTTGATAACTGACTTGATATAAGTTAAGAAAGCAAATATAAGTCGAAAATGGTTTGTTTTTAGAATAAGATAGATTTTTTTTGTTAGTATCACCACAATGAGTTACAGTGAGTGAGTCAAATTTAGTACTTAATTAGATAATTAGACAAATAGTTAAATAAATTTCATCAAATATCCTAGGAATAAAATATATTTTTTCAAATATGAACTAAAAAATCCTATGAAGAAATAATCGAAACATAAACTGAAACGTCCTGTATATAGTAAAATGGCTATAAAACATGAATTAGATTTTGTGGAATTAATACTTTTTATATTTGACCCTATATTGATTATAATATTGCTATTCCAATTAAATTCTAAAATTAGCGTTACCTAGAAAATTGCCCTCTATTAAATTTGAAAAAAACGTTCTATAGAAACAGCTATTTTTAGACCATATAAGTGATCATAAAAAACACGTGTTTCAGTTTAAACACGCTCTCTAATTGTCGGGAATTAAGCGCACTGAAGAAAAGACAAGCTTTGATTATAAAACAAATACTGTAATAAAAAGTAGCAAAATATTATTAGCTGCTAGACAGTCGCTTTTTGAACATAAACAAATGTGTACCAGCTGTTTCATGCAATTATTGTTTAATACTTCTAACCTTAGTGGAATTTCAAAACTAAACGAAAGACTGAAGCAGACAAAATAAGAAATACTCGCTTACATTGACTATCTAACTACCAACAATGCTATTTTAACACTGTTCCGCGTGCCAAGAAGAATTATTTTTATTTGGAAACTAAGTCATTACATAACCGCAACATGTATATTAAGTATGCTGTTATGATTTATAAAAATTTCATATCTTAAAATTTACTATTTAACAATCATCAGTCTAATAGGTATGTCTTTTTTTCAGAAAATTAATCTTGAAACCGGAATTCAAACCAACTATTCTATTTATGTACCCAGTCCTTAACCTTAGTCAAACCATAAAAACTTTAAATACAACAATCAGGTGTTTGTGTCGTTTCACAACATCCTCAACATTTTATATCATTATTACATTGAACACACCTTTACCGGAATAGAAATTCATATTCTCGAAAGAAATATGTGTAAACCATAACATTTAATAAAAAATATGACTACTAAAAAGTGTTCAAACAGGGGCTTTATTCAGTATTTTAATAAAGACCTACTTCATATTTTATATAAATATTTGAGACATTTATTAAAAAAACAGCATCTGAGATAGATTTTTTAATTTTAAATACGAATACTAGATAAGTTTTTTCAAAACAGTCTATTATGTAGATGCGCTGTAAAGTTATTTCAAAGAGATTATCGAAAACAATACAAAAACACTTTTCCACTATTACGTTAGATGATATTCAAATTTATTTTCAATTAGCAAAGCCTACTTAATTTTCTCGTTGTTAAATTTGACAGAAATTGGTTAGCCATTTTTTAAATAATATCTGATTACCCTACTCGAATCAGAATTTGTACAAAATTTTATAAAAAATATTTATTGCCAATTGTAAAATTAAATTAATAATTTCTGCTTTTCCTAAATGTGGTAAGCAATCTATGTAATCGTGAGTAAATTATACAAATAAATAAAATGTTCGCTAATTTGTTCTTTTTAAATGTTAGACTTCTTACTGGGAGCTAAATTAAAATGCATACAAAGCATGTCCAACCACCAAAAGAAATAAGGATAGGAATAAGTGAGGCTTGCAGGGAAATTACTCTCCAAACATTTAGGAAGGGTTATGAAAATAATTCGAAAATGATACAACAAAATCGTTGAATGAAGTGTAGGTTCGAGAAAGATTTAAAAAATTTAGATTAGCAATTTTTATATTTGATTTCGTAGCTCATGTCATTATTTACAGTTTGTAATTACATATTCGTAATTGTAAATATATTCTTATAAAGTTCAAAAACATTGTTTAATTTGAAAATAGAAAATCTAATAAAGGCTCACCTCTCACGATGAGTTGTTTCTTCTCTGTTTCACATCATGCCACCAAGTCCCTTAATTCCTTGGTTGAAGGAAATTTCTTGTTATCGTAATGGAGGTATGCCGAGCAAACCACTAGTTGTCTCTGTATTCCCTCCAATATGCAAGTTATTTCAGCTGCCACCAGGTCGTCCATACAAAAATCAAAAAGAGGAAAAATGTTAATATTATTAATTAATTAATATTTTTTAAAAATACAAGTCCTCAGTCTAGTTCGGTAGCTACAATTCAATAGGCAGATGTCGCTCCACTGTGCTGAATGTTCCCTTGCATCACCTGGAATTTGATCAGATAACTCAGATTTTGATCTCTCTTAATCTTCCGAAGAAGGTTCCAAAACGGCCCTGCTCTTCTCAAGGTTCTCAGAAATGGTCTGAAGCTCAACTGAGAAGACAAGGCTTTTCTCCTCAACCTTATGGTTGATTAATCTCCATGCCCTTTCCGAGATGAACTTGGTCCCTAGACTCAACGGGACTGGCGGTGATTATTATTAAAGTTCCCTCCTTCGACGACACTCGCCACTCCAGAAATCACGGTCGTGTGCTCTCGCCCGCGATCCCATTAGTAGCCCTCAGAAGCACTATCTGAACAGTTTCCATCTGATCCTCACCCATTCGAACCTCCGGAGGACCACCTGCGACAGTCCCATAGCTTTATTAGGTCTCTTATCGGCCTCTGAACTTTTCCCGCTTCCGCTTTTTTCTATTTTTTTAGTTTACGCCTCTGCGCACTTGATAGGTGCTTTCTAGCCTCCAGGTTCAGTTTATTTACTCTCCTAGAGATAGTGGCCACTGGCATTTGCTTCCCAATGACTGGTCTATTTTCTGCCAGGTCCGCACATGCTGCTTCCCCGGCAGTTGTGGGACGCCCCCTTTCGGGTTCCTATTTCTTTTTATTTTCTTGGTCCTTAGTAGTCCCACGAGTTTAGAGGAAATATTTTTCGTCACTGCCAGGTAGTGCTCCATGCCTGGTGGAAGGCTAAATATGATGGGGTGCGCCAAAGGGATCGCTGGCGATCCGACATTTTTATCTAACTCCGCACCATTCAGCTCTCGGCACGATGCATTTCCGCTTTAACTTGGGTAGTTGAGCTACCTACTTTACAAATTTAAGTACCTAGATCACACTATATCTTTAATAATCGTAAAAAATAGACAATTAAAAAATAAAAATTGACGTATATAAAGAAGCGCTATTTAGAAAAATATTACATGACAGAAATTTTATGCTTTTTTTTCTGTATGTATATAGGACGATTCAGGACGTATCATAATTTAGGGATAACAGAATAGCAAAAATAAGGTGCATTTCTAATTCTAATGATACTAACGAAACAACCTCTAATTTTTGCGTATTTTGAACTGAATTGTCTTTACAAGAACATTGTTACCCTGCAATTTTTGAAGTGAAGGAAATTCAAATTCTAAAGCATCTTTTAATAATACTTATTACTTTATTTTCTCATATAACTTTTTTTTAACACGTAACACATATCGCACAGAATAAGTTACATTAAGAAAAACACAGCATACGTGCGCATTCCACAAATTTTTCTCCATTCTGATGCTCCGAAAATTATTTCAAGTTTTAGATCAATGACACTTGGTTTGGTTACAGGTTCAAGTTTGTTTATTTTCAGTGGATGTATTTTAAACACACAGAAAATAGGTCCAACAGATTATTTCTTTTCACGCAAGCACTTACACTTTAACAATCAAGTGTTGTTAGATATTTTTAACAACCAATAAAACGTGCATAAACTAATTCTACATATGTTTACGGATTACGGGAATGCCGATAATGGCCTAATGAAGACATAATGTGTAGTTTAAAATCAGGTTTAAACGCGATTGCAGGAATTAAATAGGATTAACTTTAGAATCTGATGCTAACTAATGACTTTAAAATATTTTAGATCGACGATTTGTATTGTCACCCGCTGTCTGTTAAATATAATAAATTATAAGTTCTGATACGCGTGTTAACCTGCAATATTTTATCCTTATCCCGAAATTTAATTTTTTCAAATATCTTTGGAATCGTTCTAGAATAAACAATAAACTTTGGATTTGACTATAGCTGTTACTATATAGGGTGATTTTGAATAGAGTAGCACAAACGCTACCAGTGTATCTAGATGAAAAAATAAGGCGAATAAACTAAATATACCTTAGATAAAAGTTGCACTCCTGAGGAATTACAGGGTCTTGAATGTTGTAGAGTCAACCAATATTTACTTCAATTTATCTTGAACGATGTGGCGTAAATCATTTATATTTAGTACAGACATTTGTCCAGTGCGGATCCAAACTTTCTATTAATATTATTTAAATATATCCACCAGAGGCGCTGCTGTCGATTACATGCAACATATTACTCCAAAGAATTTTTCACCCTGTATGAAAATACAGGGTGAAAACTTATTTACATTTTCAGACGTAACAACTAAAAACAAACATTTTTTTCGATAAACGCGATAGTTTTTTTTAGATAATTTACGAAAAACAAACTTGGGAAATTTTACAGCACCAATGGTTGCAGTCAGATTGCAGTAATACAAAAACATCAACACACCACTCATTAATAGCTAAAGGAAAACGCTTTTCTGGTTAAGTAATTTTAATAAATTTATTTTGAAGGAACAGTAAGTATTCGTTATGTAACAAATCAAGTTATTTTAAGTGTCTAATTTAAATAATAAATTTTAATTTAAAACTACCTTCCCATTTTTCTGTATACACAATCTAACACGACGATTAAAATTATGACGTACTCTTGCAAATATTTCTGGGTTGTTACGAATATCGGCAGCTGCGAGAAAGATTTTTTGACGCAATTCTTCAGCAGTGTTAACAGGAGTAGCATAAACAAGACTTTTCAGTTGTCCCCATAAGAAATAATCAAGTGGGGTAATGTCCGGTGAACGGGCAGGCCAACTAACGGTTGCATCGACACCACGACCTATCCAACGTCCCGGAAAATTTAAATTCAACCATTGCCTGACAGCTAAGGTATGTACTATGTGCCGGAGCCCCGTCATGCATGTACCACATAACTTGTCGTACACCTAGTGGTATATCCTCCAATAATATTGGGAGATTTTCATTTAAAAATGGAAGATATTTAAGAGCTGTCAGTCGACGGGGAAGAATAAATGGACCTATTAGAGCATCTCCAACAATTCCATTTACACTAAAATTGTGCTGAAATCTTGATGGACATATTTCATGGGGGTTTTCATCAGACCATGTATGACTATTACGATGGTTAACTAAGCCATGTATTTGAAAACATGTTTCATCGATGAACAAAATATGAGATGAGAAAATTTAAGTCGTGTCTGGACATGTTAAGATACCACTAGCAAAAAACAATCCTTGCAGATAAATCATTTGCAATTAATTCTTGAACCGGCTGGTGGTGAAAAGGGCGTAAAAGGTTATCATGAATCAAGTTCCAAACAAGGCTTTGCGAAACGTTGTACTGTGTAGCCAGTGCAGCTTTTTCAAGGTTTACATTTCTGATATACCGTCTTTGTCCATTACCCTCACGCTTAGGTTGAATTTGGCCAGTTTCTCGCAACCTTCTTTCCACAGCTGAAAAAGTTTGCCTGTGGGGAACCCGGCGATTTGGATATCTTTCGTGGTACAATCTTGTTGCGGCAGCACATTTTTTGTGACATTCAAAAAATACTTGGAGCATATCAACATACTCATTGTTAGTAAAATTTGCCATAATTAAACAACTATTATTTGAAACCGTTGATGACACTGACACATCAACACAAAAATAGCAAATTGTTTACTCAGCAAATTTGTTTCCGATTTACCAGGAGCAACTATGATATTGGCGAAGTATTCCTATACTTATCAATTTAAGCAGGTAATCCTCAAACAAATCGCGTTAGATTGTGTTCAAAGGAAAGTGGGAACTACTTTCAAAATATTCTTTATAAAATTTTTACTTTAAAATAACGTTATGTTGCAGTATTACATTCGAGATTACAGTAGGTAGTATTAAATTAGATATTATTACTTGAATTAGACACTTAAAATATTTTTTTCTACAAAACTGTTAAATGTGGGCTTTTTAATTGTCATTTTTGATGTTAAAAATGTCATTTTTTAACACGCGTGTCAAAAAATGACATTTTTAACATCAAAAATGACAATTAAAAAGCCCACTTTTAACAGTTTTGTAGAAAAAATAGTGTATGATATACGTGTTAAAAGTGATTTTCCCTTTTCGAGTTATCTTGAAAAAGCCCTTTGTTTTATCTTTTTCCACCGGGGAGTGCCGGGGGTTGAACAAAAAATTACTCTCACTTATTGTTATAATATACCTTAAACTAACTCATATCAAAAATTCAGCCAAGTTGGCAAAATTTCGATTTAAAGGCTTAGTTAATTGGACTAAAAGCTATTATTTGTTACATAAGAATACTCCTAAATAAATTTATTAAAATTACTTTACGAGAAAGGCGTTTTTTTTGCTATTACAGAATGGTGTGTTGATGTGTTTGTTACTGCAACCATTGGCGCTGTAAAATTTCCGAAGTTTGTTTTTCGTAAATTATCTAAAAAAACTTTCGCGTTTATCGAAAAAATGTAAGAGAAAAAATGTTTGTTTTTAGTTGTTACGTCCGAAAATGTAAATAATATATGTATTTTCATACAGGGTGAAAAATTCTTTTGAGTAATATGTTGCATGTAGTCGACAGCAACGCCTCTGGTGGATATATTTAAACAATATTAATAGAAAGTATGTGTGTCCGCAATGGACAAATGTCTGTACCATAATCCTCAGGAGTGCAACTTTTGTCTAAGGTATATTTAGTTCATTCGTCTTATTTTTTCATCTAGATGCACTGGTAGCGTTTGTGCTACTCTATTCAAAATCACCCTGTATATTGCAAATCTAATGACTTGGGGAGGGGCTTGTAGATAGATATTGCTTCAATGTTTTTGTATGGGGATGTTTCAATTGTATGAATCAAAGAAATATTACAAAATTTTATAATGAAAAGGTATTCTTACATTACTTCCATTGGACGTAGCATTTTGGAGTAAGTAAAATTAATTTGAACATATAAACCTGCTTACAAATTCATATGTGTAAATTAATTTTACAGTGTTGATAGTCAATATTCTTTGAAAACAATAATAGAAAATTACTTTATTTGTCACAGATGTTCAGCAGTTTTGGAAACTAATTGTTAACAATAATAATAATTAGTAGCTGACCATATACACACATTCTTCAAAAATTTTGGCGTGCTGGATCCACAGGGTCAAACCGCAAGAAAAATGGGCGCGTATAAATAACTACATTCGTTCATAAGCAGACCATAGACACATATTATTTCCCCTAAACACTGTAAGAATGGCTTGCAAATTAAATTACCTTCCTCCGTACATACTTCACTTGCGAATTTTCCACTTGATTGCCCAACAAAACAAAAAGAAGTATATGCTAGAGATATCAACTAACTGAGAGAAAATGTTGTTACATGCAATTTTAGTCACATAACGTGCAAAACAAACTACATGTAGCCGCTAAAAGTAATATAAAAAGTGTAATCAAACTACAAAAGAAATTCAGGAATGTAGCATACCACAAATCCACTTTTGAGTTTCAGACGAAAACAGGGTCGAAGTTCCTCTACCTTCCATCATAATAGCATACATAATTTTTACTGTAATTCGAAACATACCATGGTTTCCAAGAAGAAAAAACATATGTACCTATGGGCAGAAGGTGTGTGTACTGGTTGAAAAATTTTGGGACTGATTGCCATGTCGTTTTACAATTATTGACGTTTCCAGAAATATCGCCCTGTTTAAAAGAAGCTTTGCAATTGGAGATCCTCTGATTGATATTAATATTTACTGTATGCATTGATTTATGGTGTTCCTTCTATGGTTTGAAATCCCTATAACCTGTGAGGTTTCGGTTTTTGATTTTTATGCATGAGTAGTTTCTAATTCCCGTCCTAAGTTTTGTTGCGATTGAAATTATCTCGATTTTTTATAATTTACTACTTCTCTATAGAGTTGTGGCCAAAATGTTCTCTTTAGATTTCTGATATTACTTAGATCTACTTATTTCCGTAACTGCTGAACTTTCTACGTTGTTAAGTGACATTTGCATTCCTTTAACCTCATGTAACATGTTTCTCTGTTTGTCCAATGTATACTTTGCCACATGTACAAGTATACATTGAGATCTTGGAATAAGTCTTTCTTTGGAAGGCTGCCGTTATCTTCCTTGAAATATTAAATGTTGGGTTATCTGAGAAGGTAGCTCATCTTGTCAGTACATTCGTGTATTTAGGACAGAGATATTCCTCGTATTATTTGATGTTAGATATTATTTTGTTCACTCGTTCAAAATCTCTATTTATATGTCAATTTCATATCTGATCGTAGGTGGTGTAGTTTCCCTACATCATTGCACCAATGCATTAACGATACATTATTTCTGGACCAAATGGTGAGAGACTGTATGTTGAGATAATTTATTTTATCTGATCTTGATTTTTTTGTGCCCCAATCGCTTGACAAGGACATCCAGATTGCTAGAAAAGTATAGTTACCGATTTCTTCCATCATCATAGTGAAGACTTACGTCCGAAAGTATTCTATTAATATGGTCCAAAAATCCTTCTGTGTTTTTATATCCATGGAGCCAAATGATAAATACAAGAACACTTACTGTTTTTCATTATTTCTTTTCCCATCACCTCAAATGTTTTGAAATTTCGAACAAACAATTTTTAAATATGTTTTACTTCCAAACTATGCAATCTATCAAAATGCTGTTTACTGCAGAATCGTCAAGAGCTGCTATAGTTTCAGATTTCATTGTTTTGTAAGAAAATGAATATGTTCGTAAGAAAAAAAAACTATTTTGTTTTACACTTTTTAAAAATATTTTGCATATTGAATTGCACTTTTAAATGCAATATAATGTACAAAAATCATTTACTAATTTTCTAATACAAAAAACCCACTCTGTAACTTTTTAAAAATATTTGGAATTCAATATACATATACAAAAGAGAAGGGTGTTAAGCGATTAGAAATTTATGTAAACATCCTCATTTCCTTTAAAAAGGCAAGAACATTCCCAAGACATATCATAAACATTTATTTAAATTCAGTTGAAACTGAGATACACATGGAGACCATCATTTAAAAATTTTTCGTAATAAATTAAGCAAAACTCATAAACGCTAAATATCCCATAGAGATCATTAATCTCACATTTTTCAACGTTATGCACAACATAAGCTTAATAGCTCAGTGTATTCTAATTAGGAAATAACACTTAAGTGGACTTAAATATAATTAAAAACTATATATCTTCACAATGGATGCGTTATTTACTGCTGATGGAACGGATATATTACAAGAAGATTTATTCCATAGAAAGAATTGTCGCAAAAAGCAAAACTCCAGAGGCGTATGACTCAATTTTCTGCACTTTGTAAAAGTTTAATTGAACTTGAATGCATAGTTACTTAGATTTTTAAAAATTTCAGTTCACGTGTGGTAAGCAATGAAAGTTACAATTATTATAGTATTGGGAATTAAACTTGAATAATAATGTGTGAGCCTACAATATATATCATATCTTAATGTCGGTAAATAGATATTCAAATAATTAAATCATTCCTTCGTCATCTCATTTATGACATACTAATGAGAATAAGTTTGAATCGGTCTATGTCGTCTGGTGGTTTTCCTGACAAACGATCTTTGTTATTTACGTGGACATGTGTTACTTTTGTTCCATATAAAACAATACAAAATTTCCCAAGCTATTTTATAAATGTATAAAATCGAAAATTAATTTTGAAATTTAATGATTTATGAAAAAACAGTTTCTTCTACATATTATGGTGTGACTAAAATGCTTCGACAAACTTTCATCACAAATGAAAGAAAAAGGGGTTCCGTTCCTATAACTTGTATATCTGGAAACGATTTACTTTCGAGATACAGGATGTTAAATTTCAAAAAAATCCTTTTAATTAGAAGAAAATGGGTGAAGCAAGTTCAGTCAGGTTTGGTATGTGCAGTTTTAAACTTTAATTGTCAATAAACGTATATACAAGCTACAGTTTTTTTCTTAAATACAGCGGCGTGCTTTTGGAATTTGAAAGTAATTTTCATTCTTTTTTTTTTCATTCAAAATATTTCAAAATGGGCCCACTACTGTTATAGCTACATATACAGGATATTCAGATTGAATCCGTAAAACGCGTCAAATTTTGTTACGTTGGACGATTCCGACAATTATTATTTTTATTTACACTGTGTTTTAATGCATCTACAGACCCAAGTATCATAATGATTGTACATTGCTAAACAACCTACTTTTTTTGGTTGTATTTTTCCGTAAAATTATATTCTTATCTTCGGGATTTTTTATGGAAAATGATAACGTGGTTTAATTTGACACTTTAAATCTACGGACCTCAAGTTTAATTAATTTATAGCTCCGTCTTTTATGATGTCAAAATTTTTCAAATGCGTATATTTTGTTTCCTTTAAAAAAATTAGTGTATCTTGAAAATGGTAAAGTAAAATTGAGAACGGTTTCAGGATAACTAATAATAAAAAATGAAAGTAAATCATTGCTTTGCTTCTGAAATTTTATTATTTTATAATTATATAAACGTGCCAGTAGTAATGAACTTGAAGATCGTCGTCTGCTGAGGCTTATCCGAATCGTTAAGTTCCTTCTCCACAAATATTCTCCAGATCTCCAGCGGGATAGTAGAAAATTGGTTTTTACCAAATATAAATTGTATGTTTTAATAATAGAGTTTTTTTCCCATCGACTCTGGAAGACCTAGACATAACAGCAAATAGATGTAGAAGAGCAAATTCTGAAGTAAATGGAAGAAAATCATTAGGAACATTGCGAATAGAACTGTTAGGGAACAGCTACAGTATCCCTACCACATCCAATATCAATATATATTCAATCCTCCAGATTGTGATGCCGATCAACATTTTGTAGATACATTTAGAGAAAACATCTTAACGATCCTAATTTGGAATGCACGGGCGATGCAGGATTTACAGGATCGGAATTTTCAATTTTGAAGCAGAGTCAGACATCAAAAACGCTTTGGTCTTTATGGCACAATTCGTACTCTGTGAGACAGGTTAATAGGACCTGTTGTATCGCCTAATCAACTAAACGGCGGACGCTGCACACTCTTTAACAGAGGTGACAATTGAGGCCGTGACACTAAATATCAGGTGTGGTTTATGATTCATACATGATGGCGCCTACATTAACATGCAAGGAAGACAATTTGAAAGCCTTCTCTAGTAGTACATTTTTCATGAATTAATGTTGTTCTCAATTTCATTTACTGCTCTTTTTTGTTTCATATTCAACGTCCTGTGTGAAACAAATTCACAGGAGTTATTTTTACCTCAATAACTACAACATTCAATATTGATTTGCTAACATGTCGCCTACTATTACGATATAAGAGAGTGGTTAACACAGTGGATATCAAACCGCCTGCAACTAAGCAACTTCATTAACCACTTGTATATAAAAAAAATTCACTACATACCTAGATATTTAAACGGGTTGCAAAAACTTAAAATTAGGCATTCTGCAACATTACTTCTTACTTCAGAAACCTTCATAACCTTACTTTATTTACAAAAATATACGATTGGTGCTGAAGATGTGAAGTGACTACTATTAAATTAATATTTGCTTAAATTTTGTACATTACTTTAAGTTCTTGGAAAATATACTAGAAAACTTTGCTTAGACTACATAATGGTATTTACATATGCGCAATGAATAAATGATTAATTTATAGTTTAAGCACAGCTTATAAGTTGAGGTGTACTGATCTAATCTGCTCTGAATATTTTATTTTGAAAGAAAACAATTTTCTATCCTATTCTTAGAAAATATTTACTTATAAATTCTAATAATACATACCAAATGCATCCATTTAATTCAATAAGGGATAATGTAATGTTAGATAAGATGCATTAAAAATATCTTCTCAGCTGGTGCTAAAATTAACAACTTAATTAACAACTAGTTACTCACTTCATTCTTATAAAATATGAATTTTGATAACAGAGGTTAGCATATAACTAACCTTGAAATTAGCAACTGCACCCAATGGTTAATTTCTTATAAAGTCAGGGCTAGTATGTGTTGTCCTGTGGTTATCGTCAAGAAAGGTTTTAAAATCATATTTTTCGTTATTTTCGAAAACACTCCTTACCTTTTGTGTGCAAATTACTAATTATTTCAATAACATATAAGTACTGCTCAAAAAAAAAGATAATGATGCCTCTAAATTATTTTATATATACTCGACATATTCAAATAGTACAGACTTGTTTGGTAGAACCCTGTACCAAATTTAATTTTCGTTTATCAACTCGGTTGAAAGATATAAAAAATTATTTTCCTTTGAAAAATTTTACAACTTATCTTTTTAGATGTTTTATAATTTTTTGGAGAAGTATATACTTACCTCTCCAGAATTTAATATAAGCATCTAATTTTAAATAGTTCAATAATAGTTCCAGCTTAAGGAGAAAATAATAATTTAAATAGTTTGACTAAATATCATATGCATCAATTTGCAAATGATAAATATTAATTTTATTTCTACCAAACGTTTTTTAAATAAAATAATTTTTAAAAACAACCAATATAGGTATCCCACAATGATTTACTCGATCCTATACTTGTAAACTATGAAACTAGAATCCAGACCTGACCATTAGCATAATACACTTATTTATATCCCGCATGAAAAGATGAGTTGTTCAGCCGTTCGCTGAAGGGTGATAGCCACAACTAATTTATGGGTTTGTGTGTTTCAGTTGCCAGACCTAGAATACCGTGTATGAAGCGGCACGACTGCCAGAACGTCTTAGGAGTTAAAAGCATGTGCACGAAGAATTCGCTTTGTGCATGCAAACCTTTTCATCACTTACATCACGGTCAATGTGTGAAAAATAGAGGTAGGTGAGGACATATTTACCTAATTGGCGAAAGATAATTTCCAGGGTACTTGTGTGTACATAAGTTTAATGAGGTGGGGAAAGCTCTCATCATTTGATTCTTGATGTCCCGTGATGTACCAAATGTTCATAGAAGTTATCGAGTTAACTTTAATTAAATAAATATAACTGATTTGAGTGTTGCTACTTTAAGGCATTTTAAAGAATAACTTAACTAGTTTGGGGATCTAGTGATAGATAAGTGATGCGACAGAAATACTATGTACCAGCCTTGCAATGTTGGTTGCCTAACCTCAGCGGTCACGGGGCTTATATACATTTATGAAAGCTCTGTATAATAAACTCTATCTTTTGTGAAATAAGCATTCAAATTTACATAACATTATAGCTGCATAACAAGAATACAGTAGTATAATATGTTTACTTAGTGCTTGTCGTCCTTTAGTTCACCCCTTCCATTCAGTGGCAGTGTGCTGTAAACGCACTACTAGTCTACTAGAGTCAGTGTACAGTTGTCTACTTATTATGCTTTACGTAAGGTAAAGATGCCTATTATGAGACAGTTCCGAATATGATACACCGGGCTTTCTCGCAAATTAGGCCATCTTTTGAAAAAAGCGCCACTGTCCTATATTACCGGCAGTTCACTTTCTATCGTATGTTAAAAGAGGCCACGTCGCGCGGGAAAGCAGTTGGCTGTGCGGCAAGTTTGTATGTGCCGGTCCCCAAAGTACTTGCAGTGCTTGTCGTAAAGGTACGTAGAAAACAGAAAATTATTAGCAAGACAGTGTTGTTTATCATTAACATAAAGCTAACATGACGTAGTATCTATTTGTCATGCCGTTGAGTCAATTTTTTTCATGCATTTACCAACTAACCTAAAACTGAATAAAATTTCTTAAGACCCTAGTATGAGACACCTGAGAGCTCCTAATATGAGGTACCTCATATTACGGGACAAGGCGTCGCATATAAAGCATTTTCACCACTGGGTAACTAGTATAGATGAGCGCAATCTTCTCCGTACAAACTACAAAATGAAGAAGCTTTGAAGAGAAAAAAAGAAAACGAGTCAAAAAAAAGGAAAAACAAAGAAAGCCAAGGAAAAGTGCTGCAAAAGGAAAAGGAACTGGGAAAAGGAAAGTTTTTACTGAATCATCAACGTCAAGTGAAGATGATGACACTGTTTCGCACACCACGGATTTTTCTTCTGAAGACGAGGAAGACGATGCAGTGTCCATATTGCGCCGGTTTGTATTCCGAAGATACGCGAAGTGAAAAGAGGGAGAAATGCCAGGCCTGTTTCAAATGGGCACATCTAGAATGTGGAAAAATAAAATCAAAAAGGTTTATTTGTGCCGTTTGTTGTTAAGGTTGAAAACCTAAACTTTTTTTTTATTTTGTTCACATTCGATGTTTTAAGAGAAACTGTTACTTTGTTTATAGAAAAAAATGTTTTTTATTTTTGAGAAAGGCATACCTAAACATGTTTTATGTTCTGTTTATTCAATAAAAATATGTTTGAGCAAACTATAGCAACTATAGTCATTTTCAGCTTTATTCCCTAATTTGAGATCGTCTCATATTGAGAACCCATACTGTCTCAAATTGGGAACCCCTTTTTCGATTAGGCAAATATTACTTTTCTGATAAAATCTAACTTAAAAACTAAAATACAAATTTGAGGCGTTCTCGCGTTTTTTTGAAGATCTAGATTAAATTCCCTACAGAAAAACGTTAATTTTCCAAGAAAAATATTAAAATTGAAAAAAAAACATGAATTTTTTAAAAAAGATGTCTCATAATAGGCATCCTTACCCTACTATAAGGAAATTACACATTTAGAGAACTAGCTGATATGCATTTGTATTATGATGATGCTCACAGGAATGCCAGTGCAGCTAGTCGGGTGTACGCAAGAAGGTACCCAAACAGACGACATCCTAGCAACCCATTATTCAGCAATGTTGATCGTCGACTTAAGGATAGAAGAACCTGTCAACTGATACACATCAATCCTGAATTTGAAGAAGACGTAATGTACATGTGGCTGCTAATCAAGAACAAGCACACGTGCAATTGCCCATGCAATGGTCGTAGATCATGTGAGTGTCTGTCGGGTTTTAAACGGTTTGCACCTACATCCATTCCATGATCAACCAGTTCAAAGTATGGGAAGCCTGATTTTGAACTACGGCAACAATTCTCACAGTGATTCTTTCGCCAATGTGCTGATGTTCCTAATTTTCCCAACCTCGTGTTGTTTACTGATATGACAATTTTAACAAGGGAGGATATTTTTAGTTCCCTCAATAATCACCAATGTACTGTTGAAAATCCACGCACTACCAGTACGAGAAGTAGGTGAGATTCTGGAATTCTTGGAGATCACCTTATTGCACCACACATCTTACCAGATCGTTTGCATGGTATTTGAACTTTCAGGAGGACGTTTCCTTCAATAAGACGGTGCTCCAGCGCACTTTGATCGTCGGGCAAGAGCGTATCACACAAACATCTTCAGGCAAAGAGTAAATGGAAGAGGATGCTCAGTGACTTCATCCCTCTTGACTTTTTCCTCTGGGTTATGTAAAATCGCTTGTGTACTCAACACCAGTAGGAACAGTACCTAAGCTTATTCAGCGCATCTTTACAGCGTTTGATACTATCAGAGGGGAGCATGAAATCTGACAAAGAATCTTACAAAACATGGTTCGTCGTTACACATTATGCAACGAAGTTGGTGGTTGTCACATTGAACATACACCTACTCTAAAGTAGTGAAGTTGGTAGATTTGGGTTACAGTATTCGATTTTACTCTACCGTTTTGTCAATAAACGTTTTCCAAACTACAGTATTCTGCTATTTCATTTAGCCTACCGAATGTATAGAAACTTTATTGCATATTTCCGGCTATATGTTTCATATAGCAAAATGTTCCGAATTTTGCCCTCTACAATATTCCAAGTGTTTAAAAAGTCATTCTGTAACACCCTATATAGATAAGTACATTTAAGCTTGACAGAAAAGAGTTATTTGCGAGTTCTACTGATGTCACAGAAAAAATGTGAAATATAGGCGTCGTCTAGAACGCACATTCATTTAACAACGAACATTCCTTAATGGTTGCAATTAGTACCAGAATAAATCGCAATGAGCAGACATAAAAATACTGGTCGGCTTCATTTAAATGTAAAGCAGCGAGTTTCTGATTTAATCTAGGATTATAAAACGCTGAAATGAACATGTTGCACATTTCTTTGGTTTCTAATATTTACATTTTACAAAAATATTCCTGTTATTTTTAAGAAGCTTTATATTCATCATTTCAGCGAAGAGTGTTATGGACTATGAATTCTCTATTTATTTAGAATTCCATTTTCAAGTTTCATATTCAGATGACGTCAAAGTCAAACTTATAAATTCGGTTCACAGGCTTGCTAAAAAAAGCAAAAATTCAAAAGCGACGACAAACTTCCTTTAAATTAAAAACTGCTTTAGTTTATATATGTTGAATATTGCATTATAGTTTGGAATATATTTTTCAAATTTAAATTTAATTATTTTCCACTACCTTGTTATTCATTATTTGAAAGTAATTAATGTTAGGCTTACCTTTACCGCTAAGTATTTGTAATGTCCATTATCAATAGACCCACTGGCAAATAAATAAATATTTGCAAATTTTTTATATTGACATTATTGTACAATACTCGTACAACAAATAGGTAATATAATTTTTAATGTTATTACATTCAAATAAACTTTGACAAGGTTGGGTTATGTCAGATAACAATGCACAAAAGTAATTTAATAACATGCATATTACTCAATCCAGACAATAAATTTACAAACATTTGTCACTCAGTCCGAGTTCCCTAATCGCCACGTAATATCCGGGCATTATGCGTAGATACCTAATGCACGAATAATACATAATTATAATATTCACAATTTCCATCAGGGGTATATAAATACTGATATAACGATTCATTATACGAGGTCCGTTCAGAAAATAACTGATTTTTTTTAATTACGTACTAATGAAGATTTTTAATGATATGCGGTTGGCAACATAACCTCCTTTGTTATCACATGTTCTTTGAATGCTGATATCTCATTTAGTTTTGTCAATATTGTTGATTGAGTGCAACGTGTTTAAGTGTTCGTGACAATTTTTGAAATGTGCAATTTTCTGGAACAACGATGCAACGTAAAATTTTGGAAACTGGAGAAACATTTCAAACAAGTCTACGGAGATAATGCTTTGGGTCGTATATAATGTTACGAATGGTTTTCACGATTTAAAAGTAGTCATCCATCAATTGAAGACGATCCTCGATCAGGAAGGCCTTCGACTTCAGCTGATGACTCCCATGTTCAGAAAGTCAAAGATCTGGTTCGTGTAAATCGCCGATTGACTGTCGGAGAAATTTTAGAAAGGGTTAGCATCTCAATTGAGTCATGCCATGAAATTTTGACTGAAAATTGAACATGCATCTAGTTGCAGCAAAATTTGTTCCTCGTTTGATGACTGAACAACAGAAATAAAATTTTGTAGACGTTTGTCGGCAACACCTTGAAGAATTCAATGACGATGAAACATTCATTCAAAGGATCATAACGGGAGACAAAAGCTGGATTTACGACATCGGGACAAAAGGTCAATCATTACAAGGTACTGGCAAAGGATCTCCACGCTTCAAGAAAGCACGTCAGTCTCGATCCAATGACAAAGTAATGCTCACTACTTTTTTTTGACTTTAATGGAAATTGTGCATTTTGAATTTGTGCCTCGAGATCACACAGAAAACCAACAGTTACGTGAAAAAAATCCACAAAATCCGCAAAAAGGGATCAGTCAAGGCGAGACAACTCATGTTTCTTGCACCAAGGCAATGCGCCCGCACACTTAGCTTTGTCAATACATCAATTTTGTGCCTAAAATCAGATTACTGTCCTCCCTCACCCTCCTTACTCGCCCGACCTGGCTCCTTGCGATTTTTTCTTATATCCGAAATTAAAATTAATGCTGAAAGGACGCCGTTTTCAGACTATTGACAACATCAAAGCAAATTCGTCACAGACTTTAAAGGCCATTTCAACTTAAGCTATCTAGGACTGCGAAATGGAAAAAGTGTGTGAATAGGGGAGAAAAGTGCTTTAAAGAAGACAAGGATCAATAAAGAATCTAATTAATAAACTTTAAAAAAATTAAGTTTGGTTATTTTCTGAAGAGACCTCGTATTTGACTTTTAAATTAAAGTCTCATTAACCAGAAATAAATTAATCTTACTAGATTATTTGCGTCAGTTTGCAAACAGTAAAATTATGAGTTTACTGTTTCCTTCAAGTTCCTTATTTTCATGCTCATGCGCAGATTTATTCAAGTGTTACCACATTCTATTCAGGTGTAAGAAGCAGCCATGACTGGTTTCGATTGCCTTAAGTTACCAAATCCACATTTCTCCAAAAAGGGGTAGTTTTGTCTCTTCAATTTGGATGTTATTCCAAATGATCTCTTAGGATTTCTTCTATTGTTATTTGTATTCGCTTAATGGATGTATTTCTTTTTTTCTCCTACATACAGTTTTTGCGTTGAAATTCGAATCCGTTGCAATGAAACCAAAACAAGGCACTGCATATTTTAAGAGATTAGCTCAACCGTAACTTATAATGAGCTAATTAAATAGTTTACTAGAACCACCCGCAGTGAAATTGATAACGCCAAATCTATTAATTATAGTTGTTTATTCTTCATCAGTTTGCTTTTGAGTACTTGCGGTATAATAATTCTTCTGGTTTTACCGGAAGTACAAGTTGGTTTGTTTGTGTTCACTAAGACGTTGTAATATTTAATATATTTAACATTGCAATACAGAAACTTAAACTGAATAAATCCTCGTAGTACTAGCATATATTTTGAAGTCTCACTATCTTAAGAAAATAGTTGATAGAATATAGATAGTATAAAACAAAAAAATATTCAGTGACTTAAAAGCAACTAAATTATCTTAAACAGATTATAACCTCTACCCTCAAATTCTTTGACGGAACTAAATAAATAATTTGCTATTAATAATACGTAATTACAGTAATTAACTTTAAGTTTGTCTTGGTGAAAGCTGATTACCTGGTACCTTTTATGACATATTATAGTAACACGAAAAAGTCTCACGCTCACGTATTTTGTGTATACGATATAAGAAACCGATTTAATTTTAAATTAAAATATAAATTTTCGTTGTTACTTAAACTTATAACCTAGCAACTTTTAAATATAAATGGCAATATGAACCGCTATCGACTATGTAAAAACGGACTATGTGATCTGGACAAATTGAGTCGATCTTCTTAAACTTTATAATAAAGAAACTCGAATATCAAGCTTCAAACTAAATATTAAATTTTAAATATAAAACAGTAATAATAGGTACAGTTTGTAGACACTATACCTATATTTGCTAATTAAATAAATTTCAGATCTACATGACATCTGTGAGCATGATCATCAGTGCTACTGTGGAGCAGATTGCGAGGATAAAATTGCTTGTATAGGACGAAATTGTTCGTGTCGGCCTGGTCATAAGCCATACCGCAGCCGGAGATGCATATGTAAGTATCTAAATGAGTTTATAATAATATCTAATAACAATATAATAATATTTATTATCCAATAGACGATACAATTGTATAGGAACAGTCAGAATCAATTCTTACAAACTATAAGCATAACAAGTTTAGCTAACAATCTAGACTAGAATATAGATCAGGATCATACCTACCGAATCTAATACCTGTTTTACTTTTAAACAGAAATTACCAATTAAAAATAAATGTTTATTAGTAAATGTTATGAACTACATAGTCACACCTATAGCTAAATATGTTTCGTAATGTGAAACAAATTTTTGTATTTTGTATTTGTACAATTAACTCATCTGTTCACACAACTACTGATTGCAATTAATGTTCAATCAACAAGTGCTTAAGATTTTTAAACAAATGAAAATCAGTTGGAGCTAAATCCAAGATAGGTATATGTAGCTGGATCTTTTGTTCGCAAATAGATAAAAAATTCTACATGTCTCTCGTATTTTCGGAAAATCTGTAGTAAAAGTCAAATTATACATACATCCTGATTTAGGATCTACTTCTCATCTCTTTAAGGTACATTATGGTGCCTAAACCTGTAATATTATTAATATCAATCATTGTGCAAGAATGTTGTTTTCACTTTTCCATATACATTACTGCATTCCAACAGGATCGGAATATACCTACCAAAGACCTAAAATCTTGAGCCATTTTTTTATTATCGATATTATTGATACCGTATTAATAAATTACCTTTCAACACCTTTTCCAAATTAGCACACTCTACATATAAAATATTTTGTTTTATTTTCAGTTGTATTTTGTATTGTATAAATATTCTAACTGCTAGTACCTACGTTAACTATAAGTTATTTAAAATTGCACATTTATTGCCTTACAGAATATAATAATATGTTTATTGTTTATTATTGAATTATATGGCATAAAATAGTAGTAAAAGCTGTTTGACGATTAATTTTGATAAAAATACTGAAACAGTAGAAACAATTATAAGTTATATAGTCATAATTAGTAAATTGATATATCTTACGTCTATACAAAAAATACCAACATAAATATAGTAATTAAGATATACAAGCATATAGCCTATTATATAGATACACTAAATGCGATCCGGTTCTCATAAGACCCAGAGCAGAATTTTCAGGATTTCTTTTAATTATGCGAAAACGTATTACTTGTGTGTAAACTGTGTTCAAGTTTTATAATACGTACAGTCGGGACTATATTTGTTTAAAATGGATTCCAAGAAGTCCCCTGCGTCACTTTCTTGGAATTAATCGCATTCGACACCCGATGTAGGCGGCGTTGCATTCACTGTAGCAGCGTGCAGTTCATACTTGTTTTGCAGTTACGAAGGAGTGCTTCTTCATAAGTGTATCGTCCTGTGCATTTTCAGTGCAATTTCTTATTAAATTAAATCAACAGAAGTGAAAAATAAAAGAAAAAATTTAATTTCCAGTCAAAGAGTATCGTGTATAATTGTTTTAAGACAATTTTTCCAAATGAAAATTTCAAATTAAATAATTAAATTGGATTCTTTTTTATCGATCTATGTCTATGCACTTCCTTTTGATACCTAGTAGCTAAGAGTAAGATTATACGTAGGTATTATCTAATATTGTCAATGACAGGGAAACGATAAATACTGATCCGAATTTTAAAATCAAAACTTATTCAAGCTTTTTTATCAAATTAAAAAATTGTATTGCATCATTCCATTTTTAAGATGGGGTTAAATTGCAAAGTAATTCTTTTGCAATGCGTTTTTAAGTGCTTTAAGCTACTAAAAAAGTTCATAGGCTCTAAGTAATATTTAAAACAACTATCACATTAAGAACGCAAAATTGAAGAACTTCATGTGTGTGACAACACTTCTTTATTACTTCCTCATTATGATGCTTTTTTCAGTTTTGTTTATAATTAATATACAGGGTGTTAAAAAAAAGAGTGTAAAATATTTAAGGAGGTAATAGTATGAACCAAAATAAGCAGAAAAGTCTCAATAAACATGGGTCCGCAAAGTAACGGTTGCGGAGATATGGAATGTTTTATGTTTTTTGCCCCTTTTTTTATTTTGCAAAAACGTTGTGTATTTTCTTATAATAGTTGGTTGATGTTTAATGAAATAAACAGTACGTATTTGACAGTTATTCTCAGTGCATAAGTTTTCTTTCGCTATGGCTGGTTACTCTAATGCAGAATTAACAGACATGCATTTCATGTATGGTCGTGCTAATGGGAACGCCATCGAAGCGAGACGTCTTTATGTTGACGCTTATCCAAATCGCCAGATTCCTTCACAACGCATGTTTGGAAGAATTCACCAAAGATTGCGTGATACCGGTTCCTTGAGCAAACAGTGCCATTTATCCGGAAGACCAAGGTCGGTATCCACTCCTAGAGCAGAAGAAGAAATTCTAGCACTGGTAGAGCAGAAGGTAAGAATTAGTGGTCCTCTTGTTTGGAGAATCCTTCACGAGCAACTGCTTCATCCATACCATGTGCAACGAGTACAGGCCTTAAATCCAATAAATGATCATCAAGCACGTTTGGTTTTTTGACGCTGGTTTCTACGTCATGATGCTGAAGACCCTCGTTTTCTTGCAAACATTTTTTTTACTGATGAGGCCCGGTTCACAAGAAATGGAGTGTTTAATTTTCACAATACGCATATTTGGGCCGACGAAAATCCTCATGCTCTAATAGAATCTGGACATCAGGCACGTTTTTCATTAAACATTTGGATGGGTATTGTAGGTGACAGGTTTCTAGGTCCTATTGTTTTACCAAACCGATTAACAGGCGCTGCTTACCTCAACTTTCTGCAGAACACACTGTATGAGTTTTTGGAAGACATTTCTTTGAATCAGAGGCAACAAATGTGGTTCCTGCATGATTGTGCTCCAGCTCATTTTTCCATGGCCGTTAGAGAGCATTTACACCAAACTTTTCCACGTAGATGGGTAGGAAGGGCTGGACCTGTTTTATGGCCTCCAAGATCGCCTGATCTGAACCCTCTAGATTTCTTTGTTTGGGGATATTTGAAGACATTAGTGTTTTCGAAAGAGTTCGAATATCGTTGAGACGAAGATGTCGTGCCTGCTTGGAAATGGACAGAGGGCACTTTGAATATCTTCTGTAACTTTGTTTTTTGTTTGTTAAAAGCTTACTTTGTCGGTTTATTCCTAATAAAATAAAATGTTAGAAAAACGAATAGTGGTCCATATCTCCGCAACCGTTACTTTGCGGACCCGTGTTTATTAAAACTTTTCTGCTTATTTTGGTTCATACCTCCTGAAATATTTTACACTCTTTTTTTAACACTCTGTATAGGTATTTCTTTCTGTCTTTTTACTAACTTCTGTATCCTACAATTGGGTATTATGTGTTGTACACTATATTAATAAAAGGATGTTGGATAGTTTTTTATTTTTTATTTTGTTTCAGATGATCCTGCCAATCCACCTCCATCTAGTTCAAACAACACATATCATCTGAAGTCGATGATCTTCTCATTGTTAGCATCAATAGTTATACTGAAAATATTATAAAAACTAAATATATTTTTTAAAATTTTTGTACATAATACATGTGTATTAGAACTATTTTTAAGTAACAAATATAATATTTATACATTTTTATAAAAACACGTATTTTGTGCATATCTGCCTAGATGTACCTGCCATATAATATTATTTATTTATATCACTTGCCAGGTCACCGAGTCAAAGAAACTTCCTAACTAATTACTATTCGCAAAATCTAAAAAATTTATTGTAAAAATTTGAAACATATTTTAAGAACTTGTATATTGTAGTATCTTTCTACTTACTAATTTAATAGGTACTTCTACAAATTTATCGCTATATAGAAACCTAACACAAAGTTAAAACAAATAATTTTTAATGCCCAAAAATATTATTTAATTTTTGAGAGGTGGATATTTTTTTCTTTTTGTAAACATCCTAGTTCGGTTGTCATGTTAAAAACCGCCTCTGTATAAAAGCAGTGCGATAACAAATTTCATTTAAATCAAAGTATGTTATTTGGAACAACTACATTATTTGTTGACTGAAGCGAACCCTATTTAGAGGTAAGTAGTTAATCCTTCTATTTTCACTCTGAGAATCTGTGGAAAGATATGCGAAGTGATAACTTCACATGAATTGTAAGTCATTTATTGGACATTCATTATCCATACAATACTTCTAATAGCTGTTCACATTGCGAATTTATTCATGAATTAATTCATGAAGTCGCTTCGTAAAGACAAAGTATAATGCACCAAATATGCTGTGAAATTAGAACATCTAATTTTTGTGATTTTCTTCGTAAACTTCAAAGGTGCCAACCCAACAAATCTTCAGCCTCAGATTAGTAGATTAGGTTATGTTATTGGCATATATAAATAACTGTGTGGCGTCGTACTACTTTTGTATTGTTTTTACTGATCTGTTGCTTACAAAAACTAATATTTAAAAACAGTATCAAAACGGTATCGCTGTTGTATGGGCAAGATATTTTTTTAGTGAAATTTGAAATTTATTTGCTAGTTGATTTATTGGTAGTACTGATTTATGTGTCAAAGAAATTCACGAAGTCTGTAGCAGCGTAAAACCAAACTCTTTATGAATAAATTTCTGAATTAAATCACGAACTTCATGAAGTTATTCATGAATAATTTGTCAATGTAAAACAGCCATAAGTCAGGATAAATTTATTTTCTTTACTCATTTTCTATATCCTAAATTAATTTGTTTATTTTTACATACCTCATTGTCAATTTTCTTCCAACTTATTAATACTTATTCATCTCATAAAACCTGAAACCTTTTTATTTAACTGTAAATGTGGTGACGTTTCTTTCTCTCATGTTCCAAATTTCACCTGTAGTTTTAACACCTTTCGATAGAAACTATCTCGACTCTTCTGGATTTCTGTTACCTTCTTGTAAGAGAATCCTTCTATAACGTGTTCTGTTTATTACGTTATTATTCTTCAAGTGATACTTCTGCTCCTTTAATCTTGTAATGTGTCCTCGCGTTTGTGTAACGTATACTTTCCTCATATACAGGTTCGGAAAGTCCCCATGGTACATCGGCCGTTACGTGAGAACGATGAAGTAAGTCATAGAAATCCGTGCGATAGACAAGGATGGTTACATTGAAGACGTTTCATAATCTGAATAGTCACTCCCACTTCTAACCCGAGACGGGCGGTAACTATTCAGATTATGAAACGTCTTCACTATAGCCATTCTTGTCTATCGCACGGATTTCTTTTACTTTGTCGCTCTCATGTAAAGGCAGATGGACCATGTGGATTTTCCAGCCCTGTATGGGAATGCTGTATACACCGAGACCCTGAAGTAGATCGTCTTGGGAAAGGCCCAATCTTCCTAGAGGTGTTGTGGATAATTGCGCTTCCTTAAAATGCAGCCTATTTTGTCAGTATATTTTTGCATAGTCTAGCTAGATAGATAAGTAGTGTCAGCAAGTTAACTTGTGAATGAAATCCGCTAGCCAAATTATTTCAGCATATTATTTTAACTGAAAATAACCTCACTCCCAAATAGGAGAGTATCACAAGTTATTGCTTTCAGCCTTCTGACCCTTGTATATCCATGACTATTTAAATTTCCCACCCTTTTCCGTATTCTATATCTATGTTCAATGTACTTTGATAATAAGCTCCTATTCATGCTGGACAATGTTCCTATTTTCTATAGGATTATTCATGTAGTACAAAAGTTATCTCGGGAATGGGGTCATTCAGTAAATTTTAAAAATTGTTCTTATTTTGTATACACAAGTATTGCTCATGATTAGGCCATCAACTCAATCTGTTGAGTTGTTGTCAATCGACCTATACGATTTTTAAAATGCGAATATTTGTCTCAAGCCGTGGCAATGCAATGACGTCGCCACATGGGACAGGGGCAGTTAGGCGCGTGTACGTTACTTCTAGATGCGTTTCTGCATCTGCAGCCTATAGAACCATATACCTACCACATAAATGTTTTAGCGTTTGTACATATTAAATTTAAAAAATGGAAGTAAATTTCGTAAATGCAGATTCTTCTAATTTGCCAGAAGTAGGTTTGTTAATGGTTATGGATTTCTTTAATAAAAATCACGACATTATCAGTCCTGAAGTGAGAGGAATGAAAATGCAAAGTACGTTTACATTTATTTACAAAATTTTAAATTCCCGAAGTCTTAAAATTATTCTTTCAACGTGGATTATAAGGCTTGCTATTCGTTTTGCTCGTTGTACTTCTTCTTTAGTACATTTTTATTTAGAAGAAACTGAAGGCGGTCGAACTAATGCATTATTCTTGGTCAATAACATTTCGTCAATGTGCTTAAAGCCTCTGACCGACGGTTATTACATGTGCTCCATTTTCTAAAAGCTTAAGATATCCTGATTCATCTACAATGGTTTTATCACTCTTATGTCCTTTATACCCTATAAATACAAATGAAATCAAACCGTCAGGTGTACAGAGCCCTTATTCTTGAAATTTTGTTCGAATACACTCGTATGCGAACGAATTCGAATGTTATGCTATGATCAAATATTCGAATGATAATGCAATTTCATATTCTCGAGGACCCTTCGAATAGTGCTTTGAAAAGTCATTGGTAAAAGTTTGGAAATGTCGCATTCGCGCAGGTTTTGACCACAGAGAACACAGAGCAGAATCATTTTGTTCTGTGGTTAGTTTCACAAATCCCCCCCCCCCTGCCCGCTAACCTTTTGTTTCAGAGGCCGCCAGGATCAAGAAACGAAGACAACGACACACACACACACATACACACCCCCCATACCCTCCTTACCTCTCCCTTCCCGCGCTAGCCTAAGGGCCACCTTAGCAAAGCGCATCCCAGGCTGCATAGCCGCACCACCCTTCACAACCATAAACATGACACCACCCCCGGGGTTTACACAGACGAGCCGGCGAAGCAAGAAGAGCGCCAGAAGAAAGGGCCCTAGCCGGCGGGGCCCAGCCAGGACAAAAGGAGGTCCCACAAAGCGCCTACACCGGCCCCATTTGCGGTCGGGGTAGACGACGGATGGGGCCCACCTACGAAGGCTGTCCAGGCCTACACGAGATGAGGCAGGATAAAGAGGGATAATCCCCCTCGATCCCAAATCATTGAGGCCAATTTCTAGCCATGGAATAATGGCGGAGTTTCACAAATTACGGAACTATTTTAGATAACAATTTTACATTGTTAAATTTACAAGAATATATTTTTTTCAATGGAAATAAAGACATTTTTTGTCAGGATTGCAAAAATGAATTGTGTTCTTTATAAGGAAAATATGTATATTAAAAAAGTAACGTAAATGTTGTACATTTTATATAAGAATTTTTTTATTAAAATACCTAAAAAAAATTATTGAAAAAGTAGCGTATTTGTACTGTAATGTAACTATTTCTTAATTAAGCACAAAATAGTGATATATAGAAAATAATTGTGGAAGTCTACTGCATAGCAAAAATAAATTTAGGAGTACATTGATATAAAGAATGCCATTTTTTTGTAGCAGGACAACCTAACACGCAGGAAAGTTAAATGAAACCCACAAAATATACGAATGACAGTTTTAATCTTCGTAAACAACACAACAACGCAACCATAAAAGTGAGGTTACAATAAACATTTGTATGATTTTTTGCTTATTCGATCGGTAGATGCCGCTCGATGTATATTATTCGAATTTATTCGCATGCGAATACAACATATTCGATTCGAAGGGAGTCAAGAATACGGATTTTGAAGATTTCAAAGAATCGAAGCCCTGGCCACTAAATATTTCATTGTGTTAGCTTTTTTGTATTCTGACCAAGACAAACTATGTAAAACTGGATTACTTGGTTTTTGAATGGAAATTTCAAAGCAATCTATAAAACAAGTTTATTTTTTTGAGGGAGCTCTTTCGAACGATATATGTAAATCACATTGAGTTTGCTTTGTTAGCATACTACGTTTGATATTTACTTGAATTTTTTTGTGGCATCCTTTGTTTGTGGCTTTAGCACCTAAATGGTCTTGGTTTCTTATCAATTCAGTGTGATACTGCTCATCGGAGATATTGTTATTTTCATTTCGACTCTTCTTGGAAGTATTTGGCTGATTCTCTATTTCCTCAAGGACGGCTTGGTGCTGTCTTCTTAGAAATACTTCTTGAGATTGGGTACCATGTGCTGCAGTTCGTGTTTTTTGACAATCAAAAATATGGGGGACGACATCAGATCTTATCTTTATTGCAACATTGTCCATTAATTTAAAATATCTATAATTTTCCATATCAGTTTCGAGCTAAAAATAATAGTTATTTATGCACGAGTTTGTATACAATATATTTTCTACGCTCCTTACATAAACAACTTTAAAATCCAGAACTCGCAACAATAAAATAAATAAATCCATAGCAACCACTTTTTGTAATGCAAATTGACAATGTGAGAAAAAGATGTAAATTTTTCATGTCGTTAGCTAAATACGTTCTTTAGAAACGCATTTTGATGAAAAGAGTGCACTTTTCTTAGCAAGCGTAGAAAAAATATTTTTGTAACTATGAGTATTTATTTCCAGTTAAACAATAAAAAACAACTATATGAAATTCCCTTTAGGTTATTTTTGTTTCAGATTTTGAAAAGTATTAAAAACATTTAAATTATGTCAATCCATAGAGGTTTTTTTTGGTGACAAAAATACTAGTAACGAACGGACTGTGCCATCATATAAAAGATAGTCTGTAGATACATGCTTATATGTTTCCTACTCCAATTATTTACATACATTTACATTTATTTACATTTTTATTCAAAGGAACGCATTTTTTAGTCTTTTTGCTTATAAAACCTAAACTAACGAAGCAATCTGAATGCTATAAAGAGACAATTTGTAGAGAATTGAAATACGAATTTTGCAAAGTTTCTGGATGCTTTGTAGGTGGTCCCTCCCATTTTAATTTTTCAGCCAGATTTTAAAAGTAGAAGTATAATACTACAAAAAGTATATTCTAATGTTTCGATAAAATTCCTCCAAACATGTTTTAAAACAAGCGCTCGTAGTGGGGGAAGGTTGGGAGATGAGGGATGAGGGGCAGTGGATATACAGTTATGTCGTTTTTAACACATTCACTCTACTGCAGCTAGGGCCCTCTATGAACTTTAACCAAAATGTGAACAGATTTCAATTCCTCTACTCAACGAACTCCAATCCCCAAAATTTTGTGAGGATATTTGCATTTGTTAAGGAATAAATTAAAAAAAACTGAAATAATATTTTACATTTAACACCCTATATCTCTTTAACTATCAACTTTTGGACTAAGGTAAGTTCGGCTAAATCGCAATATTTTTACTTGGGGAATCTACCCATGAATTTTGGTCCATTACGTCGCGACCACCCTGTATAGGCATACAATTTTGATTATTGTTAGTTATTATAATTATAATAATAATTTAATATTATTGTAAGTGGTGATACATAATAAATAATACCAATACACGGAATCACAATGATGGAACCTGTGGACATTCCTTGTTTTGTTTCTGCATTTTTTGACATTTACGCGAAATCTTGGCATCAAACGTGAATTTAAAAGTTTTCTTACAAAATGTACTTTTCTCTTCCAAATTAAAGTATACATACATATTTAGGTGTCTTCGTTAAGAAAATTTTATTACATTTTGTATATATCACCACTTACAATAATATTAAACTATATTATAACTAACAATAATCAAAATTGTATAGCCATACTTATATCCATTGTCCCTCATCTCCCGACTACATTGCCCACTACTCGACCGCGTAAGCGCGCTCTGCCGTTTTTGAGTATGTTTAAAGCAATTTTTCACCTATTTCGCATCATTTTATTGGAAAATTATAATATACGTTTTGTAGTGTTAAACTTCTACTTTGAAAATCCGACTGAAAAATTAAAATCGGATCACCTCCAACGCATCCAAAAACTTTGCAAAATAGTGCACCAAAAAATTCAAATTGCAATTGTGCCAAAACTAATGGTCCGACAGCGCCTGCTTTGTGTACACTTAAATTACGTATAATTCACTACTTTTGGGCACATGGTCAGCTTTACAATTTAAAAAATGGTGGAGTAATGATTTTTTTTTAAATACTAAATTTTCCTATTTTTCCGGTTTTTTTTTCGTTTCTAATTATGCCATCGGATCAAGCGACCTCCCGTTTTATTCGTATTTCGGTTCTCTACAAATTGTCTCTTTATAGCATTCAGACTGATTCGTTAGTTAGGTTTTATAAGCAAAAAAAAACTAAAAAAAATGAATAAAAATGTTTATAAAAAATTAATTAATGGTAAATTGGAATAGGAAACATAAGCATGTGTCTTTTATATAATGACACATACCGTTTGCTACTAAAAGGAGTATTTTTGTCACAAAATCACTGATTTAATAATGCTTTATTGATTGGCTTAAATGGGTCACAGTACAATAAATACTCACATTAAAATGATCTTCGCAGACAAAATATGTCGACTTTACGCTAAGCATATTCTTCCTTTTCATAGCCTTCTGCCATTGCTTATTTCTTTCCACGTTTCGCGGAAGGCTAATAAATATTTTCTTAGGTGTCTTCACACTAGTGTTCTCACACTGGGGAACAATACAATATTTGTAATTTTTTTTTTGTTCTGGGTCTTCCATATTGCTAACAAAATTCGGTATCTTAACATACTCAGTCAGTAAACAGGCAACTGAAACCCGACCCGACTACCCGACTGACTGACAACACACGCAAGCATGCGGCAGCGGTTTCCCATGCGGTAACGTCACACCCGCTGGTTCAACGAATACTCAGCACTAAGCCACAGGCCACAGTATAAAGAGAACACTAGTGATAGCTTACGTTTTTATGAATGAAAGTAGTCTGTCAAAATCTGTTACGAGTGAAAATAGATCACTCCCATTTCGGAGTGACGCTAACTTCACTTAGACACAATAGCTTATCATTCCCAGTTCACAAGAAAGATGGAATAGGTTGTTATGACATTAGCCAGCGAACGCAAGCAAGGTCACTAAAAGCAAAGGTTAGGCAATTCACTCTTGTAAATTATTTACCAGATTTAGCGGCGTGGAGGGTGAATAGGCATACGATGAAATCTTCCGTCAACCAGTGACTAGAGATTCCAAAAAAGCAGGGCCGTAGTTAAAACTGAATTTAAGGTATGCTGTACAAAGTTTTAAATAAAGAACAAATAATTTTTAGATGTAATCATTATGTTTACAACGATGTGTAGATTATTTACTAATTTCTTATGTATTAGTACTTTTCAGTGTTATATCGAAATAAAGTTATATGCATCGGAACTTCCAAATATAAATATATCGCGATACTATATACTAGTTTTTTGCAGAGGACCTTAAAATTGCAATATCTTTCCGGTAAGCAAAAAAATTTACAGTCCATATTATCACTCAAGGAAATAAAAATATTTATGTTTCTGTAAAATATTGTAGGTAAGAGTATCAGAAATTTCAGGTCACAATAATTAAAATGACCTACTTACGTACGTTTGGCCTGAAGGCAAAATAAAATTTCAAAAAGTCGTTTTTTTCGTATTTTAATTTACTTTTGCAGTACTTATAACAGCTTAACTACTGCTTTCGAAGAATTGTAACATTTTAATAAACAATTTTATAAAGTTAACAACAGCTAACAACAATAATTAACATAACAATTTTATAATTATAATTTTGGAAAGAACTGTACATTATTTTTTAGTGCGAGAACAATCCTGGAAACTAGTGATCATCAACTAGTGGACATTGCAATATTGCAATGCACACTTACGATTTGGAATTTCTACTATTTAGGTCCGGTACTTGATCTGGGTCTTTGATCAGGCGATTAGATAGTACATATACTGATTTATTTTATAAAGTATAATCACAGTCTAATCGCCTGATTGTATCAAACCTTAACCGCCATTATTCTATGGCTAGAAATTGGCCTCAATGATTTGGGATCGAGGGGGATTATCCCTCTTTATCCTGCCTCATCTCGTGTAGGCCTGGACAGCCTTCGTAGGTGGGCCCCATCCGTCGTCTACCCCGACCGCAAATGCGGCCGGTGTAGGCGCTTTGTGGGACCTCCTTTTGTCCTGGCTGGGCCCCGCCGGCTAGGGCCCTTTCTTCTGGCGCTCTTCTTGCTTCGCCGGCTCGTCTGTGTAAACCCCGGGGGTAGTGTCATGTTTATGTGTGGTATGGTTGGGTAGGGTAGTGCGGCTATGCAGCCTGGGATGCGCTTTGCTAAGGTGGCCCTTAGGCTAGCGCGGGAGGGGAGGGTTAAGGAGGGTATGGGGGGTGTGTGTGTGTGTGTGTGTGTGTGTCGTTGTCTTCGTTTCTTGATCCTGGCTGTCTCTGAAACAGAAAAGGTTAGCGGGCAGGGGGGGGGTCATTGGGGTGGTCACCCAGGGTCAAAAAGTTGGTGTCTAGGTCTTTTGTGTTTGTCGGTCACGTCGGGTACGTAGTCAACGGCTTGCCTGAGGAGGGGATTGTCATGTCTAGCGGCTACGTCAAATCGTTTCTCCGCGTTTTGTCTTATTGTCTGTGTAGCGTTTGTGTATTGTAAGTCTCGTAATATGTCAGTGTTTCTTACGTACCAGGGCGCGTCGGTGGCCGTGCGGAGGGCTATGTTTTCCACAGCCTGTAATGACTTTAAGTGGCTTTTTGCCGCGTGACCCCACGCCGTGGAGGCGTAGGTTAGCTGCGGTTGAAGTACCACCTTGATAAGCGTTCGCTTATTCCTTAAACTGAGGGTGTTTCCACCTTTGAGTAAGGGATAGAGCCTAGCCCTGGTGGTCTTCGCTCGCGCCACCGTCTCCACGATGTGCGGTTTCCACGTGAGACGCTGGTCCATCGTCACGCCCAGGTATCGTGTTTGTCGATTCCAGGAGATAGGTTCCTGGGATAGTGTCAGTCTGTCGAGGTTTTGTGGGATTTTTCGTTTGGTAAAAAGGATAGCCGAACTTTTGTTGGGATTAATTTTGACTTTCCACCTGTTGCACCAGGTTTCAAGTTGGTCTAAGGAGTTTTGGAGGAGGGAGACGGAATATCTAGGATCTACGGATTGGGATGTGATTGTCAGGTCGTCGGCGTATAAGTATATGTTGGTGTTGGGGGGATGTGGGATGTCGGAGTTGTAAATGGTGTATAGGTGTGGGGACAGGACGGTGCCCTGGGGGACACCGGCCTCCATGGGACGGGTGGTGGAAAGGGAATCTTGGATTTGGATGCGGAATTTTCGGTGGTGTAGGTAGGATTTTATGAGTTTGGTAAAGGATATGGGATATTGGTTGGTGAGCATTTTCATCAGTAGGCCTTCATGCCAAACCGTATCGAAGGCCTTTGCGACGTCCAGGAAGACAGCACCAGTGTACTGTCCCCTGTTGAAGGCCGCCGTGATGTGCTCGGTAAGGCGAAGGATTTGGAGTTCAGTGGAGTGATTGGGTCGGAAGGCGAACTGCTCGTCTGGAATGACTTGCAGTTCTTGGGAGTGGGTTCTTAGACGGGTTAGGATAATTTTTTCTACCACTTTGCTCATAGCCGGGAGCAGGCTAATGGGCCGGTAGTTGGATGGGATGGTGTGATCTTTGTTGGGTTTTGGGATAAGGATTATGTTTGCCGTTTTCCAGCGGGTAGGGAAACCTTAACCGAAACTCAAAGTACCGGGCTTTAGACAATTACAATTAAGTATGTGTTATTAACAGGTTAGGGTAATATAAAACCAGTATTCACAAAACATTGAACAGAGATAATAATATTACCCACGCGCAAGTAGGGGAACCTCAAAAAGCTGAAACCTAAGTTAGGCTTGTTGGTGGACTAGGGGCTGGGCTTGCTATTGCGCATAGACCACGCGTCTCTTTACTGGACTTTAGAGCAGTGGGGTTGTGGTCCACAAAAGAGGGGGAATTAATTTACTGTTTTCTATACTGTGTCTAAGGTAAACCCTTAGAGCATATACTACTGGAGGCAGTGTCCCAGTGGCCGAGAGTGTAGCGGAGGTTTAGAGAGAGAGAGAAGTATAGGAGTGCATTTGCTATCTCTCTCTAGCAACATGGCAAACGCGTGCTGCTAGAGAGATATAGCATACCCTTCTATACCTCTCTAAACCTCCGCTACACTCTTGGCCAGAGAGACTGACTGCCTCTAGTAAGACCACCAGGGCTAGGCTCTATCCCTTACTCAAAGGTGGAAACACCCTCAGTTTAAGGAATAAGCGAACGCTTATCAAGGTGGTACTTCAACCGCAGCTAACCTACGCCTCCACGGCGTGGGGTCACGCGGCAAAAAGCCACTTAAAGTCATTACAGGCTGTGGAAAACATAGCCCTCCGCACGGCCACCGACGCGCCCTGGTACGTAAGAAACACTGACATATTACGAGACTTACAATACACAAACGCTACACAGACAATAAGACAAAACGCGGAGAAACGATTTGACGTAGCCGCTAGACATGACAATCCCCTCCTCAGGCAAGCCGTTGACTACGTACCCGACGTGACCGACAAACACAAAAGACCTAGACACCAACTTTTTGACCCTGGGTGACCACCCCAATGACCCCCCCCCTGCCCGCTAACCTTTTCTGTTTCAGAGACAGCCAGGATCAAGAAACGAAGACAACGACACACACACACACACACACATACACACCCCCCATACCCTCCTTACCCCTCCCCTCCCGCGCTAGCCTAAGGGCCACCTTAGCAAAGCGCATCCCAGGCTGCATAGCCGCACTACCCTACCCAACCATACCACACATAAACATGACACTACCCCCGGGGTTTACACAGACGAGCCGGCGAAGCAAGAAGAGCGCCAGAAGAAAGGGCCCTAGCCGGCGGGGCCCAGCCAGGACAAAAGGAGGTCCCACAAAGCGCCTACACCGGCCGCATTTGCGGTCGGGGTAGACGACGGATGGGGCCCACCTACGAAGGCTGTCCAGGCCTACACGAGATGAGCCAGGATAAAGAGGGATAATCCCTCTCGATCCCAAATCATTGAGACCAATTTCTGGCCATGGAATAATGGCGGCGGCGACTGCCTCCAGTAGTATATGCTCTAAGGGAAACCTAATAAAGGTAAGTTCATGCAGTAGCGATTTGCGAGTTGCGATTTGCGGATTTCAATTTGATTGGTTGAAATAAAATATTTTTGATATCAATTTCTTCATTTCAATATATTGCGAGAATCGCAAAATTTAAATATAGAAGCGGGAAAATAGAAACAGTTTCTATTTTTGGCGATTATCGCTATAATTTTGACTAACTGCGCATGTGCAGTCCGTGCGGTTCCGTCGTTCGCAACTAATTAAAATACTTTATTAGTGTCATGTCATTACCATTCATTATCAAATCATTATCATTTTCATTACTAAATTATGATAAGCGCCTATGGGCCTGTTTTTGCAAGTACTTTTCAACTTTTCACTCCCTACTTTCACTTTTCTGGCTATTTTCTGTTTTCAAAATTAATATACAAAAAAACAGTTGGTGATCTGCACAGTGAAAATAAATTGCTGAAGCTTCTTAAAACGGATAACATTTATGTAAAGTACATTTTTCTTACATTGTTCGCTTTTCTACATTTATAAAATGAAAAGTGAAAATAAGTTGAAAAGTACTTTCAAAAAATAGGCCTCTGGTCTTTCTTTTTTAAAATAATGCTCTCATGGCACAAGATCTTTTCTAACTGCTTTTTGTTTTCCTTATAATATACCAAGCTATTATAAATCTTCTACGCTATTGACAATAAATAACATAATGATAATCACTGTTATTTACCACATTCTTCGTTGCAGAATGTTTATTTATGAACGTCTTGGCCTTGTCTAATGTCCTGCGTATGTAATCATTAATCACAAAAATATTTTGTGAGCTTAGGTGTTATATGTTGTTCAATTTTGTTTACTGTGACCTCCTGTCCTGTGGCATGGCATGGCAAGGCAAGTAACACAAGAAATTTAAAAGTAACTAGTTTTCGCGTACGTGCATGAACGAATGTTAAATTTTTGTCGCATAAATCGTAAAATCGTTAATCGCAACTCGCAAATCGCTACTACATGAAGTTACCTTAAGAATTCTGAAATTGCTTTGGCGCAAAGTACAGTTGTGCCTACTGTCCCTACTGGGGCTTGATTTTTGAAAACAGGAGAGTTAGTTCATTAGAGAAAATTACGTCATTTTCTCTTGACACACAGATAATGTGATTTTTGAAATTTTCTTGTGGAATATTTTCTCTAGATATCAAGAGAAATAATTCCACAGGGTTTTGTCGGGGAATTGGCGTTTTCTCCGATTAGTTTGAATCCGAATGTCATCTCATGCTCACGCGCAAATTGTCACTTCATTAATTCGCTGTTCGAAGGTGCGTAATCATTTGAAATTTGAAATTTGTAGTGGATCCAAATAATTTATTATTAAATCTAAATATAATGAATAATTTGTAAGCTGCAGAAATTGTAAACCATCCGCGACAACATTAATTAAACCATTTAAAGTTTCAGCAATATCTGACCACTCTTCTTGGGCCTTTTTGTGAGTAAAAGTAGAAGAAAACTTTCATTTTAAAAAGATCTTCGTTGTTTCTAAGCATATTAATTTCTTTTTTGCGCTTTCGACGTGAACGAACGCTTCATCATAATTATAATAATATTAAATTTTTTGTATTTTCAAATATACTTCTATTCAAATTGAAGTTATATTAAATTACTACGAATATCATGGAGATGTACAAAACACTTCAAAACTTCAAAATCAAATCAAGTGACTAAACATCAGGGTCGCCAGTAATGGCACTGAAAGATTGAAGAAAACTCTGCCCGCTGATTGGTCAGTTGGAAATATATCCTCGACATACGGCATAAATTAAATTCTCTAGAGAATTGGATTCCTTTAACGTTCAAAAATAAGTATTTAAGTTTTTAAGAGAAATTTGTTAGGTGAATTTNCTCTTTATCCTGCCTCATCTCGTGTAGGCCTGGACAGCCTTCGTAGATGGGCCTCATCCGTCGTCTACCCCGACTGCAAATGCGACCGGTGTAGGCGCTTTGTGGGACCTCCTTTTGTCTAGCTGGGCCCCGCCGGCTAGGGCCCTTTCTTCTGACGGACTGGTGACTGGCGCGGACCGAGCGACCGAGCTGGCTGATTGTCAGGTTAAGTGTTAGGTGATTTCGACTATTTCGATCACTGCGACTCCGATTTACTTACTGCTATAAGCTATAATTCTCTAATGTAGGCTTACTGCGAAATGCGAACAGGGATATAACGCCAGTTCAGGAAAATCGAATCGTAGAAATCTGTTTATGTGGCGACAACGTAAAGGTAGAGATGAGTGAATAGCGGATATTATTCTTTCTTATTACTATTTATGACATTTTTGTTTGGGTTTGAAATTTGAGAGTTTTTTACAGCGTGAGGCGTGAGTGGATATTATTGTTGACTTCGTTTATTTTGGTTGGGTGTTTTTTAAAACAGTTCGCCACCGATAGGTAATCGATACTGAGACAAACGAAATACCTTTTGAAGCAAAAACAAATATGTTTTTATTTATCTATATTTGTTACGTGTCGAATAATGCTAAAAAAGCAACTGCTATTAAAATAGCAGCTATTTTAACTGCTATTTTTGTGTAGCAGTAGCAAAAGCAATCTACACAAAAATAGCGGCTTGGACCCATCACTACCAGGGCCCGAGAACTTATACTTGAAAATATGGGGACACTGGGAACCACGTGACTTGAGATGGATATACAAGTTGGGGAAAGAGTCTATAGATGTCGTAACAAAGATTTTGTAGAATAAATTTTGACAATTGCAATTATGAATCATTTCAAGTCATTCATGTTGTTTATGTTTATTGTTGGTTAGGTTTGGCGAGTGCTGGTGTGTGTTTTATTTGTGTTTTTAGTGTGTTTTATTAGATATTTCATTCACATTTATTTATATAACATAATAATGTCTGATCATCATATAATCACATTTTTTTATTAATAATAAAATGTTTTGTTTTTTTTTTAATAAAAAATGTGATCAGAGGTAGGTAGTTTTTTTTATGGATATCAACACAACGAAAAATTTAAAGTTGCATAATAAATCTCTATTACAAGAATTAATCAAAGATTGGTTTAGTAAAATTATTTACTTGTAATATTTTTTTATTCGCCGTGAAAGCTAATACAATATAGAAAGCACTGAAACTCTATAATCATTTTCACTCTTTTTTTTTCAAAATATGTACTGAAATTTGAAATTTTTTCAACAAACATTTTAAAAAGTTACAGTATCAAAATTATTTCTTATTTTAAGTAGGAAGACTATTAGAGCATTTAAAAGTGTCTTTAATGCTTGAGTGATGTTAATGCTTTTTATCAAATGTACTTATTTTCTCATGGTGACAAAAAAAATTATCTACGTGAAAATTATTTTACAAAATCAATTTCTGAGTAATCTGTGTAGGGTGAGATTTGTTATGTAATTTTAAATTTAGCGGCGGCAGAATACCTAAAACAAATATTAGCTTTGTTCGTAAACCTACACAACGTGTAGTGTAGTGTAGTGTAGTGGAATTCAGTGTTACACTAAAATAATAATTGTGCACCACTTTTAGAGAACATTTGGCTGTTCGTTAATTCAATTTGGGTAAACTGGCATAACCTAATTGTAAATCATGGAGAAAATATTTGTGATGAGTGAATTATTTAGTAACTCTGGAAGCGAATCGGAATCAGATGATGATTACCTTCGTAAAAAAAGAAAAATTCATGTTTTATTGGAGACATGTTTCCAAAAAAAATAAAAGAAAGTGCATTACAAATGTTATAGAACTTGTTCGAAACTGTGAGGAAGACGAATTTATCAGCCATTTCAGAGTAAAATCAAATATTGCCAAATTTTTAACGATCTATCTAAAATATCTACCAAGATGTGACATTTGTGATAAAAGTTTCATTTTCGCGCCACAAATATACTACACTACACTTTTACACCACCTTGTTAGCCAGTGTAGTAGTGTCTGCATTATTACACTACACTGGACTTTACGAACACCTGGATTTTACCTGTACTTGGCTACACTGCAATAAACGAACAACGTATTACTACACTAGTACAGCAGTGGAAGGTTTACGAACAAAGCTATTGAGTAGGTAGGTATATAGTTATAGAGCGTACAACTAGATGGCGCTTTAACTCACTGTATTACCGATAATTCCTAGAAAAGGAAAGCAATAGAAGTTGGAGAAAGTGTCAACAGTTAGCGCTGTTAATGACCACGAAATCTGTTCAAGTTTCCTATCTATAGTATCATTTATCTAGGATCACTACTGTGATCCTGTATCGGGCAGCCACATTCATATGGCTACATTGTTGATAGATATTCCTCTTCTTCCTAGTCTTTCAGATGATTCGTTCGATATTCCTGTTCCTACATTCATTTAAAAAGGAATCCCTTCAGTTTCATTTACATTTCCGTGATACTAGTGTTTTTCGTTTTTGGACAATGTTCAACGGAACGGAAAGTTTCTTTAACAGTGCTCCAGTGTCGAATCATACAAAACATAAATTCCCTAAATGCTTTGTTGTTTATACTTGATATTTTGGTTATATGGGGATTTTTAAATTTTGAAAGTAAAAAAGAGAAACTTCATATAACAAACGAATAAGGTTAGCTTTATATTTGGGTCAAAAAGAAAAAGTTTGTACGAATTGTTAATATTAGCGACATATTTAAAGAAAAACATAAATTACAATCTGCCAAATGAAATTCCAATATAACTTATAAAAAGTAAAACATGAGTTTTAAGTATGAAATCAAATAGTAGATTTCTATTTATAAAACAGCTTATTTAAATAACAGATGTGATAATATAATAATATATAAAATAAGAATGGATAAAGAATATAGTGAGAAGAAACTTTCATGGTCTGAATTAAAAGGAGTCGTCAGTGACTTAAGGAGACAGCTGTCCAGTTTATCAACAATGGTTCCTAGTTCGATTACATTTAGGACACTACAGGATGGTAGAACTAGGATATATTTTTTAAGTACGCCACAGAATGGATGGGAAACTACACTATTGTTTGCGGATGTACCAAATACTACTCAACCGACCAGTTTAAGATTGCAATGGCAATGTGTTATCGAATCTAATTTTCCCAGTATTTCATCCTCGAATAAATACTCTAGAGAAGAGCAACTTCTTTGGGAAAGAAAACGATTGACAACATGGGGTATTAACTCTTACGAAATTCATAGCGAAGCTGGAAAAATAGTCTTTCCTGCAGCGAGTAGTTTATTTCAATGTATAGACAGTGGTTATTCGGTAAAAGAACAAGTAAAACCAATGACATCTGTTGACGATATATATTTTTTTATTTTTTAGAATGGACAACTCTTTCCTACAAAATTAAGGATGACATCTTCTGGAGCAAAAATTGACTCACAGATATGTCCTTCCAATCCTGACTTAGTGGCATATATTTGCAATCATGACATATGGGTAACCCATACTGTATCTGGGTCAAACGTGAGGTTAACTTATGCCCATAAAGGTGGCAGAAATCTTTCCGATGACCCATTGAGTGCTGGAATCCCATCTTACGTTATGCAGGAAGAATTTTCTAGATACCAAGGATATTGGTGGCAACCCAAATGCATCGGTTAGTATCTAATACTAATAGATAAGTATGTAATTTGATAATATGTAAACTAAATTTATGCAAATTTAGTGCCAGAGTCAAATGATTGGGATTTAAAATTATATATTTAATGGGTCAAGAGCACTAATTAACAGTAATAGTAATAGTACTCTGTAACTTTTTAATAGATCAAAATACATACAAAGTAGAAACAACTTCAGTGCTATTATGTACAATTACCTACATCAGATTAATTGATTACGCAACATATCAAAGAAATTAGTTATATAAATAGGTATAAAAACAAAATATATTTTCATATTTTGCTTCGGATTTCACTAATATGAATAACAGTCTATAAGTAAAAGTATAAACAGATTATTCTCAAATTTATTTCTATTTGGTGTCAATAATTGAGAAAACTTGGTATTTTCAACATCAGAGGTATATTTGGGTGCACAAAATCGAGCTCATGGTACACAACACTCTTTTTAATTCAGATACTTGCACTGGAACGCATGTTTGCCCACTTACAAGTCGTCTTGTTTTGGCCCTGAAAATTAAATTTCATTTTTTTTTTAATTACCACTATCGATAATAAAAATAAATAATATTTTTGATAACGAAACAATGTAAATTGTATGCACATAAAAATTGGAAAGATTTACTTACTGGTTTGAACTGCATAAGCCCAAGAATCAAACACCAAACAATTGGCTGGTGTTTCAGAGATCAGGAGGGAAGAGAAATAGAATAGCATCACACTCATTTGTGCTGGAATGCATAAAATTATGTGAGAAGTACTCCAACAAGCAACTCACGAGTAGCTGATTGCCATATGCCAAAAAAATAGTATTACTTTTTTTTATCACCTTTGACAGTGTACAAAGTACTTTATTAGAAGAATAAATTATAAATAAAAATCATTTATTGTATGTATGAAAAAAACTGTTACATAATTAAAAGATAAAATTTTAAAAAATATAGAGATGTATTGTTTATTTTCGTTGTTCCCATTTGCACTTGAAGGCAACGAATGGTTGTTCATAGATAAGCATGTTGCTAACTTCCTAAGTAACGGAAATGTTAACAAAAACGGAAAAGTTTATAAATCAAATAACATAATTTCCTCTCTTGAATTGTTTGTGTGTCACCTTTTGTTGTTTACCAATTACTCTCCACCAAGCTTCGGTATGTGGTATTGTGGTAGTACCTAATTAATGATTTCTCATGGCAAAATTTGCCAGAATGAGTGTTATGTCATGGTTACACCATTAACTTTCTCATTTGAATAACTTCGGTACATTGGTAAAGCAATTGAAAATAGTTATTGATAATTCATCTCAATCATATTCTATTTTTTGATAGATTGTCGCAGTAATAAAAAACAGTCAATTAAAACCATTCTATCAGGGATTCAACCTAACCTCGTGGCTGATTGTGAAATAGTAGGCAATCAGTTTTGTGGTGTTTATATTTATTCTTTTATTAGTAAAACAATATTGGTAGTGGTATTCAGTACATTTTAAATAAACTATGTTTTAAGGTGACGAAATGAATAAATTACTGGTTGCCTATAAAAATCAATCCTTCGTATTTAGTAATTTTGACATTATTGATAATGATTTAAGATGTTTATTTTTTATTCATATAATAACAAAATATTGTGGAACATAAAGAGACATTAAATTGTTCCACAAAAATGTATTTCATGAAGAGTTAAATGATAATTTGCAACAGTTTTTGCTAAGAATAAAAATAATCTATTTAAAATAAAAATTATATAATACGTTTTAATAATAATCCAGTGACTCATAAATGAAACTGTATAATTTGGTTCAGACTTCAGGCTTTTATGAATGATATTAAATAGACAGCTTTTTGAATGTAAAGCTGGGTCCAGAAGCTAGATTTTGCACAACGTTTTACCTGCACAGTTCAAGACGTTGCAGACAAGACATTGCTTGTGGGCAGGAAAACTATGCCGTTTTGAAAACTGTGCTTTGACGGTACACTGCACGGGAAAACTGAGGCGATGAGTATAATTATCCGCCAACTGCACGAACAAGTGTAGACATTCGCTCCGTTTTGTGATACAGTTTGCATAGCTAAATTGTTGCAAAATGGCAGACCTTCTCCAATGTTCCCGTATGTTTCTAACAGAATTTATTGATTTGTACAAAAGTTTCCTGTGTTTTTGGCATGTGAAATCAATGGAATATAGTGACAGAATCAAAAAGTGTCGATGAAATTTTGAGTCGAAAAGTTCAGAGAGGTTGAAGCTACAGCAAATAGAAAAACAGTTATAAAAAAATGTTTGTTTATTTCTTATAAGACATCATGCAAAAATTGACCAGAGCAGTACTTCGTCTATGGTCGATTCCGCGAAAACTGAGTAAATAAAAATACAGACATATCTGCACGCTCTTAATTTGACAAGTTTTCATTCCATTTTATGACTGCGCAGGTAGAACGTTATGCAAAACCTGCCGTCTGGACCCGGCTTTACCATAACTTTCTACCAGCTGTAGTATCAGCCCATTAATTTACACTAGAAGAGTAAGATTTTTTTATTTAAAAATAGTGTTTTTATATTTTTAGAGATTTCTAGTAAAAAATATGTAATGATCTACATTCACATATCTTGTATTATTTATTTATAAAATTGTCCTGAAAAACTAATATAGATTTCAATATCATAATTCTTTTAGTAATAGTCGAATAAAAAAAATGGATAAAATTATGTAGGGACTTACAATGCAATATTTGCTCTTTATTTCTTTAGTTGTTCTATCCTCACATATATGTAGGAAAATTACATGCACATAAGCATAAAAATATGGTTTATGATTTTTATACGCCACTGTTGTATTGAATGAAACGAGGTAAAAGGTTGAATTTATATAACTCCAGATAGACCAGTAAATAAATATGTTTTACTTACAAACCGGTATCACACGAACATTTAAAAATACTTAAATAAATTATAAAGACAGTGTACTGTAGGAAGCAAAAAAGGATCTGGGCAGGTTGTAAACAACTAACTTGCTTTTGTTATTGCTAATTGTCTCGAACACGTGTGCCATTACTCTTGGATTACATTATTTCTAGGAAATTTTGCACTCAGTTACTAAACGCACTAGGCACCTATTGTGTATTATCAGTCGTAAACCTACTTTGAATCTGTCAAGGTGGCCAGCAAAAGAAAAGCGTTATGTGTTAACGAAAAAGTTTGATACGTGCGATAGAAAAAGGAGAAAAGAAAAGTAATGCTGATAAAATACAAAACAAATATTGGCATAGCAAAAAACATCAGGCAAAGTTAACAGAATATAATGTGTTTGGAATAATTTAATTACCTATTGAAAGTACATAATAAAATTGAGAATTATTGTAATTGGTGAAATTTGGTTATTTTTCCTTCTTCCCTCCATATAACAAAAACTCTTTATAAGGAAAAAATAATCCCCGGTCCCTTAAGATTAGTTAAAAAGAGTTTACACTGTATTTAGTAAAATCATGTTAATAGTTTCACAAGAATTTTTCATCTTTCTTTTCATTATCTTAGATATTTTTTCTCAACTAGAGAAGTAGGTAATAGTATACATTTTCAAGGGTCATTTCTTTGAATCAACCTTTTGATGTGAATTAATGTTATTTCAACAAAAACTACTATTATAATTACTTAAATTAATTGTTCTGATTGCTTTAGTGCCAGCTTGTAGTACCAGCTAATTTTTATTTATTGTTGCATTGGTTGAGGTCAAATAGGTAAATTATGTTAAAAGTCATATATAATAGCACAGTCAGAAATACTATATATGATACGTATATTTTATAGTTATTTAAAAATAGTTCAAGTGTTACTATTTACTACTTAGGTGGAGAATATAGAATATTATACGAAGAAGTTGACGAAGGGGATGTGAAAATTTTCTGTTTTCCGTCATCTCAATCTGATTCTGGAGAGGTGGAAGAGTTTCGATTTCCTAGAGCGGGTTGTGCCAATTCAAAATCATATCTTAAAATGGTAGAATTTAAAGTAAATGAACATTTACAAATAGTAGATATTTCTATGTTAGAGTTACAGTTTTCATTGTCTATGCTCTTCCCATGGATGGAATATATTGTTAGGGCAGGATGGACACCAAATTCTGAGTAGTAAGTGAAACTTCTTTGTAGTTCTAGGTATTTTAATTGTCTATATGTAAAAACAAAATATGAACTGGACTGGAACATAATGTTCGACAAAGTTGAAACAAAGCAGTTTGTAACAACTTGATTCTATCAATATACAGGGTGTTTCATTTAACACTCCCGCTGCCAATATCTCCGAAATGAAGACATTTATTTTAGTTTCAGAAACTGGGGTTGTTACTGTTAGGTCCCTCAAATAGGTTCAAATTGGAGTTAGAATTGTTAGGTCAAATCTTTCTGTATAGATGACGTGGCAATACTAAAAATTTTTTTTTGATTCCTAGGAAATGCAGTCCATCTGAAAGATCGTTAAATTTTGAGTAATTTTTATAATATAAAGGTTTTTCCAATATTTTCTTGTTTTCGAGATATGTCAACTTCAATATGCAATGTATGATGTAACAAGAAAGTGTATTATATTATTTAAAGTACACAGACAAAATATTCTTTTAAAATATTCTTATAATGGCTTTATTCACGCCATATACTAACTAACAAACAACCACAGAAAAAAATTTTACATTGGTAGATCTTATAAGGGGCAGAGACGAACCGTATTTTATCAAATATTAAAAAATTCAGACATTTCTTTAAAATAAAATATATATGACAGATGACACATATTAGTTTTTCCAATAATTACAGTTTTATCAGTTTTTGTCTTTCAATTTAACTATACTAGTTATAAGATTTACTATTGTACAACTTTTTTTCTGTAGTTGATCGTTTGTTTTTTTATAATTTATTGTTTGTTAGTTAGTATGTGATGTGAATAAAGCCATTATAATATTATTTTAAACGAACATTTGGTCTCATTGTGATTTAAATAAAATTATAGATTTTCCTGCTACATTACCACATTGCATATTGAAGTCGACAAGTTTCGAAAACTTTATATTACAAAAATTACTTAAAATTTAACTATCTTTCAGATGGACAACAATTTCCACGTTCCAGGAATAAAAAAATTTTTTAGTATCGCCACGTAAACTATACAGAAAGATTTGAACTAACAATTCTAACTGCAATTTGAAGTTATTTGAGGGACCTAACAATCCCGGTTTCCGGAACTAAAATAAATTTCTTCATTTTGGAGATATGGGCAGCGGGAGTGTTAAATACACCCTGTATATTTTTTTAACCGAAAACATTGTAAGAGTAAAAGTATTTTCTTACAGCATATGGGTGCAAATATTAGACAGGCGTCAACAAAGACTAGAGGTGGTTTTACTGTCACTTAGTAATTTTACGGAAGTTCTTCCAATGTATGACGATTCAAGCAGCTTGCATCTTGGTAGTCCCATTGTTCAAGTTATTTACTCGCAAAAATCAAATATATGGGTTAATGTCCATGATCTCCTTTATTTTTTACCTTCATCAGACAATAATGAGGTGCAATTTATTTGGGCATCTGAGGATTCAGGATTTAGGCATTTGTATTTAATAACATCACAAATTATGCCATACATGAATGGCATAACAGAAAGCAGTGAACCTATGGATTATGTGTTCTTACAACCCAAAATACTATCAAAAGTAGCTCTTACTTCTGGAGATTGGGAAGTTTTAAGTCAGAATATCTGGGTGGACACTGAGAAGCAACTGGTTTATTTTATGGGATTGAAGGAAACGCCATTGGAAAAGCATTTATATGTAGTTTCCTTAAGGAGGGCTGGAGAAGTCCGATTGTTAACGAGACCTGGCTATTCTTATTCAGTTGACTTCAACAAGGTAAGAGGAGTATGTTTTTGAGATAAATTCAGTATGAACAGAATGCATATAAACAACATTCATAAATATACAAGGGTCGATCAATAAGTACCTGTGTTAGGAATGAAGATACAAGTTTTTCGACCCCTCCAAGAAATACAATTTGTCAAACTCTTCAAAATACTTTCTTGGTGGTAACTTTCTCGTTTGAGCTGATTTTTTTCTTCCGAGCCATGTTTTAATGTTGAGGCGCAGGGAGCCAGGTCGAGGACTACTGTAGGTGCGGCACCAATTCGTAGCATAGTTCATGCAATTTGTCTGCGACAATTCGGAATGAATGTGTTGGTGTGTTATCGTGATTAAACAGCACTTTTTTCTTAGCCAGATGGGGCTGTGTTTTCTTCAATTTCTTATTGAATCGGTCCAATAATTAATTCACTGTAGTACCGTGACCATTCTACTTTTCTGCAAAAAGTCCATGAGGATTATTCTCTTCGAATCCAAAAAATTGTGGTCATGACCCTTCCCGTCGATGGGACGGTCTTTTACGTCTTCGGATTAAATTCACCTAAGAAAATCTGTTGTTTTGAATGTCGCTTGGTGTCTGGCATATAATAATGTATCCAGATCTCATCAACAGTGGCGATTTGATGCAAAAACTCCTGAGAATTTTGCTTAAAGGGGTCTAGACACTGCTTCGACATTGACAGCTGTATTTGCTTACCTATTGGGTCGACGCCTTTGTCACACTTAACTTGTCATGTAAAATATTGATGACCGTTCCTATGGCGTCTACTACTTAGCACATTTTAATTTGTCTATCAGCGAGAATCATGTTGTGGACCTTTTCAATGATTTCTTCACTAACCAAGTCTGCCCCAGCCTGCCTGCTCCTAATCAAAAATAGATGTATGAACTTGTTTAAATTCGTTGGACCAGTATTTCACAGTTATCATAGACAGCTTTCAACTTCACTTTTATTTCTTCACATGTTTTTCAACAACTGACTGCCAAATAAAAACTAATCTATGAATCAGCCTGAATCTTAGAATGGTGTCATTTGACAGATGGTAGTACACAACCATAACACCATCTGTCTTCAAACACTTTCTTATTTTACGTACATATTTATCGACCCTCGTATATTTAATACAAATACTTATACATTCTCTATAGATATATAAAGAAGGGGCTAATTATATAAACAAGCAAATTCTGTTTGAATTTTTTTCATGAAAGTTATCTATGTAAGCATAGAAATTGTCCCCTAAAAGTTGTATGGGTTCATTATCAAAATAACGAGCGTTCAAATAAAAACGTGGTCGAAGTTGGCTCTGACACATTGGACGTAGGGAGTAGCTTATAGCGACCAACTTAACCTCATTTCTCAATTCAATAACATTGATGACTATATAACTATTTTAAAGAATAATCGTGATAACAATAACAAACAATTAAAGGAGCTGCGGAAAGTGTCCCCCTCCTTGTTATAACGATAAATTAAAGCAGCTGCTAAAAGTGTCCCTCTCCTTGTTCCAAGCACTTTTCACACCTGTTCCTCAAAGAATTAAAGACATTTTCTAAGATGCTCGGGGTATTGTTAATTTCACGAATCTTGTCTAGAAGTCGAGCCTGCAGATGGTTTAAATCAGGAATAGGCAGTTCAAAAATAGTGTTTTTAAGGTAAGGCCACAAAAAGAAATCACACGGCGTAATATCACATGACCTCGGTGGAAATTCATGTTCAGCATTGAGACTCTAGTCGATTTTGGAAAACTTTCCTCAACATATTCATCGTCTCACCTGCCGTATGTGCCCTTGCGCCATCTTGTTGAAAGTAAAAGTTTGTAATTTCGTTTTCTTCCAGCTGGTTAACAAAAGGAGCAATAATTTCTTCTCTATACCTTTGCGCAGTACCATTAAAAAAATAGGTCCATAAATCCTCCTTTGATTGAGAGCACACCAAACTCCAATTTTTTGAGCGTGTAGAGGGCCCTCGACAAAAAAGTTATCTGGTTTTTCAGAAGACCACATTCTCAACTTCTGTGAGTTTACGTAACCACTTAAATGAAACCAGGCTTCATCAGAAAAAAAGGTGATATTATGAAGTTCACTGTAGTTGTTTAAAAACCATTCACAAAATACAGCCCGTCACGGAAAATCAACTTCATGAAGTTCTTGCTGACAAGTTAAACGATAGGAGAACAAACGCAAATCTTTTTTTAACACTGTGTGGCAGGTACCGACTGATACTCCCACCATTTGTGATAAAAAAACGTACAGAAGTTCTTGGCGCATTTTCCATTATTTGTTGGACATTTTCTTTTAATTCTTCAGTCCGCTTTTTAGGTCCGCCGCTTCCTTCTTTTCTTGTTACACTGCCCGTTTCACGAAAAACATTAACACAACGCTGAACTGCACTTTGAAAAATTTTGTACTCAGCAACGCCGGGAAATTGATTTTGAAATTCTATGAAACATTCCTCAATAGAATACTTCCATATTCCATCAATCTTGCGTCCATTTCTAAAGTAGGACTCTATGATAAACACTTTTTGTTCTTGAGAAAACACCATTTTAAACCCTTTTTAAAACGAAAATATTCAAATTGATAGCGGCGATATAGCGCTTTGACAGATGACGTTTAAGTTCATTTGCTATACGCTACGCCCTACGTTCAAATTTTCAGAACCAATTTGACCACATTTTTATTTGAACGCTCGTTACAACCAACCTTCAAAATTGTTTACAGTTCAACTTATTTTTCTGGTTAGTGAGACACGCATGAGATAGCACACTTGATATATTACCTTTAAATGCATTAAAACACAATTATTTACATAAAGATGTATTTATTTATGTATTATTTTATTTAGTACTTCTCTACTTTGCACATTTAAAATTTTATATGATATTTTTGGTATGGGCCATTTTACTTTTATGAAAATGTAAAATGTTTACTTTATGAGTTCCGAACTCTATGGGCTGCTCCAATGCCATGCCACTATGCTTCCGACCCTCACCAATCAGGTAAAGTATGTTGAACTGTAGAACACTGTGGTTTGGTGTATAGAAATAGAATAGGTAAGTACAGAATATATAAAATAAAAATTTTTGTGGACGGGATTATCATAAAATTAATTGTAGGTTATAAAAACAAAACATAATCCACAAGAAAGTGCAAGCTCTTCATTAATAAATTAATTTTTCTTGTAAATTTAAGGACTGTTCAATGATCGTGACTGTATACAGCAATATACAAAAACCTCCAGCTTGTCAAGTATTCCGACTTGTTCACACAGATTGGACTGTGGAAGGAATAACCCTTACTCCACTTGGTTATCTCGTGGAATCAATACCTTTATTGAATGACTGTTATTCTCCTGATCTGTACACACATGAGATATCATCTGGGCATGTACTTTATGCAATGGTATTTAAGCCTCACAATTTTGAACCAGGAAGAAAGTATCCTACAGTTCTTAATGTTTATGGGGGGCCAGAGGTACAACTAGTGTCAAATACTTTTAAGGTAAATACTAAAAAATAGTATATTATATAAAACTACTATTTGTTTCAAATGTATTGATCCCTCAGTTTGAATACAAGCTAGTGGTTAAATAGCTTGAACATATAATAATATGCAGTAGATACACCACCATTAACCGTTTTAACTTTTCCAACTTATGTATTATTATATCTAAAATTGTACATTCTTTAAGGTTGTAGGTTGCCTACAAACATTGTAATGTGTAATTACAGATAACTTTTAAACATTTAAAGATGTTTCAACAAAACTTGGGATGTAAGTAGAGATATACATATAGGATTTAACTTTTAATAGGGGTCATATTTATACAGAGACTACCTGTGTGTGACATATAATTTTGTTTTCTCAAATTCCATCATGTAAATTAAATTGTATTAATTTTTTTCCATAATTTTCATATCCCTTTGCTGGACAGGTTAGTGTAACTTCAAAGAACCATGCACACCAACCGCAAGAGCTTTCTTAATTCATTTACATATACATAGTTTTTTTAAAATATCAGAAATTTAATAATTAAGACACATAAATACACTGTACCACATTAAACAAATCACTTTATAAGGTTATTTATTCATACTGCTCAAGACATACCATACGAGTATAACAAACACCTTCTCATTAATGTAATAAATTGAAGCGGTGACATATTTGGCCATTATCATTTCAACGAATTAATATCAGTCATTTTTTCATTTTTTACCCATCATTCGGTGGATTGATAATAATATAAAGTTCACCTAGATTAGATCAGTGTACAGAGTTCATTGACACTGAAATTCACAAACTAAATGCAGTGCTTTAAAAAATAGTAAAAATACGTTTTATTAAAAACTTGGAATTATTTAAAAATCTTTCAAATCTATCAGATTAGTATGTACATTTTATAAAATAACAAATATAGTTATTTCAAAACATAAATTACTTTACTTAATAATAATAAATAATGCAAAAAATATAAATTCTTTAGAAACATTCCAATTTTTTTAATGTTCAGCGTTTCATCCACATTGACATAAAGAAAATGTACTGACTTTAAAATAATATATCACAAGTCATACTAAAGCAATCTGTTTTTTAAAATTATTTTCTGTTACAGTTTTGGTTTCTGCCACTGTTAGTTTCATGCATTTTTTAAATATGTAATAATACACCACATTTATAAGCGTTCATATAAAGGGATTTTGGGAACTACCCAATGACAGCATAGACAAGAGTTTATGTGCAGATTAAAATACAAAACTCGCCTATTCATTTGATAAAAAAAAACGATTTCTTATTTGTGTTCTTCGGAACACATTATTATTATTACCTTTAAAAAACTGTCCCTTACTTAAAATTACACCCTGTATGTTCACTCTGGATCCTGTTTTGGTCATAAAGCCAAGTTTTCTTAAAAATAAATAAAAATATCAACTCGTACAGCAATTATTTTTATTATTATTATTTATATTATTATTTTTATAATTGTTGATCCACCATAAAAATGTGTGATAATTGCTGTAATGAAATTTAAAGGGTAAGACCACTATAATTTACAGGAAATCTTTTTTTTTATTGATTTAAAAGATGCTTTGAACCTTCAAAATAAAGGGAATGAAGTTTTTTGCCTGTACAAATTTTTTTCTTTGAAGTTGTTCCGAGCCAGTTATCAAACGCATTGGACTGCTCTGACACGACTACCTGCAGTACGTAGACACCTGCAGGAAGGGTACACCCTAATGATTTAACTTTTTGATTTCTAACTTCTCTAATACAGTAGAACTCCAATTATCCGTGTGCGGATTTTCTGGGGTGTGGATTATGGTAACACATTATTTTGTGTTTTTGTTCAATAAAGACCGTCTAGCATCATGTATTGTGGCTAACGCTTCTAATCTGCAGAAGTTGCAAATATCCTATTAGCCTATTTTATTGCATTTTCAATGATTTTGTGCATGTTTACCTATGTATTGCTCTGTTTCTTATATAAAAAATAAATGTTTTATTATATCCATGTTTTCGAATTATCCGTGCCGCGCATGGTCCCATAGATCATGAATAATCGGAGTTCCACTGTACTACTAACAGATGTTAGAAGCTATTTGTCTTCCATTAGAAGTATTTCCAAATGAAATAATGTTAGTGGGGTTTTTCTCGAAACATGATTTTATAAAATGGCACGTTCTATTCGTTTCAAATTTTTAAAATAACTTTTCAAAGAGAAATATATATGGAATTTTCGATAAATTGATTTTAACATTATGTATTTATTGACAAACGATAGCCCCTTATTTTTGTCAAAAATTTAACTTTTTACTTCAAATACTCGCCAATCACACAAAAATTAATGTTTTCCAGATCCTCTACGTTGTAACCTGAGGTGTTATTTCTTCATTTATCTATCTACCGTTATGACCAGTATCATAACGATATTAACTTGCAAAAGAATTTACTATTAACATCTCGAAAGGGAGTTTATAATTAATTATCATCTACACTTTAATTGATGCATGGGGACTCAAAAATGTTGTATGTTCAGAGAATTAATTCCAGACACTTACCGTATGTCGCTCATGTAGAGTATAATCTGAATGTTGGTTGTACAGGGTGTTCCACTCTCACTCAATGGACACTTAATTTAGAAGAGCAAGAAAACACCAAAACTTCAAAGAAGGTTTTTAATACCAATAAAAACAAAACAAACAAACAAAATAACGAAGACACAACGCATTCGAACAAACCTTATTAATAAATTTACACGTGGTAAAGCAATCCGAGATTCAGGGAACCCAACGCGAATTCATAGCAAAATTATAAAATTAACCCGAGACTCTAAAATGAAGAAAACTGCCAGTGAGGGATCCAAGAAGAGAACTGCCTTTTTTTCGGAGATCTCTCGTGAATTCGACACCTCTCTTCGCCACGCCCATTTCTTGGGTACAGAAGTTTCGGTTCTTATCTTATTAGCGGGATACCTGAATATTGAGAGTTGAAATGGCTTAACTATACCATCTTAATACCTAATTGACTGTATTTACAATTGTATGGATAATTTTGTGACTAAACTGAACTTACAAGTAACATTACACCTTCCTCTTGTGACTCCGTATAGCAACACAGGATGGATTAGTCAATCTCATTTATTATTCTTATAGCTTGGAAAATCCGCCTAAAAACCATCTATTTGATCTATTATTATTTTCCTCACAACATTCTAACAACTTATTTAAATATTTTGGAATTTCTACGTCTTTTAGAATGTATTTCATGCGTTATTAGAAATATCAATTTTTCCCGTCACCGTGGGCTAAACCGACGTAGTTAGTCGATACCAGATGGCCAACATATGGCCCCGACGATCTAAGTCTACTTGTTCAAAGTTTATTACTCCCGGTGACAAGACGCACCAGTTTCTCAATGACTTTATGGAGACGCTAAACCTACTTGAAAACCCTTAATTTTTCAATAATTATTGTTGACTAAGTTGACCCATCCGTTCCAAGAACTAACAAATAATCTATCACAAGTGCCGGCTTTTGTTACAATTTCTCTAAGCATACTGATATACCTACTTAATTTAAGAGAAAATTAATTGTTTTTTTTTAAATTTGTGTCAATTATACTGCGTGCCGCAGAGCGCCTCAAATTCAACATGCCTTGCGAGAATGGCTCCAGTGTTACCATTTTGCACTATTTATGAATAAATATATTTTTATGAACACTTAAAGACATGGTTAATAACATCCTTATGATTCTCTTACTTTATCTTACATTCAAAAAAAATTGCAAAGTAAAGCTTTATTTTAGCGTTTTACAGTGGTGTTATACCCTTTAATGAAAATAATTTGATTTCAAGACAGACGGAATCTAAGTTACTTGAATATTATAGGCATGAATGGGATGTGTTGTTAGTTTGACGTTTGACCATTAGTTTTAGAATAATTCATTTTATTGAATAAACATTCTCAATTTATTAGCTCCATTTATTTTAAAATTTCACATTGCATCAAAGGTATTACTTCATTTTAGGGAATGAGGCAATTAAGAATGCATATGTTAGCTGCCAGAGGTTACTGTGTTGTAGCAATAGACTCCAGGGGCTCACAGCATAGAGGTTTACAATTTGAGAGCTATATTAAAAAGAGAATGGGCACTGTAGAACTTAAGGACCAGGCTGAGGTCTTGACGTGGTTATCAGATAGTTTAGGATACATTGATTTGAATCGAGTGGCTATTCACGGATGGTCTTATGGTTTGTATCATATATTTTATTTGTGTGATTTCAACTGAGACGAGGGAGTCTTTGAATAATTTTGGGATTAATTTAATAAATTTGTAGTGAGTTCTCAAGCAACTAATAGACTGTGAATATGTAAACTGTAACTTTCTTAGTACTTTCTTTCAACATCAATGTAATTTTTTAAAAAAGCAAATGATTTTGATGAACCAGCCTTAGATGATTCATAAAAGAGTGATCTTTAAAATTTAGGTGGTCTACTTAACTGCATTTGTATTTGGTAGCTATTAAAGCTGTTCTTCTGAAATTATACCAAAATTTCACTATTTTTGGACTACATGCATTGCAGCCATTGCTATTAGAGATTAATTTAACGTGGCCTCATTCAGCACTTTAAAAAAGTTTCTAAGGTTATACATTTCACTCATATCAAATATGAATTGATACAAAGTGAGCCTTTAGTCAGAATCAGTACCTGTTTCATCTCAATCAGCTCACCTGTTAGAAAGTTATGGACAAAAAAATTGTGCATGAATTATTTTATAGACTTTTCTGTCCAAAAGAAATTTCTTCCAAATTTCCTAAATTGGCATTTTATGTAGGATATTTTTTTCATTCTAGGTGGATATTTAAGTTTAATGGGTATAATACATTATCCAGACATATTTAAAATAGCCATAGCTGGAGCTCCAGTCACTAACTGGAATTTGTATGATACTGGCTATACAGAGAGATATATGGATTTGCCAGAACACAATCCGGAAGGATATTATGAGGGCTCCGTATTAAATTTCATTAGCAAGTTTCCAGAAGAGTGAGTATAGTTCAAAAAATTAAGTTCAGAATTCCCGGATCAATTCGTGTTTTGACCCTAACATCAAGACACTCCACTAAAAAGCAGTTTTCGAGACTTCAAACCGGCTTGAATTATTGGAAAAATATTAGAATTCATAATCTCAGTGCAACATAATATCTATCTATCTGTCATAGCTCGTGCTGATATTTAAAGTAAGATGGTGTTTTGGGTTATGTTGTTGTCTACATAGTACCTATATCGAAAAAACAACGGATCTTTTTAAATTTAAAGAATACTACTAATGCCATCTGTTGAAACAATATATAATCTGAAAGCTGTATATCTACTCTACAAAATGAGACTGATATCATTTGAATCGATCAACGGATTGTCAAGTTATAGCACTTAAAGTGACAGTGCCTTTTGTCACCTCCACACAAAAATACGATGGAGCAAAAAGCTAATATTAAATTTTGTTTTAAGTTTGGTAAAACTTTTACAGAAACATTTGAAAAAATTTGTGGTGTTTGAGTGGTATACTCAATTCCAGAGCGGTGGTGATGACCCAAAACCAGGACGGTCAAAAAACAAAAATCCCGATGGGTTGGTGGAAAAGTGGGTGAAATGATCGCCTTCGATACGAATTCAACTGGATTGATAGCGAAGGAATTAAATATGATTAAAGACATGATTTACGAAATTTTGACAAAGGATTTGAACAAACGGAAAGTCTGTGCTCGATTTGTTCCTCAAGTCTTAAATGGAGATCAAGAAATTGCTCATGTTGAACGTTGCTAGTACTTTATTAAAACAGCCAGACAGAACTGCACATTCCTGGAATCGATTGTAATTGGTGATGAGACTTGGTACTTCAAATACAATCCTCAAACAAAACGCCAAAGTGCTACGTGAAAGTCTCCAGGCTCTCCGAAATTGTATTTCCAAAAATCATGAGAAGACAATGTTGATTTGTTTTTACGACTCTACTACTTTGGGAATTCATTCCACAGGGTCAAAATGTCACTGGTGAATATTATCTGGGCATTATGGAGCGTTTGTGGAAGAGATTCGTTCGAGTGAGGCCCGAATATTGAATACCGGGAAGTTAGTTTTTGTTGCACGATAATGCATCATCTCACAGGACCGTCATTGTTTGCAAATTTTTGATGAAAAAACAAGTTCTGTTTGCTTCAACATCCTTTGTATTCGCCTTATTTATCTCCGTGTGACTATTTTCTGTTCCCGAAACTCTAACTGGCTATGAAGGGAATGTTTTATGACAATGTTACACAAGTCCAAGAAGCTGTGACGAGGGTCATTGAGTTAAAAAATATATGCTAGCATTGGTTGACCGTGCCCAGAGGTGCATTGATGCGGAAGGGATGTATTTTGGCAAAATAACAATTTTTTTTTGTAATTTAAAAAGTTCCGTTATTTTTCCGACATACTGTGTATATACCTGCCCAGTGCCAAGTGCAGACACATTGCATTTCCTTAGTTTTCGACCTGCCCTTGTTCTCGGGCTAGGCTCTGTGTGGGCGAACACCTAATCAGAACATGCCCTGCCCTGATGTTCATTTCAGTTCTTGTTGGTTCTGGAGCCACTACGGTCAGATCTCTTCAGACAATGGTGGTCCTCTGAGGCATTGTAAAGTGGTTTCTGTAACTGGTCACATCCAATGCTCCCTTTAAAAATGGCCTTAAAATCAGCATTAAAAACGGAAATGAACATTAGAGCAGGCCTAAGAGTTCATATTGGGGGTCGGTCTCCATAGAACCCACCCTGAGAACAAGCATAGGTCAAAGATTCTTAGCTAAGGCTAAGGAAGTGCAATGTAAGTTTGTAACTAGGGGTGACCAGGTACATGGACCATGGCATAATAATTTGAGAAACCTACTTAAAATATGTAACAACATTTTGCCTATCTTTTCTGGAAAATCCCGATTGTCCCACCCTGTGCAATATGGTTTTGAGGATAATAAATGTGTCACTGTAGTTAGTTCTTTACCCTCTTTAACCCTAGCCATGGTTTTGCTTATTGACATTTTGAGACATAATTTGTTTGGGGTTAGATTGTTGCGCTATATACTAAAATTTTGATCTAAATAAACACTTGTTGAAATCCCTCAAAATGGAAATTTTCAAGAGAGAAAAATGCAATTAACTGTCCCAGAGTCTATTCTATGGGGTGTTTGGAAACGCAATGGCCCATACCACACTTCAAAGATTACTTTCTTAGATAGAAACCTGTTTAAATCAAATTGCCTCAGTACTATTTTACTTGCTTAAATCATTTTAATACTAATATAACTTTTTAAGGAAGTAAAATTATACTAAAGTAACTTGGTCTAGAGCTGTTTATTTCAGTTCAAGGAAGCTATCCTTGAGAATTGCCCATTTCATTTGTGGACACTGTATATTACAGAATAGAAGCTGAGACAATCGAGTTTTTCTCAAAAAGTGAGTTCAACCATTTCAACAAGAGTACATTTTTTACGTAAAATTAAATTTTACACTGTAATGTCTGACATACATCATAATCTCAAAAAGGTTGTTATAAAAAGTCAATGGTAAGGTTGTAGTTAACGACCTGTAACAATTAGACAAGAACTAATAACACTGACATATTTACTACCTTCAGAAACATACCAGTGTCAAATTTCATTACATTATATTGTTTTCTGCAAAAGATACTATTAAAATTTGATTTTAAAGAACCATCTTCAATGCCCTGTATGTCAAAAACGAAACAGGCCCATAGTCCATAAGAAAAAAATTGTCTTTTTGACATTCTATCAGCCCCTGAATTTATAGTACTTTTTTAAAAAATATCCTGTATTTGGTGCTGTTTAGCGACTTTCAGACTGCAAAACTCATTGTTAGTGTTATTTTCCGTCAAAGATGTGCATGTTTACACTTTTTTACAATTTCAGTTTGAAAAGGTTTCATATATTAACAAAAATTCTCAACCATTTTGTTATAATCGTTTATTGTTTAAAATTAGTCAGAAAAGATCTCCCAATAGATGGCTCAATTTTTGCAGTTTTAAGTAGAGATGAAAAGTTTCCAATTTAATTGAGTATAACCAAAAACAAAATTTAAGGTTGTGAAAAATAGAAAACCATTGGTTAGTACTTACCAATTGTTTGTGAAAAGAAATACTCTATAGATATAATGTATATGCAATCGTTTTTGAGATTTCAGGGTCAGATTTTAAGTTCTCATTTTACAAATTTTATTAGAAATAATTTATTCATGAAATCATGAACACTGAAATCAGTCTCATGCTTCATTTTTTTTTATTATTATTATAATTATATATTTTCAAAAAATAACTAGAGTCTAAGGTTACAGTCTTTTTTTTTAAATCTGTAACTTGAAATTGAATCTTGAATTGAATTGAAATCTGTAAATTTCAGCCAGGAAACTTTCTCATAAAATTTCCTTCCAAAGTATTTTTTTTTGTATTGGAGCTTAACAAGCATTTCCTTCAGCTCTTGAAAGTTAATAATAATAATAACAATAATAATAAATGTACTATTTATTGGCTGTCCCAAAATTCACTCAAGTGATTCCACGGCAATGTTGACTATGACTGTAAATAAACCAAAATATTCAGCAAAAAAAGAGAAAAATTCAAAAAATGACAAGTATACAAGACATTCTATTTAAAAAAAAAAAGAAAAAATTTGGTTTATTTCATCGAAATGCAAGTCAATTGTTTTTCTGTATATTTTTTCGAAATCAAGAAAATTTCCTAAAACTATGGTTTCTATCATATATCGGGTGTCCCAAAATTCACACAAGATTCGAATTTTGTGCCATTTGTACGGTAAAGTGTTGTCAACGAAAAAAAGATAGTGTAACAGCTGACAGTTTAGGGTTATTAAAAATGAAGTCGTACACGAAGGAACAACACGTTTTCATTGATAAGCGATATTTTAAAAATAATGAAGGTTTGGCAGCTACAGTTCACAATTTTTGTACAAGATATGGTCAGAATATTGATTTAACTTCATCAACTGTGAAGAGATTAATTGAAAAATTCAGGGAGACTGTATCAATTCGTGAACTTAAACACTGGCCATCCTTCAACGAGACGTTCAACACAAAACATCGAAACAATTCATGACAGTGTTGCTGAGAGTCCAGGAAAATCATCAAGAATTACACATTTTGAGAAGCTCTCTACAGCGTATTCTCACAAAAGATTTACATCATCATGCTTATAAAGTTCAATTAACTCAAGAACTGAAGCCTACTGACCATGCAAAGCGTAGAGAGTTTGTTGAATAGATAATAGAACAAGTGTATGCTGACTTTTCGAATAAAATCCTCTTCAGTAATGAGGCTCACTATCATCTTGAAGGCTTCGTTATCAACAAAATTGTCGCATTTGGGGTTCAGAAAGTTCACTAGTGATTGTTGAGAAACGAATGCATCCGCAACATGTCAGTTTGGTGCGAATTTGAAGGCATCATCGGACCATTCTTCGAAAATGCGTCTTGTTAGGCAATAACAGTTAAAGTGCTTGCTATCGCGACATGATAATCCAGTTTTTTGTGCTTAAATTGCAAGATATGGAAGTACGACATGTGGTCTCAAGATGGTGCCACATGCCATGCAAGCCGAGAAACAATTCAATTATTGCATGAATCATTTTCTGGTTGTGTAATTTCCCATTTTGGCGATCAGAACTTTCCACCCCGATCATAGAATTTATCGCTGTTGGACTTTTTTCTTTGGGTATTTTTGAAGTATGAGATTTATGCCAACAAGCCCACTACCACTCACACCTTGAAAGAGGAAATTGAGAGTTCAGCCGCATTTATCAACACGGTCATGGAAAATTTCGACAAGAGTGCATATGTGCCAGCAAAGTTGTGGAGGCCATTTACCCGATATGCTTGTATGAATTTTGGGACGCTACAGAAATTCAAAGAAGTTTTCCCTGTGCATTAAAATTTCTTTATGGAAACGAAAATTCTCTAAATATAAACACTTTCGTATGCTAATTCCAGTTTTATGTAGTAGACCCTGGAAATGTTATTAAAATGAATTTAATTTTAATTAGCTTACGATTTAATTTGAATATTAAACTGATTTAAGCCTGTATATTTTAGGGAGAATCGATTACTTATAATTCATGGTCTCATAGATGAAAATGTACACTTCTACCACACAAGCCAACTTATAAATAGTATGATAAAGGCTGGGAAACCTTACCAATTACAAATCTATCCTAATGAACGGCACTCGCTAAGACATCTGGATGCTAGTAAGCATTACGAGACGACTTTATTATCTTTTCTTCAGAACAATTTATAAGTATTTCTTGAATGTAATAATTATCTGCAGTGAAATGGATGTTTTTTCTAGAAATCGATCTGGATAATTATAATTACTTATTTTACAGTTAAATACTACCTCTGTTTTAACTGAAAATGTTTCTATAGGTCATTTGTCTTAAAATTTATAGATAACAGCTTTATTTATTGTCCATTTAAATACTTTTTTTACTTGAGATTAGTTTTTTCAATTTAGCGTGTATTAATAAAAATAGCAAAAGGCAGCATTGTTATAAATGAATTGTTAATACAAATCATTATGAGTGTTTTTCCCAATGAATAAATGTTTTTATTAAAAATCACTGGCTGTTAGATTATTTCAATTGATCTTTGCTTTGTATTAATTAACCGAGTTATTATGCAGTTTTATTGTATATATACATTTTAATATTTTTAGAAGCTTTTATTCAAATTGTATAAATTAGTTAAGTTATTTATATGAATTTCTAATAAAGTAAATGTTTCTAATTTGTGTTAAATGGGTTGTCTTTTTAACAGTGGTTGAATATATTAATCTGGTTATAGAAACATTGGTAAATTATCAAAGTTAACAAATAAAATTTCACAAAAACTGTATATTTTTCTTACATTAATACCGCATGCATAATGTACTGATTCCTTCTTAGTTCTTGATCTGAGAATGTGTGCGGTATTGAGATTAGTGTCCTGGACTTGATAGGTCATTTCCTCCTTTTGTAACATAGCCCCACGTTGGGTACCATGCCACGGATTCTGATGGGTCTGACTAGCTTGGGGTGGAGTTAACCCACCATCAACTCCCCTTAGCATGTTTAGAAGGCCCTCAACCCTTATAATGGGTCCGGAAGGAGCAATTCTGTCTGGGTCCGTTTTCACCTGTGGTGCTGGGATGTTAGTTGCCCACTCGCCGATGAGGGGATTCCCAAGTATCTCGAGCGTTTCTCTTTTATCATTAGCCATGAGGAATGTTGGGGAAAGACTCAGAGATGAAAGCTCTTCCTCCATTGTTGAGTTCTAGTGTTGCTTTGGAGGGATGTTCCACACTCTAATTGTTGTGGTTTGACCTAAAACGCACTTTGGACACTTGCACTTTACTGTGATAAGTCTATTATTTAATTGTTTTGTGTAACAGGTTTTCAACTGATGTGAGCGTTGCGCTCGGTTTGGTAATTTTTAGGAGAATTATAACTCGAAACGCAGTTTAAAAATTCATGAGATTTTTCCCATTCATTTAAACAGTAATGCGGTGGTTGCTATACAGTATGAATCCTTGAGATTCGGGTAAAGTACATACTCTGGCCAGGCACTTGTTATCTGGTTAGGTTGGATTACGCTGGTGAGTTGTAAACGTTTGGGTCTTTCCATGCTCAGGTTAATAAATTGCAGGAAGCCTGGGTTGGTGTTCACTCACTGGCTGGGTGCATCCCACTAGGCAGCCTAATGTATGGTTTGGCTTAGTTCCCGAAAATTTTCACCATTTTTTTGGAGTGGGGCAAAAAATTTTTATGCTTTTTGCACTCAACAACTAAGAGATCAATATACGTTGTCATCGTCGTCCGAACAAATAGAAACGACAATCTTCTTATCCTGGTGAAACTTGGTGGGTAACTTTTTGAAACATCTGTGAATTGTCTCTTTGTAGCCAGAGGACTTGGTCTTATGCCTGGCAGCATCGTTGTGGATGTCCTTGTGACTATTCTGGCGGCAGTAGCAACTCTGCGGAGCCTTATAATAAATATTAGAAAGATTGGAGAATAATTTAGTGTGTTTGTGAACACTCACTATTTTAGCGGAACTGCTCTGTGTTTTATACAACAAGGACTGAATATATGAACTTTTCTTTAGGAATTGTTGAGATATCCAAAACATAGACAAAATTTGAAGTTCAATCGCTTTGCATACTAGGACAGTAGGATTATGGACACCTTAGATTTTCCACAAGAAATAATCGTGTTAGTAACTTTTTTATTTTTAACTTTAGGGAAGAAGATTCCTGTAAAACTTATATAGACCTTTGAGGGGCTTTAAAGATTAAAAAAAAAATTGCGCAAAAAAATTTAGTACAGGTAAGTTTTTGCGGGTGCTAAATACGTCACTGTTATTAGTTTTTGATTGTTCACTAGAGGTCGCTAACAACCCTTTACAGTAACATTTTATAACTCTTTGTAGTTACGATTTTTATAGTATACTACATTATTGTGAAGATTTCTAAAATATAACAAGATAGTCACAAAAAATTTAATTTAACAATTTACATATTCATGTTGCATACTCACTGTTCAATTATCTTATTCAAAATTTAATTTTTAAAATCCTAAAAAGAAAAACCATAAAACTTTCATAGGAAACTTTTATCGAAAACAAAAAGCTTTCAGAAAGTTACCAGAGCAGTTTTCGGGGGACGGGAAACATTGTATTTTTTAATTATTCACAATATAATTCTCCAAATCACTTTGTTTATAGAAACAATGCAACAAATTGAACTGTATTTTTATACAGATTATATAAAACCACCCATTAAAATAATCTGAAAAACTAAATTAACATGACATAAAGAGGTAGACACTACGAAAGATTCCCAAAAATGGCAATCATTTTGAAAATTGACTATAGGTAATAGGTTTTTTCTTTACTATTAACAATTTTTTTTTTTTCAAAATTTTTGTTTTGTGTGCCTTCTGCACCTATTGAATAAAAAGAATTTGTAAATAGATTCTAACAGGTCATATGTTAATTTATCATCTGTAAAAACTAAGCACAATCTAGCTAAAAAAAAAACTTGGAGGCTATAATATGCTTGTCATATTCTTATATTTTTTGTTTTCTTGAAGATAAAACAGTTTAGTGAATTTTGACGACAAAATTAGACAATCGAAGATAACAGCGCAACAAATGCAAATCATATTTCTAAACTAATCAATTCAGGCTGTGTAGGACTTTTCAAAATAAGAAATTTTAATAGGATATGTAACAGATATTGGTAAAATGTACATATTTAAAAGAAATTTAACACCTATCTTATTTCTATATACAGGGTTGCAAAATGTTCAGAGAATTCTAGAGCAGATTGTACATCCAAAATTATGAAAAAAATTCCTACGAATGTAGGCGTAGGTCCGTAAATGCTTCGTGTCAAAAAAAAAATTAAAAAAATGTTTTTTATTGATAATTTTTAAATTTTTCATTGGAAATCATTTAAATTTGGGTCAATACATTTATGATACGTAGGTTATAATTTGGTATAATCGATTGCATTTCAAACCCATCAGGGGCGTAGATATAGGGAAGTCTTGATTTTTTACCAGAAAATCTTCGCCACTGGTTTTTACTTTATTTTTAGGAACCGCTCATTTATTTTAGAGCAAAAAGGCCCCCTTGCACATTTGTTATTTAGCGATTTAGGCTTTTGAGCTATTGAAGATTTTTAAAAATCATGCTATAATCTATCTATGAAACCATTACCTACTAAAAAAACATAGTTAATGACTGTTACTGCGCTGCCACTACGGACCAATTATAACCTATGTATCATAAAAGTATTGACCCAAATTTAAACGATTTCCAATAAAAAATGTTTAAAATCAAATACGAGACATATTGTAATTTACTTCTAATGTAACATTTGCTATGTAGTAGTACAAATAGCAATAAGTAAGGTGCAAACTTTTAGTATAATTTTGTGACTATAGGCATAAAGTTCCGAGGAAAAATTACTTGTTTACCACGTCATATTATGTAAAACTTTCCACAAGGCCCACTAATTCATTCACTTATATTTATTGTGCTAATCGGTATGTTGCTTACTAGACCTGAACTGTGTCCGGCACAATTATTATAGTTCAAGAGAGGCTTAAAGAAAAACGGGAAAATGTTTTATTTTCATTTTATTGACATATTTTACATTGATTACCAAACAGGTTGTAGTTAAATAAGGACGAGATTACATCAATATTTTTTTAATATTACTCGCTTACCTACCCGTGTTGTAACCCATCTCTTTTCATTTACTAACGCTTTGTCTATATTTGATTTTAATTTTTTAATTTACAAGTTTTCAAATATTTCAGTTTCCTGTTTATTTCTTTTTTTTATTATTAAAAATTGATTTATAATATTTTACAATATAAACGATGTATAAAATCCCTTAAGGGAATATGATCTCATTTATAAAAATGCATCTGCAGTAGGTGTAACCATGTGCCAAGTGCCAAGTGCCTTGCGACACTTTATATTAACAATCTAGTAAAAAGGATCTCCTATAGCAACTTAAAAAAATTATTACTATTTACACATTTTTATTTGTGGCAACGGAAATAATTTAAACTCGAATTTAAATAAATGTATCAAATATGAACATTTTTACAATGCCTAATATGTATGCCTAAAATTTACCAATTATTGTTTTGAAAAAGGAGTTTTAGTTTTTCTGTTCATAAATCTATATAAATACGAAATTCTCAGTTGCAGTTGATACCACTTTGTAGGCCTGGCAAGAGGATATGGGGTTTTCCCCAACATTTTTCTTTTTCTAATCATAACTTGAAATTCATTTCCACCTACTCCTCTAAGCCAAGCTGGTACATTATATAAAATTCTCGTAGGATGTAATTTTTCATTTCCCAAAATGTCTATATAATCATTTTGTCCAAAAAGAGCTCTTTTCTCCGACCAGCTATCCTTTGGTTTATATGTTGGCATAGGTAATTTCTTAGCACCTTCAATTCTCGGTAATGGGCCTCTTTGTAGAACAGGATTTTCATAACCATACCTTCGCAATAGAGGACCCTTGGCAATTTTCTCTGAATGATATCTGTATCTCTTAAATATTACCTGTGGTAGCCATGACTGAATTATTTTAATACAAGAGTGGGATACCAGAGACATTTTTAGACCCTTTAATCATTTTCTAGTCAGTTTATAAACAATCATTAAATTAAATACATTACCTATCAGTAAAATCTAGTTTTATTTCAATTTTATCGTCTCGAAATAAATTAGTAAATGTATATTTGCAAACTGTATATTTATGAATAATTTTTATATTATAAAATAGCCAAATTCCCAGTTACTCTTCTTAACCTAGAAACAATCCATGGAAAATACAGTACTAATGTAGAATGAAATGTCCCCAATATTGTCACCAAACCGCGGAACAGCGCCACGTAACGTTTTGGAAGCTTACTACTACGTAGCTCCTAATGAGTAGGCAACACTTTATACTTTGTGAATTGATTACAGCGCCATCTATCGTATGCAAACGACTTCTCACTTATATCCCCTATATATTATTTAAAATTTTTTTAAAAGTAAACCCATATACAAATNTGTTGCTTACTAGACCTGAACTGTGTCCGGCACAATTATTATAGTTCAAGAGAGGCTTAAAGAAAAACGGGAAAATGTTTTATTTTCATTTTATTGACATATTTTACATTGATTACCAAACAGGTTGTAGTTAAATAAGGACGAGATTACATCAATATTTTTTTAATATTACTCGCTTACCTACCCGTGTTGTAACCCATCTCTTTTCATTTACTAACGCTTTGTCTATATTTGATTTTAATTTTTTAATTTATAAGTTTTCAAATATTTCTGTTTCCTGCTTATTTCTTTTTTATTATTATTACAATTGATTTATAATATTTTACAATATAAACGATGTATAAAATCCCTTAAGGGAATATGATCTCATTTATAAAAATGCATCTGCAGTAGGTGTAACCATGTGCCAAGTGCCAAGTGCCTTGCGACACTTTATATTAACAATCTAGTAAAAAGGATCTCCTATAGCAACTTAAAAAAATTATTACTATTTACACATTTTTATTTGTGGCAACGGAAATAATTTAAACTCGAATTTAAATAAATGTATCAAATATGAACATTTTTACAATGCCTAATATGTATGCCTAAAATTTACCAATTATTGTTTTGAAAAAGGAGTTTTAGTTTTTCTGTTCATAAATCTATATAAATACGAAATTCTCAGTTGCAGTTGATACCACTTTGTAGGCCTGGCAAGAGGATATGGGGTTTTCCCCAACATTTTTCTTTTTCTAATCATAACTTGAAATTCATTTCCACCTACTCCTCTAAGCCAAGCTGGTACATTATATAAAATTCTCGTAGGATGTAATTTTTCATTTCCCAAAATGTCTATATAATCATTTTGTCCAAAAAGAGCTCTTTTCTCCGACCAGCTATCCTTTGGTTTATATGTTGGCATAGGTAATTTCTTAGCACCTTCAATTCTCGGTAATGGGCCTCTTTGTAGAACAGGATTTTCATAACCATACCTTCGCAATAGAGGACCCTTGGCAATTTTCTCTGAATGATATCTGTATCTCTTAAATATTACCTGTGGTAGCCATGACTGAATTATTTTAATACAAGAGTGGGATACCAGAGACATTTTTAGACCCTTTAATCATTTTCTAGTCAGTTTATAAACAATCATTAAATTAAATACATTACCTATCAGTAAAATCTAGTTTTATTTCAATTTTATCGTCTCGAAATAAATTAGCAAATGTATATTTGCAAACTGTATATTTATGAATAATTTTTATATTATAAAATAGCCAAATTCCCAGTTTTAACTCTTCTTAACCTAGAAACAACCTATGGAATTTGTGCCATTTGTGCTTACTACTATGAAGTATGAACTATGCTATCATGGAGACGTATGCTATGCTAAAAACATTTAGTAATATTTTCTGGGTTAAGGTTGGTGTTCATGATTTATCATTGATCGGAACAAATCCTTCGATAGGAACTATTCATTCATAGATTCATTGACTACAGATGTGAGATCATATTTTGTAAATAAATATGTATAGTTCTTTTCATACTTATAGTAGACATAAAAAATGTCAAAGCCTGCCGGTAAGTGTGATAGGGGGAGAGTAGGGCAAGACAATTTTTAAATGTCCGCAGAAAATAAATGTTCTAACAGCTAATTTATTTCACAAATCATAATGCTCTTATCAGGTACACTCATCTAAATAAATTGAATACAAAATTAATGAGAAGTAAAGTGATATTAATCAATAAGTACATATCTTGTCAGGTATTCAATTTATTCAATTTAAAGTTTGCTCCGCTTTACCCTAGGTGGGCGGGATCTTGAATCGCCGGACGTGGGCCCTGTGTTGCCGACATGTAAAAATATTCCCTAAATGAATAATTGATAAATTGAATGAAATTAATTTATTCAGATATTTACGTTTAAAATATTAAGTTATGTTCTGAAAATATAAGAATAGGCTGAATTTGCATACATTTATTTAAAGAAAAATTACATTATTCACTTCATTCTTGAAATGTATGTTGTTCATTTTTAGTACAATACTAATTCGCCGAAACACTTGGCAATACAGCTAGGCTGGCAACAAAACAGATTCTGAACATCTCTCTAAGACGTACGTTGTTCTCAAATTGCTAATGTGAGGCAGAGACAATCAACAATTAGATACGGTGAACTTATTGCTTTAAATTTCTGATAGATCAGTTTGCGCGGTACAGGGCAGGAGTTGGTGCTGCAATGCTGTCGTTCTTATTTCTTAGAGTAGTGTTTTGAGTAGTGATTTTTGTGTTATTACAAGTTTTTTATTGAATAACTTTTATAATTCACTGCAATTGTTTTCAATTTACAGCCATTGTGTAGTAGTGTCTGTTGTGAATTGTTTGAAGGGAGACTTAAATATTATATTCTGTAAACTTTGCCTAAATACGACCCTGTTCTGCTAAGCAGACAAGTATTTACCACCCCGTTTTTGTCGTTATCGGCAATATAAAAGAGTTTTTTATTTCTACAATATATATGAAAAGAACTATACATGTTTTTCCGCTTATTCCTCTCCGTCAAAATGTAAAATTTAAGTGTGTATAATAGGCCCCATACACGATCAAACAATTTGTGCAAACTTTTGTTGTACAACATAATGTTGTACAACTTGGTACAGATACAGGGTGATTTCAGAACTTATCCAAAACAATTTGGGAATAGATGCGGTATGAGAAATGGAGTCTATATCGTAAAAAAAAATTGTAAAATCCTTATAGGTAGGTAGTTTCCGAGAAAAAAATTATTGAAGTTTAGTTATACTACTGTCAAACATTACATCACTGGATAACTGTAGTCTCTAGCGTCATTCGCAATACGCGTGAGAGCCACTTGGCTTCAGCGACTCCCAATACAATCGTCGTTGAAGTAGTGTTTACAATAGCTTTTTTACCTATCCCACTAAACATTTTTCAGTTTCCGACATGTTTCAGAAACGTTTCCATTTTTCTTGAAACGTTTCATAAAAAACCCATGCAACGTTCTGGTAACGCTCTAGAAGCCCAAGATGTCCTCCCCAAAATACGTTTCCAATGAAACGTTTCAAAAAATTGGTTTCAGTAACATTCTTTTTATGTTCCATTTATGCCCTCGATATTTTTGTTTTACGTTTCAGTATATTTTCAGAAATGTTTGAGTAACATAATAATTTGATTACCATATTGTTCTCATAATGCTCTCAACTTTAGATCATTTTCATTTCAAAAGCGTTTTTGAAATAGTATAAATAGTGTGAGTATTTTTTTAAATATCTCTAATACTCCTTTGTGATATTTTTATTTGTATTGTGAATGACTTAATTCGAACTAAAAAAAGTTACATTGTATATTAAAAAAAATAAATATGCTCTTCTAGTTTGGGGATGCGGCAACTTTTACTAAGAATTTCTTTCTTTTTGAGAAGCCACTGAAAAAAGTTTCTAATATGGATTACGAATTTTGCCATTCATCGTACAAATAAAAATATCACAAAACAATATCAGAAGCATTTAAAAAAAACTACACATTTTATATTGTTCAAATACGCTTCTGAAATGGAAATTTTCTAATGTTGAGACCATCATGAATATGGTAACAATGACGAACTGATAATTAGAAAAAGTTAGTTATGATTATGAATCTTGAAATGGTAGGTACATGAAAAACAAATAACATTACTGAAAAATAATATAAAGTTATAATTTCTTCTACGCATGGTCAATATTACATATATCCTTTTAATAATAATAAATTATACAGCAGAAATAAGGATACAAAATGATATCTTGACAAAGTAAATATCTGTAGGTATACCTAAACTCTTTTATTTAAGCATGCCTATACACATAAACAAATATAAACATTTGTACAAAATATAAAATAAATGACGTCTATTTCACTTGATTCATCCATATTTCAAATAGTTCTCACTGACTAAGTAGTTGCTCTTCAAATTATATCGAAACGTATGTTGTTGTTCCATTTTCTTAGTTCTTGTCCCTTGTCCTCTTGTCTGTAATAGTAGTGGGTATAACTATATTTAGGTAGATGTGACGCAAAATTGGAAATCTCTACACATATCGTTTTAAACATTTTGCATCAATATTCATTATTTTATATGCACCTTACAATAACCACAACTGCACACACTACAAATTATCACATAAAATAGCGTCAAAGTAAAGATGAATAACAACGAAACCAAGCAAACTGACAAACCGCAAACCTAACCTAACATAATACGAATTGAAACGACACACGGGAAACAAATAAACTCGGGCTGTTACGCGCAGTCTACGCAAGTCACGAACATACATTTTTTCTAGACTTGTGTTATAAATATGCTACCACTTTTTTTTTCTAATTATGTCTTTATATAACAAAGGCAAATGAACTAACGCTTGAGAAGGATTGGGGATTGAGAGCAAAATTTAACTAATGCCGAATGTTCCATAAGATAAGCAAAAATAGCAAAGGGTTGTTCGTCTGTTATGTTTCCGAGATCGAAAGGGAATGTTTCGAGTAATGTTTCAAACTCTCTTCAATTGTAACGTTTCGGCTATGTTTCACTAAATAAGTTTTCAAGTGCTACATTTCTGTAATGAAACAGAAACGTTTCTAGTTAATGTTTCAAATGTTTAGTAAAACATCTCATTTGCAACGTTTCATTTACGTTTCGTGTTTAGTGGGATACCTAGTTACTGTCAAAAATGGCTTGTGTGTATAGCAACTCGGAGTTGATGGATATCGTTATAATTCATGGTGAAGCAAGACAACATTTGTATTATGGTGAAACATTTGTGTTAGTTCGTAGAAACTTAGTAAACAGGACCAAATGTGTTTACACGTCGGTGGACAAAATTTTCAACAGTTGTTGTAACATCAGGTAGGTATGTCAAATTATTTTATTAATTAAAACCACAAATTAATTTTATTAATGAATAATAACAATAGCGACAAAAGCAGTTGAATTTGCTGATATAAAATAGAGGTGCTATAAATTTCTATTTATTTCCTTTCCTTGCGAAATTCGTTTAAGTTTTTGTCCGTTTTTTTAATTGCCGCCGTAACGGTCGCATTGTGCGAGGTCAGGTTTTACAATGGACCAGTTTCCAGTGCCATGCAGAAGTGTATTTTTAAACCATTTTCGAACTGCTCTTTTTGATTGATTTTTTTACAAAATTGGATTTGCAAGTCCCCTGTACATCCAGATTTTTTTTAAAATAAGTTCTGAATCACCCTGTATACACGATACCACAGTTTGTGCAAATGTATTGAAAATATAGGCAGTATCTTATATTTTTAAGTAGTTTGTTCGCGTTTGACTGGTATCGTTTTAATTTTGTTCCTAAATTAATTTTGTTCTTAAAAATGTCTACAGAAGCCTGCACTTTTTAAATTTCAATTTTTATAAAGTTCACTTTCAACTTTCCATAGTTCGGGTAAATAGCGACACATCTGTATAAATTCTCGCCAAAATTATTTATTTCCAACCGTAGATAAAGCCAATTTATTTATTTTTTAAAACAGCTCGAACAACTCTAGTTGTATGACACTATTCGTTTGTTACGTTGTACAACACCTTCAAACATACACGTTCAAACCTGTTTGAGCAAATCACTCATTGTACAAATAATTTCAAACAAGCTCGAATTTAATCAAATTGTTGCGCAACAGCTCCAGTCAAGACACACATAATGATCAAAATGTTTGCACAACGCCCTTTGTTGTGCAAATTGTTTGATCGTGTCAAATTAGATATGTTTGAAAATATATAAAAACTGTACAGTGCTGCAGATAGTGGTGACTCCAGTGTGGTGCATTGTGTCCCTGGTAGCACAA
>NW_019416239.1:0-1588 GCF_000390285.2 Anoplophora glabripennis
GGTGGTCCCAATTTTATGCAGCAAACTTCGAGGGCAGATAAATCTCTTTAAAATAATAGGTATTTGCCTTATAAACCAAGGTCTGGAACGGTCCCGTTTTAGAGATACAGGGTGTTGGAGTTGTTAAAAAAAAATGATTTTTTGCTTATATTTCGGGAATCTATTAAACGATCTCAATAAAATTTGGTACATATAATGTATGATAGTAGGCCTTACATTTCCTAATATGAGCTTTAAAGGTTCAACCAGTGGTGTATAACTGGACAGGGGTCGCCCCTTTTTTTATAAAGAAAACCTACGCCACTGCATTTTTTACAAGTTATTGTAACGAATTTATATTCAAATGCACAAAATACGAAAAAAGGTCACTAGTATTTTTTCCGTAAGATTCGCCGTTCTCAAGTTATTCATACCAATACAATCCCCTGGTGGCAGACACTTCTATAATAATATTACAAGAATATTCATATTTATGCTTACAAGTAAGTAAGCACACTAACAAAATTCTTTACACTCCTTTCCACACCATCTGTGAGGTAGTGTTCCTGGCGCGTTTTTGTTTCCCCTGAAGGCTTAATCTACTATATTTACAAATAAGAACAATTTAAAGTTGCCTTTTTTACGTATTTTGTGCATTAGAATATAAATCCCTTACAATAACTTGTAAAAATGCAGTGGCACAGGTTTTTTTTTATAAAAAAAAAGGGGTGACCCAGGGGTGTACAACTAGACAGGCTAGTTGTACACCACTGGTTGAACCTTTAGAGCTCATATTTTAGGGAATGCAAGGCCTACTATGATACATTATCTGTACCAAATTTTATTGAGATCGGTTAATAGATTCCGGAGATATAAACAAAAAATAATTTTTTTAACAACTTCAACACCCTGTATCTCTAAAACGGGACCGTTCCAGACCTGTGTTTATAAGTCAAACACATATTATTTTTAAAAAATCTACCTGTCCTCGAAGTTTTCTGCATAAAATTCGGACCACCCTGTATAAACATTAAAGTTGATATTAATAAATTAATAATTTTTAGGTATATAAAAAAGCATTAATTTTGAATTTTCTGAGAAATATTGAGGTCAGAGGTAAATTTTACTAATGACATCATATTCAACGCCTCAAAATACTAGGAAAATGTTATATTTTGTGGTGTCAAGTTCAACATATTTACTGTTTGCTGACGATTTGAAAATTTTTAAAGAAATAGAGTCGAATCACGACTGCAAACTATTATAAGACGACATTAATGCTGTTGTTAATTGGAGTATTAGTAATCAACTTGATTTTAATATTAAAAAATGTTCTATTATGTCATTCACAAGAAATAGTGCTCCAATTATTTTTTCTTACTTAATGAATCAGACCGAACTTAAAAGGGTAACATCTGTGAAGGATCTTGGTGTGACTGTGGATACAAAGTTATCATATAGAGGACATATAGATAATATTGTTAATTCGGCTTTTAAATCATTAGGATTTATAATAAGAGAGTCCAAACATTTAAGCAATGTAAAATGTCTTATTTTATTATATAACTCGTTAGTTAGATCTAAACTAGAGTACTGTTCTGTTATATGG
>NW_019416239.1:4295-9436 GCF_000390285.2 Anoplophora glabripennis
GCCTCAGAACTAAATGAATCTTCCAGTGATGTTGCATCAGGTGCTACATTATCCATTTCATAAATTTTTAATACGCTTTCGACGTCATCATCGCTAGATACGTCTTCATCATCGGAAGCTCCATTTTCAGGTGGTAGTAGTGCAATAATTTTAGCAGTTCTGGATGAAAATGTAGGGCGGAGTTTAGTTCCCTGAGATATATTAATTGTAATGGTGCCTATGTTTTTATTAGACAAACACCCTCGCAAATACCTTTAAAAATGTATTTTTGAAAAACACTAAAACGTTGTTACAGTCAAATATTGCTATAAGAATATTTGGCAATGTGTCTTATAAATAACAGCTACTACACTATGCAAACTTGGTGATGTATCTTATGAGTAACATCTACTATAATATGCAAACTTGGCGATGTGCACTATAGGATACATAATATATAACAAAGTATTTACACCACAAAACACATCGTGTGAACTACAGAAAGTGTATAGAATCTTATTAAAGGTGTTTGTCTAAAGAGTTATGACCAATGCAAACTGTATTACAGAAAAGTGTAAAATTTGATGTTTACCTGAGGTGCTGACCAACTGCTACAGCCTGCGGCCATTTTGATTAAATACTTGAGTAGTTTTACTGTCACAGTACAGATGACTCTGTAAATGCGTTGCAACTTTGGAATTGGATTATATTAATACCTAGCAGTCATAACAGAGGGCTATACGTGCTATTCTGGCATGTGTGATTTTTTAAAAATTATGTATCCTATAGTACACATTACCAAATTAAGGGTTAAAAAATATAATAGACCTCCTCATTATAACATTACCAGAACAATGCATTTATGTCAAGAGTTTCAATTGAATATACTTTTTAATTGCAGAAGTATTGCGTCATTGGTGTTTGTCTATAAAATACTAAATAATCTTATAAATGACTCGTATATTTTATCATTGTTTAAATTTAATATTTCGCCCATAATAGCCAGACATTACCGTTTACTTTTTATACCTGTTGTTAAAACTATTTACAGTTCACCATTTTTAGTCATGTCTTGTTTGGTTAACCATGTCTCATTAACACATAATATTGATTTTTTCCAACCATCGATGTACAAATTTTATAATAGAATTCGAAATTTATTTAATTATAGCTATGTACCTTGATTCGCACCCTATATTTTTCTTTTTATGTTTTTCTTTTTATATTTTTCCTCTTTATATTTTTATTATTATTATTTTGTTTAATTGATGTAAATTGCTGGAGTTCTCAAGCTACTGTTGTTACCATGCACATTATTTGTAAGAATGTTAGTAAATGTTATGATTTTCCATGTAGTTAGACAATTTGTCTGTTTTGAATGAATAAATAAATAAATAAATAAATATTTCAACAAAATTTAGGAAAAAAATCAAAATCAAAATCATCATTTGACCGATATTTGGGTCAGTTTCACCCAAAAACCTCACTTTTCTCCGAAATTTGTATTGAAGTGATGAATATTGACTACAGGATCGTGTTCAGCGTATCGAATACCTTCGGAAATGATATGTGGATGTCTTGGATTTGGACTTTTTTGTGTGCCTGTGTTATAAATACAGATATCTTAGGAATATCATTCGAAATAATTGAATGTATGTACTACTAAGATTCATTAAGATACATAAATGCGATTTGTGCAAAACATTAAGATATTCTAATTCTAATGTTAACAATGTTTTCATCTTTGTCATTCTTCTGTAATTCTGTCATTCAATTTTATTATTTTAAGAGAAATAACTTTTCTTTTGTGAGTTATCGTAACGTCGCTCTTAAACCTGTATATAAATTCTATATTATTCATTTGTCGCGGTGGTATTATCACAAACTATAGAACTCTTTTTTTTCCAGAAATCAAATGAAGACGTGAAAGAAACCATTGCCAAAAAGGCAGTAAGCTTCGAACGTTCAGAAACGGATTCGAAACCCGACAAATCGAAGCCTGACTCCACCTCTACGCACTCGAGAAATCTGACCGTACCGGATGTAGAGATTAGGAAAAAGTCTCTGAGGGAGAGACGCATGTCCAAAAGTCTCTACCTCAAGATCGATTTTCCCAAGGAAGTACCGGTTATTAGGCAAAACTCCATGCCGAAATTCTTCCTGGACACGCCCGAACACAACCAGACCGAGTCGACGCTGGTTAAAGGTCATTTGACTAGTTTGCAGAGCCCTATGGTAGGAAACGACAAATTTTCTTACGATCTTTATTCTGTCGTGCAAAGAGAGAAGACGAAGAGCCAGAGCTCTCCGAGAGAAATCGTGCCAATTCATAGAGAATCTTCTAGGCTTGCTCTGATCAAGGAGAAAATCAAGCTGAAGAAGAGCAAGAGTACTGTTAGTGCTAGCAACATACCACACAGTAATTACATCTAGTATGCGTATTTATTTTACGCAGATAAGTGTTTAGATGTAGAACTAGAACTAATTTATGTTAATTTGAAAAGTATTATTATGGAATCATATATTTAGGTTGTATGATACGGAAGTATTTTAATGGCGCAAGTTTTTTGTGTAGTTAGAAATGTGAACATGGCAAGGTTGCTTGGATGACGTCACGGAAGTATGCCGTGTCGTGGCTAGAAAACAATTTTAAGAAAGATTAATTTTTGAATTTTGAATCATTTGCAGAGTTCATATAGAACTAGAAGAAAATTATAGGTTTTCTTTTTTAAAGATGTTATTAATCAATTGATCTCCTATTCGTATAGTAATTTGATAAATTTTCGTCAGTCCAACAGTCCTAACACGCAGAGTGTGATTTCTGCCAGTGATAGATAACGTTTAAAATTGTTAAAATACAATTAAATTTCAAATCAGTATTTAACAAATAAATATCAGTACCAATTGTACCAATAAATACCAGAACAGTTTTAATTTCACAGTTGGTGGAATTTGATCACAAAAACTTAAAATCACATTTTTATTATCAGTATTAGGTGTATTAATTATTAAATATATTACAGGCCAATCAGTATAGGTACCACATGAGTCTTTATTATTATTACTGATAAGAAAATAACGAAAGAGGAAAGGGATATTATCGTATTAATTACCAGAGTTTTTTAAAAATATTTCAGTGTAATTATTTTGAAAGTGACATACAAAAAACATATGATGAGTAATTATTTATTTAAACAAATCTGCAGTAATTCGCTCTCATGCTTAAAAAATGTCCTTATAGCGATAACATTTTTAGCTAATGCCTTAACAATATCAATGAAAAAACAATGAAAAAAAAAATGTCGGTATATAGTAGGTAAATACCTTAGTTTGTCACGGCTGGAATGTCGTTAAATTTGATAAATGATGCTCAATAATTTGATTGTTTGAAAGTTTGAAGCAATTTATAAATAATAAAAAAAAAACCACCTAGTCCTACAACAGCCGAAGTTTTACTTGTGAAGAGAACAAAAATTGTACCAATTTTTTTAAATTTACTTTTATATTTTTATTTTTATTTATTTTTAAATACTTACCATTCAATATCATTAGACAAAGATCAAATTCTAGAATAATTTTCACAAATGTATTCCACTTTTTTAAAATTTATTCTATAGGGGTAATAAACTATAAACAAGCTTACATATCTTTGATAGCACGAGCTGTATTTTGACCCGTTTGACGTCGATGGAGCCATCACAAAAACTCAATCACGTCAGGATTTTTCCCTAACCTCAATAAATAGCTAAAAATCAGTGGAAATATCAATTTTTTGTTAAATAAGTTAAGATTTTGAAACTATACTACACAGACGTGTTAATAGGGTCAAAACAAAAACATTTATCTATTTCTACAATTTTTTCTCTAAAATGCCTGCTTGTGGAGTTACAACCATTTTAAACCAATTTTGAGCATTATTAAAATGCCTATTTATAATTAATCAAGAATGCACTTTAGAGAACAAGTGCAAGAATAAAAAGTTTTATTTTGATCCAATTAGTGCAAACCGTAAACTAATGAAAAGGAATATATCATGAGCCCTAAACTTAACGAAAGGAAAAAAACATAGCAAAGGGAAAAATTAAAGTGCACAGACGCACAGTGGATAATATTGGAAAAAATTCAAGACACGCGTCAAAACTAATCAAATAGTACTGATTTTTTCTTTATTCTTTCCGAAATTACCTGTACTATAAAGTTCCGGTGAGGTAATTAGAATATATGCCTAGATTTTTTTCAAAATGGCCGAGTAATCTGTAGCCTTAAACTCGATCATACGAAGTTTGACATATTCGGTATCAAAAAATGAAAAAAAAGGAAAATTATATACTAAAGGCTGCCAAACAAAAAAAAATCATAAACGTTAAACATATTCCTAAATCATGAATCTAGACCCAAAACATAACCTCAAATTTATAAATCTTAACCTAAAACGAACATACTCAATTTTTTCTAAACCTGTGAGTATAAATCCATAAAAATAGTACTTTTGAGTGTGAAACCAATATTTTTGCATAACTTTAACTCAAATTCATAGGAAGCTGACGAGAAAACCTGAAAACCTAACCTCAAATTCAAAATAATTAAGTTAAAAATCCACAGACACAATATATTTTCTTCAACAAAGGATATGATTGCTTCAAAAATACATTCTATGTTTTCCTGTGCATACCTAAAATTTAAATCCATAAAACGTAACCTTAAAGGACTAGAACCTAACTTCATATGTTTAAAATTTAAGTTAAAAATAAAAAAATAGCAAACAAACCAATCCATTTTACGAAAAAAATTCTTGAACCAAAATTTTGCAACTGTGCATGACACAAACCTTGTAGCCTAACCTCTAATTTGCAAAACCTAACATAATTCCCTTAAACCTTAGATGTTAATCCAGAAAAATATATTGTTTCTGTGGATTTTCAGCTTAATTATTTTGGATTTGAGGTTAGGTTTTCAGGTTTCCTGATCAGCTTCCTATGAATTTGAGTTAAAGATATGCAAAAATATTGGTTGTACACTCAAAAGTGCCGTTTTTATGGATTTATAATCACAGGTTTAGAAAAAATTGAGTATGTTCGTTTTACGTTAAGATTTATAAATTTGAGGTTATGTTTTGGGTCTAGATTCATGATTTAGGAATATGTTTAATGTTTATGATTTTT
>NW_019416239.1:10720-154779 GCF_000390285.2 Anoplophora glabripennis
CAAGTTAATATATTTATATCAATTGAAGGAACAAAATATTATGCATTATTATGATTAATTTTCAATTTATTAATTTGTACATGATACCATTTTATGTATTAGGCACATCTGAGTTGAAAATCATAGGTATTAATCATTTAATAAAAAAATTATTAGTATACGTATACCTACACATTGGACTAGGTTTGACAGTACACAATATTGATTTTTAGAAAGTAGTTTCCTTTAAAAATTACAGATATTTCAAACATTTTATTTAATACCTATTTACATTACTAAATTTATTTACATTAACTAAAATATATAATTTTTCTGCAATTTTTTAAACTTATACTTGAAATATTATATAATAGTGCTTATTTATTATATTTATAAAAGATAAAAAAATCTACTACTCTAGTAATATTCTTATTGGTTTAATTGGTTGTGAAATTAAAGTCAACTTTTTTCCCTTTACATTAAAGAAATGTAAGTAACTCCAAAAATATTTCTCTGCATGTTTACAAACTTCGATAACAAAGTGAGAAGCTTTAGTTAAGCATCCATATGTTTTTCTTATTTACAATTTTGAAATTATCTCATCACTTTCAATAATCTCCAAGCAGGAACTGCAGATTACAATTTTTTTTAACTGTCTAGCTACAAAACCGGCAGCATATGCTATTACATCTTGGCAATACAATGTTAAGTTCCATGTACTCGCTTTTGTGCAATACAAATTATTGTTGTGTAACTCATGCATCGTAGTTAATCTCAACTTTTGGTAAGACACTTGAACAATGTAAAATAGCTGTGCTATCAAGAGCTACATTAGCTTTTTCGTTTTCTGAAATCTCAGAATATCTCAAATTTTTCCAAACACGTCCTAGTGCATCACACCATATTTTCAATTTTTCTACATTCGATGAAAACCTACAAAAACATCACATATTAATATCACATTTGTTTTAGTGGAATTTCGCTATTCTACGCCAATGGTCAGAAAACATTTTAAAACACTTACCTATGATAGGTTAGGTTGACGTTTCCATACGATTTGAAAAACGAACACGTTTTTCTACTTTTAACCATTGTCTCTTACACTAGAATTGTCTATAATAAAGTAAAATAACAGGCCAAGGCACAGATTCTCAAAATATCGCTTATAAACACGAAATAAATATGCACCTCTGCAGCTCTATGTAAACATACAACTAACCAACATTGTTGCCAGCCCGTAAAAAAAGAACTTATTCTGCCGATTTCTTAGAGCATATAAATTCAAAATAACGATGACAACATCTCAATTAAAATGTAAAATGTCTGTAGTAAATAACATTAAGATTATCACCATTTAATTACTAAAATTCTTTCGCTTAACATTTGATTATGAGTGACTATTATGAAATATGTCAACCACGCTAATATTACAGTTTGTAAACAAAAACGTTCCGGTTGCGTCAACAAATCCTTAATGTGTCCTCTATGTTTACTTATTCCTCTGAGGAAAAATTTGTTTTCATTGTTCTTCAAAAACCTTTTCAAAATTTCAGATATTTCACAAATTTTGCGAATCGGATGAATTCAAATTCGATCATAATTTTACAGTTACTTATTATTACAGAGCACCACTTGCGACACTTTTCATGTCTTTACCATGTCATAACTTTTTTGTACTTCAGTGTATCTGCCTCTTTGATTTTTTCTTATTTGTTTACCTTGCAAGTGTTGTTACGAGTAGTTATTTTCTAGAGATGTACCTTTAAAGTTAGTAAATGGAAACCATTTTCAGCAGTTGTTACATAAAATGGATAACTTTTTTTATTAATTATTATTTATTTCGTTGTATTTTATTGTTTTTTGTTTAAAAGTATGTTTTCTTTTTTTCCTGTCAGCATTTGAACTTATTACTTCAAAAAATTAAAAAAAATATATATGACATAGGCAGATACTGAGGTGCAAGACATTTTAAAGACATGCAAAGTGCCACTCTCTAATCTCTAATAAGTAACAGCAAAATGTGTGTAATACGCATAGTTTTGAAAAAGTTATTTAAAAATAATAAAAACAATTTTTTCACTTTGACGCCCTGTATTCTTTTAAGTATCAAAAGTATAACACGCCCAACTGATTTTCTATAAATTGTACTGTTTTGATGATGCTATAATCAAATTTTTGATAGTGTTTCGTATGGTTAAGTAAGAAAAAAATTGTATTGTTCCTGTTTCGATTTGCATTGACAAACACCTCATATTTTATAGGTTCGTGTTTATTTTTTATGTGACTAAAACTACATCTCGAATTAGTAAATATCGTCAAAAATTAAGAAAGTAAATAAAAAATACCTTAAAAAAATAAAAATATGTTTCTTCAAAAATAAAACGTCTTCATCACTGAAATCAACAGGATACCTTATGTCTAGAAAATTCGTTAAAGTATTTTCATAAATCAAAAACATAAAACAAAAAGAATACTTTTTCCAAAATGTTTCAATATTTGAGGAAAAATCTCTTTATTGGTCCCTAAATTTCTTTTGTAGGCTTTTCTAATGTTGAACATGAATTGGTTCAAAGCGTCAAAATCTTTAAAGACAGCATTGCATATTGCCTTTATTCGGATGCATTTATTGATACAAATTATAAATACCTGTACACTGTTTTCTCAGTGTAATAAATCACGGGTTGTTTACTATGTTACGATGTTGTTCGAAATTTTAGTACGTTCTAATATTGATCCTTTATCATTATACAAAATACTTAATAAGTGCTATTAATAAACAATTTGCCGTTCATAAAAAATAACGCTATCCTCAATGCAAATGCTAGAACGCGGCCATCATTTCTTTTTATATCATGTTCTTGGAACCGAGGGCACTCGAGAAGGTACTTGAGCGAATTGATCATTAAATGTGATTTTGATAAGAGAAAAAATCCGTTACTTTGCCTTATTATTTGACATTATCCGATTCAGATGATCTGATTTAACAACAACCAAATCACAATTTTAAGCCGTGCGAAAACAAATTATCAAACGAAAAAATCCATCGTTATAATCAAGTGGGCTAAGTCTAATCTATGAAAGTACAAGAAAGGGGCGATATATTACAATGAGTTATTTATAGCAGATATAAATAACAAATGTAAGTATTCTGCTCGAAATCAAATGTTTTTTTTTAAATTTACTCTTGTTGAATTGTATTTTTTGAATATTTCTTTTGCAGGGTAACGATATAATTTTTAACCTAGTATAAACCTCCTGTTTTATGTCAGTAGCGTCACATTTTACTTCTATTGATATACCAGATACGTAATAAAAATCCTAGTTATCTGTGCTATTGACAAAAATTACCATTGTGCACCGGAAAAGCATTATTCAGGTTTTACTATCTAGTGTTGACTTAGCACTTTTTCTTTATTAGTCACTTGAATAGAATAATCATTATTTTGAATTGAATCATTGAATCGATTCGGATTTATTTAAAAATTTTCATTGTGAATGAGAACGGTTGAAAAACCTTATAAGTCATAACTGATTAAATGTGAAGATCTGTTTTCACTGTTAATCACCACCCCCTTGAAATTTCTAAATTGAATTAAAGGTAAAGTCCATTCTAATAACATGTAGATAAGTTTCAAGTGTGTTTTTTACATATTTGAGTAAAATCGTAGAAATATTGGCTTTGTTTCCTATAGTAAAGTAAACTCTGTAATAAAAGTCAAAAACATTCAAGAAAAATTATGTTCAAAATTTACACAATCGGAGAAATAACTAGCAACAATTTCATTAAATATAATCACTTTCTATTTGCTAACACATAATCGTGTTAAATAATGATAGTTACAAAATCTCATAAATTTTCTACGAAAATTTTTATTATAGCTTATGCTAACATATTACTATCGAAATTTTTAAAACATTGTAACTGTAAATGCTATAAATTTTCTAGAAATTGTCTAGTGAAAAAGTATACAGGGTGTGGCGTGTATAATCCATAGAAATTAAACTACAGCTTCCTGATGATATTTCTAATAGAAATGTCTTATACGAAAAAGTTCTATTTTCGCGTTTTTTTTTTTGTAAATTAAGGTACATTTATTCAACTAAAATGAAGGCCGACCCTGTGTTATTTATTAAAAACTTTGGAAATGTTTTTATGCGACCCGAGATGCAGCCTTATAATTTAAGTCGGTATAATCTAATACTAGTAATACTAAAAGAAGGTTAGGTTATATTGTCAAAAAATTTGTGCAGTCAACTGATTTTGTATTTGTATTGAATTCATTATTCACTTAATTATTAAATATTAAGCATCGTCCATCGACCCATCAGTGTTAAAATGTAAAAGATTCCAGACAAAAGTTTTTATTTTGTAATTCCACGATAGTAACAGTGTAATTTTTATAAAGAAGAGAAAATAAGAATAGCGTGCCGACTACATTAAAAACGAGATTCGTATTTCTTACTTTGCTTAATTTTTTAGTTTGTGCACAAACTTGTTTTACAATGAATCGAAAAAACAATGCATTTACTATTTCCCAACGTGTCGATATGGTGTTAGTGTATGGTGCAGCCGGCGAAAATGCGCTCGCGGCGACTAGGTTGTACCAGGAACGATGGCCACAACGTCACCCTCATGTGCAAATACAATCCTACAGTGCGTTCAGCGGCTGCGAGATACGGGAAGTGTTNAATAATAATGTCCTTATTGGGTAATGTATAAAAAAAAATTACAATAATTAGGCAAGGGCGAAGTTTGGCTTACGCTACTTGCTTAACCTTTATAAACATACTATAAAACACAAATACAAAAGAAAAATACAAAAAAGAAAAAAGAAAAAAAAGGAATATAGAAATAAATACAATGAACGTCAAAAGCTAAAAATGAAAAAAGAGAAACATGATACATGCGATTCATTTAGAGCGATGAAAAAGTAAAAAAATAAATTATGTTAATATATATAACAAAGATCAAAAACATAATAAGTTAAGACGGAAGATTACAGATATGAGATTTTATTTTTTTGCGATAGTCAGCGACATAATTTTGTTTCAATTACTATTAATAGAGTTATAAATAGTACAAGCATTAAATGTAAAAGAGCGTATAAACATGGCTGAACGAAATTTAGGTAGAGAAAGTTTGGATGGAAACCTTATATTGACATTATGAATTTCATCACGGCGTATCATTCAGATATGGTGGGGAAGATGTGTGAAAATTTGATTTACAAAACCACTAAAATGAAATGTGAAAGTATCACTGATATTCAACCAACCCAACTATCTAGTCTTTTCAGAAACTCTATCATATTTATTTAAGCGAAAAACAAATCTACAACAGCTCTTTTGCATTTTCTGAAGGCGATCCTGAGTAATTTTGTCTAAACAAGGAAAATATACAAAATTGCAGTAATTTAAAATAGACAACACAAGTGATTGAACCAATTTTTTTTCTTAATTTAAAATTGAATATACTTATATTTTGATAAAGCAACCTCAAAGCAATATACCATTTATTTATCAAAATAGAGACTTGTTCTCGAAACCGAAGCTTAGAATCTAGGACGAGCTCTAGATTTTTTACTACATCTAAAGAATTTAAGGTCTGATTATTATTAATGTGCAATTTTAATTCTCTCTGCATTTTTATTTGTGCATGTGTGCTGGTGTGAAGAAAATAACATTACATTTACTAGAATTAAGTTTTAAATTATTACGTTCAGAATAATGCAAAATAGATTGAAGATCTTATCTGAGTTAATATTATTGTTAGCTGTAATAATGTCACTATTGAAGGACAAAGACAACTGTGTATCGTCAGCATAGGCTATGACGTTAGAGAAATCTACCGTCTCAAAATGTCAGCCGTGTAAATGACAAACAAGAGGGGCCCAGGACTGATCCTTGAGGAACCCCCGAAGAAACAATACCAGCCTGTGAAGATTTATCATTTAACATAACTATTTGCTGACGGTTACTAAATGCCTTAAAGAAATTCAGAGATGTTGTATCAAGCCCATAATAAAATAACTTTTCACAAAGTAAAGCCTGATCAAGAGTTTCAAAGGCTTTAGAGAACTCATAATAAAACCAGACAGGTTGTATTACCTTGATCTAAGTTTCGTAAAATGTCATTAGTGACATTTGCTAATACGGTGGTTGTATTATACCCCTTTCTAAACCCAAATTGTTGCGATGGCAAAATATTATTCTATCTATTATCTTTTCTAGCATCTTTGATAATGCCGGATTCAAACTTATGGGACGAAGATTGCTATAAAATAAAGGACTTTTTACTTTAGGAAGAGGTTTAACTATTGAGGTTTTCCACTGATGGGGAAAGTCACCTAATTCCAGGCAACAATTCAGAATGTGGGTAAAGAGATAGTCTAGCGTGGGCGAACATATTTGTAGCATTTTTGCGTTGATATTCTCTATTCCGTATGCATAAAAATTCAAACTAAATAAGACATCATGAACCTCTTCCACGGAGACCAATTTAAGCAAGAATCAGGATATATCAATCTTGTATTTTACCAACAAATTAGCGAATGTATTAATTTTGAATTTTATTTGAGAAAGATTTTCAATGATTTCCAAAAACGATGCCTTTAGTGTTATGTAATTCTGATTGACATCATGTGTAAATCATGTATCAATTAAGTTTACTCTGTTTACTATGTCCGTACAATCTTATACAGAACTTATTACTTTCGATAGAAACCCTAGAGAGTCTTCGTAAATATGTAGTTGGACGTTTTTATTCATTTTATTGCTCTTAAATCAAGATAAATATAGAAATTTTACAAAGCAGACCACTCCTACCCAAAAAAGGGTGTATGGAAAAATTTTGTATATCTATTACATTATTTTAAAATAAATAGTTTACTCAGATGAAGTTGTAAATCATAATCCGAAATAAATAGAAAAATTGATGACATAATGTTTTCAAAAGTGTACTATTAACAGATGATTATCAAATCAGATTTGGTCGATAACTGAGATAATTTCATCTTCACCTGCATTAAATAAAATATTTGACAGAAGAGCCTGATCATTTAGATCAATGACAATATAATCTCCAAAGAAAATTATGCTTTGACGTAATAAGTGTTAATTTTGCAAAATGGGCAAATAATACACTAAATAGATCCAAATTCCTTGAAAAAATATTTAAACAATGTACTGCAAATTTGATAAAATTATTAAAGATCATCTTAAGTAACACACTGTCAGTATACTCATATTGACACTTTCAAATCTTTCCTTCTATATGTTTATCTTAAAGGTTAACCAGAAATGTACTCAGGAAGTATATCGGAAACTTTTTAACATGATATAATTCTTAAAAAATTTCCCAAGCGTGGGTTGCTCAGAGAAATAAGTAAACATAGAGAGGCCCTAAGCACTAAATAACATTCATTTGTAGTCAATAGCAACAGATAGATAATAGAGTGAGTAGGAAAAACAAAAATGGCTGCTAGAGGTGCAGTAAACTTCAGTGGCGTGCCCAAATACGTACAGAGGGTATCGAATATAAATTAAATAAAACTTGGGTACTATTCTTTAAACAAGTTGATATATTTACTTCAATAGAAGGAACAAAATATTTTGCATTATTATGATTAATTTTCAATTTATTAACTTGTACATGATACTATTTTATGTATTATTTTTTTAAAATTTCTCCATTTTAAAACGTATGGTATTTATCCTGAAAGGGGCTATGATCACAAGCTGCTTAGAAATGAATTTAATATACCTTCTCTTGAACTTCGCAGAATGCAGCAAAGTCTGAAAATCCTCTATTTGCTGACACACAATGGAATTGACTCACCAGATTTATTGCAGAAATTATTATATCATTGTACACCTGTTATAACTCGCCAGCCCTCTACTTTTCTCTTGCCACAAGCTAATTCAGACTTATTGATTAAATCGCCTTTTTATAATATGTTGCATAATTTTAATATGATTTCTGGTACATGTGATATTAATTTTGATGGGTTAAATGTCATATTGGATAGATTTGCAGTAGCCGTAAGGGTTTTACATCAGTAGTATACTAATTGCTTTTATTTTTTGTATTATAACCTGATGTTATATTCTTGTATGTACATTTAATTATGTCTTGTGTTGTATACTTATCTATCTTTGTTATTTATATACTTTAGTGTAGTAATATTGTCCTGTAATTGGAGTAATCTGTTGGGCAATAAAACTAAATAAATAAATAAATAAATAAATAAATAAATAAATAAATAAATAAATTAGTAATATTCTTCTTGGTTTATATTGTGAAATTTCATGATGCAGTTTTAAAAGAAAATCAAAAATGAGATCGATCATGATATTAAAATGATTAGTTAAAAAATATTCTACTAAATGTCTTTGTTGCAGCTTTAATTTTTATGTATTTTAAAACAAAGTCAACTTTTTTCCCTTTACATTAAAGAAATGTAAGTAACTCCAAAAATATTTCTCTGCATGTTTACAAAATTCGATAACAAAGTGAGAGTTAAGCATCCATCTGTTTTTCTTATTTGCAACTTTGAAATTATCTCATCACTTTCAATAATCTCCAAACAGGAACTGCAGTTTACAATTTTTTTTAACTGCCTAGCTACAAAACCGGCAGCATATGCTATTACATCTTGGCAATACAATGTTAAGTTCCATGTACTCGCTTTTGTGCAATACAAATTACTGTTATGTAACTCATGCATCGTAGTATTAATCTCAACTTTTTGTAAGACACCTGAACAATGTAAAATAGCTGTGCTATCAAGAGCTACATTAGCTTTTTCGTTTCCTGAAATGAATGAATATCTCAAATTTTTCCAAACACGTCCTAGTGCATCACACCATATTTTCAACTTTTCTACATTCGATGGAAACCTACAAAAACATTACATATTAATATCACATTTGTTTTAGTGGAGTTTCGCTATTTTACGCCAATGGTCAGAAAACATTCTAAAACACTTACCGATGATAGGTTAGATGGACGTCTCCACACTATTTGCAAAACGAACACGTTCTTCTATTTTTAACCATTGTCTCTTACACTAGAATTGTCTATAATTAAGTAATATAACAGGCCAACGCACAGATTCTCAAAATATCGCTTTTAAACACGAAATAAATATGCACCTCTGCGGCTCTATGTATGTAAACATACAACTAACCAACACTGTTGCCAGCCCGTAAAAAAAAGAACTTATTCTGCCGATTTCTTAGAGCATATAAATTCAAAATAACGATGACAACAATATTATAATTGAATCTCAATTAAAATGTAAAATGTCTATGGTAAATAACATTAAGAATCACCATTTAATTACAAAACTCTTTTGCTTAACATTTGATTATGAATGAGTATTATGAAATACGTCAATCGCGTTAATATTACAATTTGTAAACAAAAACGTACCGGTTGCGTCAACAAATCCTTAATGTGTCCTCTATGTTTACTTATTCCACTGAGGTGGGTTGACTTAATGCCTTACCTGCACCATAGCTTTGCACATCCAGCAAATGGACACGAAAACTTTCTCTTTCAGATTCAGTCCACACCCAGTACTGATCAAAACGGTTCCCAGGATCCTAATGACAACCCCAGCAACCAGCACAGCAACGGCTAAACATACCACACTCCCTTCCAACTCATTGATACGGACTCTAGCCCCTGTCACTCCGAACAGGATCGGTTGGAAGATCATCCAGAAAATCTCGAAGCTGGTAGCTGCAGGATTGTCTTCCACGTCCCATCCTTGCTTAGTCCAAAAGCACAGAGCTACGAATGCTGAGGCGACACATCCTAGAGGCCCTGCTCCCCCGTAACCTAAGAGTTCGCTTCCGAAAACTGCGGCCATGCCTCCAGCTAGCAACAGTAGAATTCGTAACGGTGCCACGAATGGGTCGTTTCTTTCTGGGGCGTAGCTGCATACCAATCCCCACAGGACGCCAAATCCTATTCCTAAAATTTTATGTTTAAAATTTACTATTCTACGTCATAGTCTTGTTACAATAGTTATTACTTGTTAACCACTAAAGGTACCTTTAAAAAAACTATGATGTCTTAGATGTTGATTAATCCCAACGTAAATGTAATTATTATGAACAGTGATTTTAATTTGGATGCTATTGTTAGGTTCTAAAAATTATGATGATTTTATTAAGTTATATAACATTCTATTCAGTTTAAATTTCAAACCGCTGGTGACTTGACTAACCCAATAACTACTTCTGCAATTATTAATCAATTTTTTTACCAATGAATAGTAGTAGTTTTGTATGGGTGGAAGATAATATTATTTTTGATCATAGAACTGTCTTTTTAGAAGTACAATCGAAGGCAAAGAAGGGATGGGTGGAAGAAATTTCAGTGAAAATCAATAGTGTTTATTCATTGTTATCATCTACAAATTAATATGATGTCCTTAAATAGATCTTTGATTTATAATGTTTTAATAATGTTTATAATTAACTATAAGTATCCTTGATAATTGCATAAATATGAGGATTGTAAAAAGGGATGCGTTAATGATCAAACTGAGATGTCAAACTTTAATCTCAGATAATTATACGCATTAAAAATGGTGTATCCATAATTGTATTTATCATATAATAAAGCAAAGAAAACGCGCGGATTGTTCAAAGTCACATCCAAACCAAAACATAATAAGGCGTATGTCGTCGTGAGGAGAATTGAAAAAGCTCTAAAGTGAGGTGTCACTCAACATAGGGTGCCATTTAAAATTTTTTGGGTATTTTGCGCCCTTGCCTAAGGGGTAGATTACAAGACACCAAAACTTACGCCCTTGAAGAGAAAATCGATGTATATCAGTTTTTTTTTTTTTGTTTTTTTTTAATTCCGATATTTTCTAGGTGGGAAGTTTTAATTGAAACACCCTGTATATAAATGGCATTGCATTAAAATGTGTAGGTGAATTATATGAAAATCCTGTAATGGTAACCTCAGTGGTCAATGAGATTTTTGTTAACGCACCTAAAGATCTACCTACTTAACCTAATGTCAAAGCAAATAATGCAAACACATGCCCACAATATTCATAACATTCAAAATAATTTTTTTCTTAAACTTTTTAGCAGTGAAGAATTGTAGATTTTGCCAGAATAACGTTTACAACGGAAGACCACGGACTCAAAATAGACAGATTTAGGCTAATTCACCTATATCCGAAATCGCTTCGTTTGGCCGCTAGATGGCCTCAGAACACTTTGTTAAGTATTGTAAGTATGGGTGGGAAGATAATGAATACATTTAAAAAACATTTTTTTACCCAAACCGCTTATTTAGTCAAAATTCTACAAGAGGCTCAAATGGTATCACCTATCGAACAAAAAATTGTCATGGTTTTATAAAAACATATAAGGTTTGTGGACTGTATTTTGTATGGGAAAATGCGATTTCTTCAATTTACAATAACGAGTTTTTATTATTTAATTAAAGGGTTTTACAGAAAAATTACTTTTTTACAGAAAAATGACTTTTTATATAACTAATGACAAGACAGACATACGAAGTCTCAAAACAAACAACTCAATCTTTTTTTACGTTTCCAACGTTCTTTTTTATTATTTTATTTCTATGTACACTCTTCAAATTCTCAACAGTCATTATTTGTCATTATTGCCAGAAAAAGGAAAAAGTTATGAACGGATATTATCACCATATGTACATCAATTTTGTAGGAGTTGTAAGTTTTAAAAAACACTCTGTATAACGCCAAATGTGTAGATTGAAAGCAAGTCCACACCCCAAAAATAATCCAAATCGAATAATACGTATTCGAGTTATTTACAAAATTCAAAAATTTTTCACGAATTTTGGGACCATCTAGCGGCCAACCGTGGGTCTTCCGTCTTGAGTACTTATTTCGTTAACAACTTGTATAACAATAAAAAAACAAATATTCTGCAAGATCGGAAGAAATTCCGATGTTAAAAATTAAATAGTTGTTGTAATTATAGAACCACTAACCATTTTGGTGATTACGTCCTATACAACTTGAATGCTTTGAGAGTTAGTAAAGTTGTACATTCATTAAAAAAAAGAAACCCAGAATCAACGGGCCTGTTATTTACCACAATTACCGTTTGTTCTACATTTAATTCAGTTGTTTCGATGTAAACTAAGGAACGAAGCTTGCGGAATCCGTTTTGTCTTTAAAAGACATTTTTCTTCAATATTGTGAAGCAACAACAACTGAAGAATTTATTCATGTGGGAAATAGCTGTGATATGCTACTTTGTCAGTTTTTTACAATCCATTCTGATAGAAAATGTGTACGTCTTATTTTTTACTACATGGCACACTTGGTTTATGTGTCCATCAGTTTGTGGATGAACTTTCAATAAATTTTGCTTTAACAGTGAACAGATGTGTTTCCTAGATAATGATACAATACAATACGAATTTATTGCGTTGAAAGACAAAATATGTTATTGTTTACTATTTTTTGTAAGACTGACAAATTTTATTGATTGCGTCAGTCATTATTGTAAAAGTCAAAATTTTTGTTTACTTAATATCTAAGTGGTATAACACTTAACATATATCTCTAATGATTGAAATGATTGATCGAATTTTGTTTTGCGCTAGAAGGAATGTATCTACATATAATAATAAATTCAAATTAAAAACATAGCAAACTATTCGAAGTATTTCCATTATTGTGCAAAATTGTAGTTTTAAAGTTGATGTAGTTTTAGCTGTATTTTATTAATTTACCTCCTAATATCGACACTGGTCCCTGAAGAAGAACGCTCGTGACTGAGGGTTCCGAAAACATAATGCTCTTCATTATGCCGAAAACCGCCACTGACGTAGAATCGCCGATACTAGCCACTGCTATTATGAGGGTTGGTATTCCTTTTGCCACACCATAGCTTTTCGCTCGAAGTCGGAAAAGACACGGTACTATCACCGCAGGAGCCACGGCTGCTATGATAACTCCTGCAAAGTTGATTTATATTAAAAGAGGATTATGTTTTGTTTTATTAAACATACCTAGGAGTGCCGCAAATTTCCAAGAGATGTCTAAGACGTATCTGGACAAAATAGCAGCTGCGCCTGCTTCGATACACCATGGTACCAAAGACAGTCTCAACACAGTGAATTTTAATCTCTTTAGAGCTGATGGATCCAAATCAAGGCCAGCACGCAACAAGATGATTACCAAAGCCATGTGACTAAAAAGGATATTATTTAGGGGAGACTAGGGACAGTTGATACAGCAGGAGACTTGATACATTTTTAAAATACCCGCCACGTCGTGATAGAATATGTCTGCAAACCAATAGGAATAAAGATAGGTGACAGCAGTGTACCTTATTCAAGGCTAGTAGTCATTGGGCCATTAGTATAGTAAAGACAAGGCTGGCATGTTCAAGTGCATACATTTTGTTGGAATTGTGAGAACAGTTGCAAGCAAATTTGTATCAAAGAACAAATAGATGTAGTGTTTTGTAAGCGGTCGCTGTTAGCTGGTATGTATAGCTGTGCTCTCATATACAAACAATATCTTAATGTTTGCTCAAGTGAAAATAAATTGATTATTTATTGTTGTAGTACCCTCTGGGACATATGATACTGGTATTACTTAGGGAGACTTGATACGTCTCAAATCTCCCCAGTATGAAGTTTCTTAGCAGGTACATTTTTTATTTTTAGTTAAAATGCCTTTTAAATACAACAAGAAAACTAATCGGGTACCAGTGTCAGAAGATATTATGAAAAAGGATGCGAAAGAAGTTATCGATTTGGGTTGCAAGATTAGAACAACCGCCAATAAATATGGAATCGATAAGATGACTTTAAGACGATATGCAGCCAAATATAGGGAACATGGCTTGCGAACCACATTTGTTCCAAATTTCAAGCATTCTCAAATATTTACTGACATAGAAGAACAACAGTTAGCTCAGTATTTGCTTACTGCAGCGAAAATGAACTACGGGCTGACGCCAAAAGAATGTAGAAAATTGGCTTTTCTTTATGCTACTGAAAACAACAAAAAAATTCCTCAGTCATGGAGAAATAGTGAAGAAGGGTCTTACGACTGGTTTAGAGGATTCATGCAAAGAAATAGTAATTTATCTATAAGACGCCCTGAACCAACAAGTCTAAGTCGAGCAACCGCTTTTAATAGGCATACAGTTTCACAGTTTTTTGATTTGTTAAAAGAAGTCCTCGAACGAGAACAGTTTGAGCCAGCTTCTGTCTATAACTGCGATGAAACTTGAGTTCAAACTGCTCATAAGCCAGGAAGTATCATTTCTCAAAGAGGGCTAAAGCAAGTTTCCAAAGCAACGTCTGCAGAACGTGGTCAAACGGTAACAGTATGCTGTGCTGTTAATGCTGCAGGAAATTATATTCCCCCATTCTTTATATTTTCCCGCGTTAAGAAACAGGATTATATGACCTATGGGGCTCCTGTAGGATCAGTTGCAGTGACTCACCCGAGTGGATGGATGACTGTGGAAAATTTTGTAGTGTTTTTGGAACACTTTGTAAAATTTGTGAAATGCACGAAAGACAACAAAGTTTTACTTATCTTGGACAACCATAGTAGCCACATTCCTCCACAAGGCCTAAATTTCTGTAAAAACAATGGGATAGTTTTATTAAGCATGCCGCCTCACACCAGTCATAAATTGCAGCCCCTGGATGTATCTACTTATGGACCGTTCAAAACATATTTTAACACTGCATGTGACAATTACTTAGTAAATCATCCAGGTGAGACAATAACCTTAAAAAATATAGCAGAACTGGTGGGTATAGCTTTTGATCGTGCGTTCACTCCTACTAACATAAAAAATGGGTTTGAAAAAAGTGGATTACAACCTTTTAATCCACAAATATTTGGAGATGACGAATTTTTATGCTCGGAGGTGACTAATCGCCCAGAAATGATAAATGAGGAACCTGCTCCAACTGCATATCAACAACGCCTTGAGCGAACTCCTCCTGGCAATAACGAACTTCACATCACTGGACAATCTTCTGAGGAATGCAGAGCAACAGAATCCACAACTAACAGCAGCGCTGGTCCATCAGGCCTAAATTTAAAGAGCCCGGAAGAAATAAGACCTTTGCCAAAAGCGCCTCCGAGAAAATCAGTAAAACCACGATGTACGAAAAAATCAAAAATACTTACCGATACTCCTAATATAAAAGAAATAGAAGACGAAGTGGCAGCCAAACAACTTGGAAATCGACAGTCTGTAAAAAAGGCAATATCATTTGGTAAAGAAAATGCACCACCTACAAAATTAAAACAAGTAAAGCAGCGAAAAAGTTATGAGAAATGTGAATCCTCGGATACCAGTGAAGATGAATTGATTCAAACTTCTTCAAGTTCAGAGGTGACAGATATTGAGGACTTAATTATGGAACAAGAAGAAGAAAATAATTTTTCTCAAGGTCTTATCAAGAAATATGATTACGTGCTAGTTAAGTTTAAGGTAGGCAGATATGAACGTCATTACGTGGGGTTGGTTGAAGAAATAATGGAAGAAGAACAATTCTACGTTAGTTTCATGAGACGGAAGAAGCCGGGATACTCTTTCGTATATCCTGATGTTGCAGACAAGTCTATTGTGCCCATTTCAGATATTATTAGATTACCTCCTCCTGTTTTCTCAGAAGGAACCGCCAGAATGCATCGAAAATTATCATTTTCAGTAAACTTTAATAAATATAGTAATGTTATGTAATATATATAGTAATATTAGTACAATTACATTTAAAGGGTGAGTTATTATCTTTATAAATAAATGTTTAAAATTCCGATTTTCCCTTATTTTTAAAAAAAAATCTGAATTTTTCTTGCTCCTAAAATTGTGTGTATCAAGTCTTCTGGTATTCGTATCATCTCTCCCATAGCAAGGGAGAGATGATACATTTTCTACTTTTAAAAAAAATGTGTCTTATGGGGAAAGTTGTATCCGCTACTCAAAATGTTGGTGTAGAAGTTATAACCAAGACCATAAGGTTTCGCACAGATGTATCAGACCTTTTCTAAAGATGATATTAATATGCCTGTAACCTTTAATATGTTACGTGAATCAACCCTCCCCGGTCTCCCCTATATTATATTGGTTTAAAGATATACAGTATCGAATGAACTGACACACATCATCAAGATAGACAATGTATCTATTCAAAAGAGCTATACTAACAAGATTCGGACAGGACTAATCTTCACTTGTCTTCTGCAATAATGTTTTCAAAAAATGGGAAGCCTTATATGTCATAAATTGGTATTGCATCATATTTCTCAAATTGTTCAACGTGAACTTCATTCATTAATCTTTTCAAGGCACTTTTAAATGCTTTTAATCTTCTCCGAAATCTTATGCATTCCTTGTAAAATATATACATACAAATTATGCAAAATATATTTTGGATATTGTAAGAATCATCTGAGTGTGATAGTTACGTAGGTACTTGGCATACTTATGACACGAATTGCAAATTGGTGGTCCTCCTCCTCATATTCCTAGTAAAGTTACTTTATAAATGGCTGTAATTTATTGTTGATCCCACAATGTTTCAACGTTGCTGTAGAGACAAAGGCAATAACACAGATGCTACTTCATATGTACGTGGGTGTGAACCGGACTTTTTGAAGGCCAATATGTATACCAATTTGTAATTTAACAAACATTAACTTTGAGATTTGATTCTGTCTGCTTCTGAATCCGAACAAAGACAAAATTGACGGGACTAAGATGGTACATGAGCACAAATTATGGTAGCATTATAAAAGTGTAACTTATCAATGCGGTTGACAGACAATTTATTCAGCTAGATACAAAAAATCAATTACTACTAAGTTAAATTATATTTTTTCCCCAAGACCTGCGTTACCTAGAATATAAGGCTCCCATCTTTTTCTTCAAATTTGCAGAGAAATACTTATATTTAAATGAATCTAAATGTATTTGAGTTGATTATTTGCTAAATAGGTTTACAGAATGTTCTTTAAAATTAGTTACAAATTGAATAGGTACCACCTTACCTTACTTGCTTTGTGATAGGCGTAAAGGAATCATCAATATCCACAACGTTGAGGTTCTGAAAGATCAGTCCAGTAAAGATCATCCCTATTAAAGCCGGTAGAGTAGTCAGACTCATCAACCATCCTCCAATATGAGAACTTATACTGAGCAGGATCAGTTGGTACAGCTTTCCATGTGGCGGTGCCGCTGCGTCACCGATTATAGCATACATTATACACCAGGAGTAGATTCCTATGAGGCTCAGGGATAATATCCTTGTGAACTGACGGTAAGAAGGAAAGTACGGATGAGGGCACAACTTAGGCCAAAATGACGGTTGCCATGGTTCCTTTTCTTCGTCGCGAGATCGGCATTTCATGCAGAACAAGTACAACCAGGATCTAACAGGTTTGAAAATAAAATACTGATAATACTTTTATCGTTAATAATATTTTTCTCTATGTGTTTATTATGGTTTGAGAACACACTGTTGTCTGTACTATCACCTCTGCTCAAGAGGCACAAGAACATGTGAGTATGATTTTGTATATATTTTTAGATCTGTAGGAGATCTATAGCTATTGAATCACGCCTTTCATATTGGTCAAACTCGTGTATGTAGAGGTTGGATAAAATGGAGGATTTACTTGCAGACAGTATTATAAAGTCATTTAATTGTATGGATCAAAACATGCATACAAAATCATAGGACCACATTTTTCTCACCATGTGAATGTGTTTCTGTTTCAGGGGGTAGTACTTTGAAGAATGATTAAGACTATGTTAACTAATCAGTTAATAGACTGTATAACAATCTAATCACCTGTTAATTTATCGAAAGCCTTAACAGGTTCTTATAATATTGAATATAAACTAAAAATTTTGGTTAAACCAGATGTCTATCTGCAGGGTAGGAAAGTACCGATGGTCTATCTGAAGTTACGTGAGAGCGATAAAGTAAGCCATAGAAATCCATGTGATAGACAAGAATGGGTATAGTATAAGAAGTGGATCTTGTTTGTGGAAGGGCGAAACGGGCGGTGACTATGAGCCGCCTTCATTATAGCCATCCTCCTCTATCGCATGGATTTCTATGGCTTACTTTACCGCTCTCAGTAACTTCAGATAGACCATCGGTACTTTCCTACCCTGTATGTACCATAGAGTTAATTTCAGATAGGCTTAACTTATTATTTTGGAATCTTCCCCTTATTAGGAGCCTGTACATACATTTAATAAATATGCTAACCTGCCGTCATCTTTTGTATACTGTATTTTGGAGTATGCTGAATCACTTTGTGAACATCTTTGTGAATCTCCGTTGTGTTTTAAATCTGAAAATAAAAATGCAATTAAAGTTTATAATTTTTAGAGTTATACTGATGCCGTACTAAATTATTATTAATAAATACGTTTACTATTATTATTATTATTATTATTATTATTATTATTATTATTACTATTATTATTATTATTATTATTATTATTATTATTATTATTATTATTATTATTATTATTATTATTATTATTATTATTATTATTATTATTATTATTATTATTATTATTATTATTATTATTATTATTATTATTATTATTATTATTATTATTATTATTATTATTATTATTATTATTATTATTATTATTATTATTATTATTATTATTATTATTATTATTATTATTATTATTATTATTATTATTATTATTATTATTATTATTATTATTATTATTATTATTATTATTATTATTATTATTATTATTATTATTATTATTATTATTATTATTATTATTATTATTATTATTATTATTATTATTATTATTATTATTATTATTATTATTATTATTATTATTATTATTATTATTATTATTATTATTATTATTATTATTATTATTATTATTATTATTATTATTATTATTATTATTATTATTATTATTATTATTATTATTATTATTATTATTATTATTATTATTATTATTATTATTATTATTATTATTATTATTATTATTATTATTATTATTATTATTATTATTATTATTATTATTATTATTATTATTATTATTATTATTATTATTATTATTCAGGCTGTTTCAGAAAGACTTCCGGTAAATACAGGGGGTGATAGTACGGCAAAAAATAATTATTTTTTGTCTTATGAACTATATGTCTATTATCTCCTCTTGTTTTTGAGATACAGAGCGACAAAATAAAATTTTTTAAATAGTAATTTTGCGAATATTTCCAAACGGTGCTAAATATTTTTATGAAATTTGGTATTCAGGGGTTTTTAAAGATGCCAAATACACTGGTCTAATTATTTTTTGGATATTTCATAGAGGGCGCTAGTTATGCTACATTCCTATTACATTTTAAGTTCTAATTTTTTTAAGGTTAGATTTTTTACCATTCGGGCTCCAATTTCTAGTGTACAATTTTATTTTCTAAAGATAATGCACTGTTGTTAGAACTTCCTAATGTGGACAGTTTTCGAGAAAAAAGGCTTTTAATTAAACTCTTACAATATTACGGTATATAAAATAAGTAAGCTTATGTCAAAACTTATAGCGCCCTCTATGAAATATCCGAAAAATAATTAGACCAGCGTATTTGGCATCCTTATGAACCCCGGAATACCAAATTTCATAAAAATATCTCACACCGTTTGGAAATTTTCGTATGACTTATTTGTAGAAGAGTAGTTTAGTCTTAGACTTGTAAATGATCTAATAGTCCAATTAACTAAGCCTTTAAATCGAAATTTTGCCAACTTGGCTGAATTTTTGATATGAGTTAGTTTAAGGTATATTATAACAATAAGTGAGAGTAATTTTTTGTTCAACCCCCGGCCAAGGGTGGAAAAAGATAAAACAAAGGGCTTTTTCAAGATAACTCAAAAAGGGTAAGAGCTAGAAAAAAAAGTTTTTCATGAAAGTTGTAAAGCAGACAATTCTACATAAAAATGGCCTCTTAACTTTTTCTTGTACTATTACAATTAACAGAGTTAGGGAGGCTAGAAGTTAAGGGAAGATTTCAGAAATTTAAAAAAAATCATAACAAACAGAAAAATGATTGAATTTTGTAATTTTTTTTTTCAATCTGCTCTAAAATATGTAACTTTTCTTTTCAGAGAAATAGATATATTTTTTAATTTTTAATAAGAAAGTTATAACAAAAAATCAAATTTTTAATCGTTAATTTTAATGATTTAACAAAATTAAATTTCTGAAATCTTCCCTTAACTTCTAGCCTCCCTAACTCTGTTAATTTTAATAGTACAAGAAAAAGCTAAGAGACCATTTTTATGTAGAATTGTCTGCTTTACAACTTTCATGAAAAACTTTTTTTTCTAGCTCTTACCCTTTTTGAGTTATCTTGAAAAAGCCCTTTGTTTTATCTTTTTCCACCCTTGGCCGGGGGTTGAACAAAAAATTACTCTCACTTATTGTTATAATATACCTTAAACTAACTCATATCAAAAATTCAGCCAAGTTGACAATTTTTCGATATAAAGGCTTAGTTAATTGGACTACTAAGTTTGTCGCATTCCAATACAATCAATAACAGACACATTTTTTCACTCTAACTTTAAACCCGTTTTTAGCGACAAATATAGAGTATCTTCTGTAAGTAAAATTGAATGGATAATAGGTATGTTTAGTCAAAAATGACATACAATGCGACACAAAATCCAGGTACAACACTATGTGTGGCGCCCACTAACATTAAACAAAGAACTAAGTAAATATTTGAGTTTCTCATCATTAATATTCCCAGTTTTTCAAATTTCGCCAAATTTCCATATTATTGAACAAAAATGTAATCAAAATATCAAAGAAAAATTTTTTTTGGACGCTCTGTATCTCAAGAACCATGCCGTTTCCGACCCATGTTCATATGAACTTTTTATCCTAAAATTATTATTTAAAGTTTGTACAAGTAAGTGATAAACACCCTGTATATAGTTTCCCCGACCCTAACATTATAGATTTAGTTTACTTTGCGTACCCGTCAACTGTTGCCGTTTCTCTTCAAGATTTATCACAATGTCTGGTCATCGATGCGTAATGTTACACAGATAAAAACTCCTTAATTAGTTTTTGTGAACATCTGTTTTTTTATTTGTCATTAATTATAATATAATTGGTGGTATAAGTACTTTGCTAAATGCGATAAAATCTTGCCATTTCATATATTTCACGTAAACATCCTTTCTCATTTAATTGTTATTATACAAAATACAAAATCATTTACCAAAAAACAGTCCGATTGGGATATAAATATGCCGTTGCACGTATCAAGAAATGTGTCTTGCGGCGATTGGTTGTAAACTTAAGTTTAGTTATAGTGAAGTAGTATTTTCCAACTAACATTTTTCTGTATAACGATAAACTTTATTAAATTGTATAACCAAGAGTAGTGTAAAGTAGCTGCGGTAAAATAAATATTGAATAATCGGTGATACCTGGTTAGAATTCGTTGTTTGTTATGTGTATTTCAACACAAAACTTCTGGTAATAAGAACTAGAAATTTTAATATTAAGATGACAAATAACATTCTGCAACTGTGTCAAGTTATAATCGATGGCACTTATCCAAATACAAACACCTTAGTTTAATGTTATTCTAATTACATATCTTCAGCAAAACCAATAAATACTGAATTTTTCTAATTGCGTGAAGCGTGAGTTGAGACATACTTAAAGACTTCAGCATTTTCTTTGGGTTGTTTGAGAGTTGTAGATTTGGTATTCGGTTTATTCATTTCAAATGCAATCATCGTATATTCTTGTTGCTATGTCAGCAGTTAGTAATCTTGTCTGTGAGATTGGATATCTTTTGTATATCTAGACGTCTGGTGTCGAAGACTTAATTTGATAAGATTTTAAAAAATTATTTTTTGAATTTGTTTGAATTACCTTAATATCTTCAAAAGTGAATAAAAACATCTAAGAATAATAGAATATTATGGTTTTCTGAAAGAAACTCCATTAATTTCATTAAATATATTTTTTCCATGCTGCTGTATTATTATCGCGTGGATCCTCAAAATAACGGGTGTGTTATAAAATGCGAAATGCAGAAAATAAGCAAATTGATTACCTACTTGAGTCTACTTAAAAATTATCAGTAAGTACATCGCTCGTGTACTATCAAATACAAATGCATGTACATTCCGTAGAAACAAGAGAAGTACCTACTTGAATGCAGACACTATCAAAAGCATTAACTTTTTAACGAAAACACATTATCTAATAATTTATGCCTGACTCATTAATTTCGAAGAAACACTAAACCATTTACAAGATTACAGATTTCATATTGTGTTTTATAATATTAAAATCGTTTTTTGGTTTCTTTTACAGCTAAATATATTAGTGATGGAAATACTGCAATACGTGTATGTAAATAATCAATGACAGTGTAATATATCCAAATAAATTCGTATTGGAGATAACAATTTGTCACACAAGGATAAGGACAATTTAATTATTCAAATGAAAATTGTAAACGCTTAATATAAATAATATAAAGAATGTCATTTTTAATTATTAAGCTCTTTCCCAAAGTACTACTTAAAGTATATCTATGGTAGGTGCCCTCCCACACATATTAGTTTATCGCTATTAAACATCATATAATTTTTATTACTTATTTTATTAGTTCCTATAACTGGAATTGATAGATGAGATATATTTTTATGCATGACCAAAGAAAAATATTTCCATGCAGAATTGTATTTACCTTTCACTCACCAGTTGTATACTACCTATTAATATGCACTGTCTCCTCAACCATGTTAATTTTTTTAAATAAAACTCTTTTCGAAAAAAGTTTTCTTGGAAGATATAGAATAAATTCACGTTATATAAATGTGTTTTTTAGTATTGTCTATCAAGAATCTTAAAGTCTAAAACAAAAAAAAAAACTTGTTATTACCTCCATTGGCAATAGATGCTGCATTTTCAAGATCTTTGTGCATCACACTTTTTTTACGGACTGGTCCAACTTCGATATGGGTAGATGCCGTGGATACTTTCCTAGTTTTGGAAGTATCGAAAATGAGATTATCATGTCCATGAAGACCTTCCATCATTCCAAATTTGCGAGATTTTTTATTTTCTGTCACCGAATCTGCATTATCCAAGTTTCCAGACATACCTGAAACGTTCCAAATTTGTAATACGCTTTTTTAATAAGATTTTTTCAACGACACCTTTAGATAAGTAAGCAACATGAAACTTCACTTTGGTTCAAATTGAATTCTCAAAAGTCTGTGAGCAGCACACGAGGAACCGTAAGCGAAAACTTATCATACAGTTTTACGATTCAACGACTGATTATTAACGCTGTCAATCTACTATCAATCTACAAGACACTTATTAGATAAATGGAAAATCTGATAGGAATTCTCCGATTTTGGCCTTCAAGTGAAGAGGCTTCAATCCGCGTTATTTATGAAAAAGGCGGTCTATTTACCCCTTTTTGCTTAGACAGATAAAGTGTTTTGAGATAGTATGTATGTCAAGTGAGGAAATACCTCATTCCCATACTTGTGAACATGTTTAGAAAAACAGAAGAATGATACTAATAAACACTTACAAGACTGTATTATTCCTATAGGGACAAAATTTGCCTCACAATCCGTTTACTTCACTTCGGGATTAAAATATACACGTAGTCCCACCTAAGTATTGGACAGAAGACTAATTACATCTTCTACCAAAACAACAATCAGTAATCAAACAATTTGTATTTAATTGCAGTAATAATAAATTAATATTTTCCAATATGATCTGATCTTACCTTGAATTCCGTTACACTAAAGTTAGTTTTTTAATAGTCGACCCGCCGAAAAATTGAAAGAACTGAAAGATTTATAGAAACTTAACACATATTTTCAACGTTCAATTAATAAGAGTGCAGTTATGTTGATAGTACCTATTGCAATGTGTCGCTGTGAAATTTGAAATATCGTATTAGGAAAAATGTCATTCAACACTCAAGGTAGTGTATCGGCTATAATTGGTAATCGTTACATCATTCATTGCATCTATACTAAGTAATGGTTTTTATGAAGTATTTTATCGACTAAGAATTTATAATTGCAGTGCACAGAAAATGTATTTCACGAAAATTTACACTGTAAACCGGACTGCGTATTAACTGTAAATGTTTTCCTGTAACGTTGTTATCAGTATTTTTATCAATAATTTTGTTATGTATTAAAGAGTTTGTTGCTGTGATAATAGTACAGGTAATATCGAGAAATGAGGATTTTTTTGAAAATGATTGTAAGATGCTGACAAAATTTCGGATTTCTGATATAAGTAAAAAATTCAAAATAATGTATTTAAGAATCCTAATGTAGAATTTGTTATAACAATATTTATTTTTAAAACCGAGCATTGCAAATAAAAATATTATTATTTTAAGAAAATTAAAGTATATTTAATCATCTTACTTTCATATTCGATTTTAGTTTATATTAACAGTTTAAACAAAAATAACAAATTTAATTTTTGATATAATTGCTAATATTACTAAAAGGACTGGAAGTCATCTTTATATTTCTAATGAGAGGACTTGTTTTCCAATTTTTATTTGTTATCGAGTTCTTATCTTTTAGTTAAATTATAATACATATTTGCTAGTTTTACTTCATTCAATTATCAATATCCTTGTTTCTGCGCCACTGGTTTTTGAATTTGGAATGTATGAATACAGAACCAGTAGAATTATTAAATAAAAATGTGTACCAAATTTGGATAAATTTGATGAAGTGGTTTTCCAGTTATTTAAAAAAATTGTTTTATTTTTGATCTTTTCAATGCCCTGTATCTCATAAACGGTGGCTTTCTGCGCCTATGTTGATAGAGCAAGATGATATTAATTTTTGTTGTTTAGTACTTTGCCTAAGTTTGTCTATTAAAATCTGGATCACCCAAATTCGTTTTATTTTTCCTTATTTCAACGTTTTGTTTACTTAGATAATATTTTTCATAACTCGTAAACCATTTACTTTTCGACAAAAATAAAAGACTGTTTTTTCATCTGGAATGTTTCAGGCCCTTATAAAATGTATTCATATTACCAATTAATTCAGTGGCGTAGAAGTTTTACTTCAAATAAGGAAATGATATCCTTGTTTCTCCGCCACTGGTTTTTGAATTTAGACTGTGTGCATACAGAACTAGGAGAAATATTTGAAAAAAAAAGTGTACCAAATTTGGATAAATTTGATGAAGTGGTTTTCCAGATATTTAAAAAAAAGAATATTTGATATTAAAATATGTGCAGTACCTAAATTGATGATGGCATTATGCACATGTCAAATAAATATTAATTTTGAATATCAAAAATTTTTCTTCACATTTTTGAACTGTGGGATGCAGTTTTCGAATAAATATTTTTGGTAATCGATTGCGAAATTATTTTATTTTTATTATTTTTTTGCTTCCTATCGCTCGCAAAAAAAACTTTCGTTCTCGAATGCAAAAGTAGCATTTCGCAATCTAGCATCAAAAATAACTATTTGTGAATGAAGACAGAAAATGCTTTGAAATCTTATCAATAGTATTCTATAAGGAACAATGTTTTTGTAATAATGTGAGAATACTGTGAAATTTGAAAGTGTAAGCAAAAATAGTTAATTTAATAAAAAAACAACCCATGGCTGTTTCTTGTGGGGCTGAATTTTCTTAATCTTATTCTTAATGTATGTGGCTAAATGCCAAAAAAGAAAAACAGCGCTTGTATGTCCCAAACTAAAGTTTAGTAGGTCATCCGCCATATTTTGCATAATTTCAGCAGTAGCAAAATGTATCTATTTGTATAATATGTAGATTTTCGGTATAAATAATATCAAGGACAACACAAAAAATGTTTTGCAAGAAATTTTTTTGTGAAATAATTAAAAAAACACTAAAAAATTGTTTTCCAGAACTTATCTTAAGAAATTATCTCCATCGCGACAGACTCCAACTACCTAATTATTAAAAAATACAAAAGCATTTGTTGCTAATTGAAAGGTACTTACTTAAATATACTTTTAACACAAAATTTCCAATGGAACCACCACTAATTCACGGATGAACGTGGTTTTGTTACTGTAATTCAGCGGTGCTAAAAAACTTGTTTTTGTCCGCTGGCATATCTTCCACAAATTACGAATATTTCTCTTCTTTTTTCTATTGGGTGGGTTTTGTGGATATATCCCCACTTCTTCTTACCTTACTTTTCTAGTGGCTTACACGGACAGGTCCATTTCTTCATTGGCGGTATTTTTTAAATGTTCTTACAGTTAGATGGGAATGTTATTAATTTCGAACACATTCTTTACGAAAATATAACACGTAATAATAGCGTTTGAAGAACTAAGGTTACATTGCAAAATTAATTAAAAAGAAAGAAAGAAGTACGCCATACGTCACGCGTATTCTTTTAATTTTTTTTATCGTTCAGATACCACAACAATTAATTTGTAACTACTTCGCCTTATCTCTATAATAATTGTCGTAAATTAACAATTTAAGTATCTAACATCTAATCCCGGACCTGTGCAACTGCTATAAACTATTCATAAATTATATATTTGTACAGTTTATTCACTTTGTTAACAATATAAACAAAATTAAATAGTGCATAAGTATACGTTACTATTTTGGAAACAGTGGTTATATATTAAACAATAAAAATAATACATTTAATTATTTATTTTTAATTTATTCATTGTGGTATCTAAGAATTTTATGAGAACTTCTGTGGAAATAAATTGTCAAAATGTAATTAATATGTATGTGTTATTAGAAGGCCAGCCATTTTGTTTTTTCATTTCATAATATGAATTACATAATTGCTGGTGATTGTTCAACTGCATTTATTTTTGTTATGTACCTGCTTGTACCTGAAATATATCTATTTGTTATAGACAAAGTGGTTAAATAGGTATTGTGCAAAATAACCAAATATACAGGGTGTATAGAAACTTATCCAGACTTTAAAGGCGTATTCTATGTCACAAACCAATGAAAAAAAGTTTATGCAAACATATGTATTATAGATACGCTATATTAAAATTTAAAAAACTAAAACCGTATTTCTTTCAAAGTTACGAGAAAGTACCTATAGTTTTATGATTAGGACTTGTTACATACTGTACTGTAATTCCAAGGGTGGACGTAATAATTTTTGCTATAATCTTTCTGATATCAATTGAAGAACCAAGAGGTTGGCAGTATGTACCAGGTTAGGTTGCCGACGCAGCAACTCAGCATTGAAATATTTGAAAAACTTGTTCCCATACTTATTTAGCCATACCCATATACAGGTCTGGTCGCCCAGTTGAAGAACGAGCGCGCGGGCAAACGCGGCACAAACACAGCCGCACTGGGCCACTTGGCCATAAATTCGATTGTCAACAAATGGCCTAGCAGTGCAGTGCAGTAATGCGAAATTTGGTGTGATTCAGGTAATTTTAATTTATTATAGGCACCTTCTATTACTCATTCATATTACAATTGCGAAAGGGAGAAATAAGAGGAATATTTTGTTTACTAATATTATTACAACACGGCATTTTGAAACGGATCAAAACGAAATTTACCATCAATATAATAAAATTGTTTGACATAAATAATAATTAAAATATGTTGTTGGTTAAATAAACATATGATAGAAATTGTCTACACATTATATACAAATTATTATAATTTTTTTACTTTTAAGCGAAAACTTTTTTAGGGACGCCTATAAATTCATTAAATTTTATCGCTAGGCGTTTTTATACATGTTCAACTGACTTCGGAAAGACTATACCATTTTTTTTTTCAACGAAGCTATTTAAAATTTGACTCAATATGATAAGGCAAAATTGTTTCTTTGTTGGTGTTTATAAGAAATGCACAGTTTCCGAGATAAATGATAAAATATTGAAAATATTAGGCCATGTGTAGGTAATTATTTCTAAAAGTGTCAGAATATAAAATAATTTTTTTATATAAAAACGATTATTAATCAAATTAATCATGTTATCTATGAACTAAATGAAGTATTATTATTATATCACCCTGTGAATGTAAAGGTAAAGATAAAACATTAAAAAAGCAATTCATTTTCTTTATGTAATTAGGTTTTTTAAATAAATACCCCCTAAAATTAGTCGAGAAAATTTATTTACTTTCTCAATGTAAGTTACGTCTGAAAAGCAAAATTAAAATTTACCAGCCTTTGGCTGATATCATTTGGCTCGAGAGGCTATTTGTTTCAAAACTTGTATTTTCGAGATGACGGAAACACAGAATAACAAAAAAATAAATCATTACAGACAATAAATTAATTCATAACTGCTTCCTTATTTACAGTACAGCATATAAGAATTCATGACACGGTTCCTCATTTTTTGCTCGTGCCTACTATTTGCTTGGTACGACGTCGACAATTTTTTATTTAAAAATTAACACCCCTTTGTGGGTAATGCCAAATTTGTTATCACCATTAGATCATACAGTCCACAGTTTACTTAACTTTTTATATCTCATGCACCTAGTTTAGCCTTCTATATGTTCCACCTGAAAAAAAAAAAAATAATAATAATAAACATGCTACGAGGTGTCGCAAAATTTTAGCCATGCCAACGACAAAAGTTTCTTTGTCAAGTAATTTTTGTGATATTTTGAAATTAAGAGCTACTATTGTTCTTCTATAAGAAATACAATTCAATATTGATGTTGCGAAAGTTATTGTTTTCAAAATGTTCAGGGTGGTCCGAATTTTATGCAGGAAACTTCGAGGGCAGATAGATCTCTTTAAAATAGTAGGTGTTTGCCTTCATCTGGAACGGCCTTGTTTTAGAGATACAGGGTGTTGAAGTTGTTAAGAAAAATTGATTTTTTGTTTATATCTCCGGAATCTATTAACCGATTTCAATAAAATTTAGTACAGATAATGTGTGATAGTAAACCTTATATTCTCTAAAATATGAGCTCTAAAGGTTCAATCAGTGGTGTACAACTGGACAGGGTCACCTCCTTTTTATAAAAAAAACCTACGCCACTATATTTTTTACAAGCTATTATAACGGATTTATATTCTAATGCACAAAATATTTAAAAAAGGTAACTTGAATTTTCATCGTTCTCAAGTTATTCATATCAATACAATCCCCTTGTGACAAACACTTCTAATCATGATATTACAAGAATATTTATATTTATGCTTAAAAGTGAGTGCAATTTGTAAGCATATGAACAAAATTCTTTACACTCGTCGCTTTCATCTTTTTGGATTAAAACGATATTTGGAAAATCACAACGGAGCAATGAAAGGCATATAAATGAAATTTTAAGGGCATTTGACGACAATCCTCGTCTAGATACACGAAGAACGTCTCCGCAACTTGGGGTAAGTAAATCGAAAATTTGAAAAGTTCTACATAATGATGGCAGAAATCCGTACCATTTACAACCTGTACAAAATTTACTTCTAGGAGATGCAGAGATACGTCTGAATTTTTATCAGTGGTTGTTAGAATTCTTACTAGAGATAATTTGGACTGAGGTTACGTTCACAAGGCGAGGTATAGTGAATTTTCACAATCTGCATATTTAGTCGTAAGAAAATCCTTATGAAATTCGGACAAGATCTTTTCAACACGAATTTTCTGTGAAAGTATGGTTCGGAATAATTCGCAATAAAGTTTGTGGACCTTTCTTCTTGCTACCCTTTCTAAGTTCCCAGTCATTTCTAAACTTTTTAGAAAGCCATCTATTTGAATTATTATAGGATGTTCCATTAAATATACGACAAAATAGCTGAATACAAATGGATGGTACTCCTGCGCATTTTAGGAGAATAATATAAGAATGGCTCAATGAAAATTATATGAGGCGATGATAGGTAGAAGACCAAATGCCGATGTCAACCATAATGGTGCAGAGGGTCCAGTGTCTTGGTCAGCCAGATCGCCAATGTCTGGGATTATCTATCTGAAAAGTAAAGTTTACTCCAATAGATAACAGACCACAACTACTGCAGCGTATAGAAGACGGGTGTAATGAATTAAAAAAAAACACCACATCATATTAGCTTCAATTAGTTCCATTATTGGAAGATGTCAGAAATGTATCATTGTGGGTGGTTCGCATTTTGAAGGTAACGTTAATTTTGTTTCTTGTTTAGTTGTTGTTGCTTGGTAAATGTATTTTTATTATTATTTTGATTTAAATTGTTCTTATTTGTAGAGATTAGGCCTTCAGGGGAAACTAAACCACACCAGGAACACTACCTCACAGGTGTTGTGGAAAGAATTTTGTTGATGTGTTTACAAATTGCACTTACTTTTAAGCATAAACATAAATATTCTTGTAATATTATGATTTGAAGTGTTTCCCACAAGGGGATTGTATTGGTATGAATAATTTGAAAATGGTGAATCTTAGGGAAAAAATTCAAGTCACCTTTTTTACGAATTTAGTGCAGTAGAATATAAATCCGTTACAATAACTTGGAAAAAATACAGTGGCGTAGGTTTTTTTATAAAAGGGGGTGACCCCTGTCCAGTTGCCAGTTGTACAGCACTGGATGAACCTTTAAAGCTCATATTTTAGACAATGCAAGGCCTACTATCAATACATTACTTGTACCAAATTTTATTGAGATCGGTTAATAGATTCCGGAAATACAAATAAAAAAACAATTTTTTTAACAACTTCAGCGCCCTGCATCTTTAAAACGAGGCTATTCCAGACCTATGTTTATAAGGCAAACTCCTATTATTTTAAAGAGATCTAGTTGTCCTCGAAGTTATAGCTACGTTAAATGTGAAATTTTATATAATTATTTTTCCACTTCTCAAATCATTCGTTCATATCTTTCCAAAATTATTTAACCATTTTAAATGATAATTGTTCAAGATAAATTTTAATGTGAAATTTTTGTGATGCACTTATATGCTGATAACCTGATTGAAGATAATGACTCCATACCTTAAAAAACTGTTATTATCTGAACTGATATTATCACCTAAGAAATTAAAGTAAGAAAATTATTTTAAAAAATTTGGCAGTGTAACTACAAATACCTATCAATCCTTGTCCTTGATAAAATATTTTGTATTGTATTGTTTGCATGTTTTTTCAATAAATTAATGACATTCGAAAACTTAATCCTCATTCTACAGATTACATAGAAAAATAATCTAGGTATGTAGGTAGGTACCTAAAGTAGCGTACTTCTTTAAATAGTTAGTAGTATTATATCATCATTAAAATTGAAGTTAATTTTCTTTATTATTGAAATAAATTAAGTAATATGTATAAAAATCAATTGTGTAACTATTATTTAATAACTGTGGTTTGAAATTTAACATTAAATTATTTTAGTACACGAAATACTTGCATGTCACTATTGAACTATTCTAGGCAACATACAGTCAGTTGCTTATCAATTTCATTGCTAAGAAGACATTTCTTATATTATTAGTTCAATTAAATAAGCCTTTAAATCGAAATTTTGGCTAACTTGCCTGAATTTTTGATGTGAGTTAGTTTGAGGTATATTATAACAATAAGTGACAGTAATTTTTTGTTCAACCCACGGCCAATAGTGAAAAAAGATAAAACAAAGGAGTTTTTCACGATAACTCAAAAAGGGCAAGGGCTAGAAAAAAAGTTGTAAAGCATACAATTCTACATAAAAATGGCATCTTGACTTTTTCTTGTACTATTAAAATTAACAGAGTTAGGGAGGCTAGAAGTAAAGGGAAGATTTCAGAAATTTAAAAAAATCATAAGCAGAAAAACGAATGAATTTATATATTTTTTTCAATCTACTCTAAAAAATGTAAAGAGATACGTATTTTTTTATCGGCGGAAAAACATATTTACGGGGTGAAACACACCCTCAAAGTTCGACCCCCAAAACAGTTTTTTCAACATTTCTGGGGTTCTAATCAATATTTTGAAATGAAACAAAATGGAAATTACATACGATAAAAAACAAATATTTTGCAAGTGATTCCGTGTTTGGGGGTTGCTACCCTTATTTTTTATTTCAGAAAAACTATTTTATTTATAAAAAAATCATATTTACTCAAAAAGAATTAAAAATATGATTTATGTAAACAAATTGACAAAATTAAATTGACCTGTTTCGAGGTTTTCGTTAAAATCTCTGATTACGGGGGTGAACAATTTGAAATTGTTATAACTTTCTTATTAAACATTAAAAATATATATATTTCTCTGAAAAGAAAGGTTACATTTTTTGGAGTAGATCGAAAACAAAAATTACAAAATTCATTAATTTTTCTGCTTGATTTTTTTAAATTTCTGAAATCGTTCCTTAACTTCTAGCTTCCCTAACTCTGTTAATTTCAATAATACAAGAAAAAATCAAGAGGCCATATTTATGTAGAATTGTATGCTTTACAACTTTTATGCGTTTATTTTTTTTCTAGCCCTTACCCGTTTTGAGTTATCTTGAAAAACTCATTTGTTTTATCTTTTTTCACCCTTGGCCGGGGGTTGAACAAAAAATACTGTCATTTATTGTTATAACATACCTCAAACTAACTTATATCAAAAATTCAGGCAAGTCGATCAAAATTTCTATTTAAAGGCTTATTTAATTGGACTATATGTAATTTGCAATAGTTACTTATTAATTTTGGTAAATTTCCAGACAACGAAATACCATAAAATATGTTTCATTCAATTCAGCCATTCATTTTGACAACGTAAATTAAAAGCATAGCTCCTAAATCATACCATGAAGTGTGGTTCAAATTATCACCGTTACGTATAATTTATATATAAGTATTTAGCTAATAACTAACTAAATTTAGCAAAGTTAGCGAGTATGATTGTAAATATAATATCCAGTTATCTAGAACCAGTTTCAAATAAGTATTATTAATTAAGTTACTACTGTTTTAAAGCAAATCGTCTGTTTGGAAGAAGACTATTATATCTCAAAAAAATGATAGTAGTAGTTGTAGTCTTCCACATACTTATCCACGTATTTCGGAATTATTCTCTCGATAGAACTGAAAAATTACATTTTTTGAGATGTAATACTCTTTTTCCAAACCGATGAAATAAAACAAATGAAATTATGCACGCCAAAACAAATTTTTAAGTAGTAAATGTGGTAAAATGGTATGAGTTTTAATAAATAGCACATCTTGCCTCTGCCATTTTATCATCTGTCATTAATATAAAATAATAATTAACTTAAATTATCTGTTATTAATATAAAATTATTAAATATACCTAAAAAACCATTCTTATTATATTTTTTAATTATCTTTTATTTTACTTGAAGTATTAAAGAAACATATTGAGTTTCCTGAAAACTAAAATGGAATTAATTTGAACTCATCATATCCAGTGTCTAGTGTAAAGCACCTAATCCACATTGTTGTAACTATTATTTATCGTTGTAATATAAGAATTGTTTTTGTTTGACAATCGACGAAAAATTATCGCTTAAATGGCAAACAGGTATCATGTGTTAACAAATAAAATTCCACACAATGTACCAATATTGATTCTGAAGTTGCAACACAAATATATGTACGTAACGTAGACAATGTCAATAGACGTACGAAGGAAATTTTGTGTTTTGCAAAAATCTACTGGTAAAGAGCGGTTTCTATTAGACAGATCTATTTAGTTATTGTCTGCATTTAAGTGATATGCTGCTGAGACGAAAAGAAATGGTCTCTTCATTCTAATCTCGTGCTTAATTTTTTTAGATCTGCAAAAAATTTCAAAAATTTTTATCTTTACTTTAATATTGTTCTACTTACAATATCCCTTTTCCTTCAAGAAATCCTTCAATAAAATTGATTATTTTGGTGTGTTCGTCGATAATTGGAAATTTCGCTATGAGGTTCAGGAGTTCGATGTATTAGAGCTTCTTCCTGGTCGAAATTCGATCCCTTGAGCTATAGGGTTGTAAAAATTACTTTATTTGAATTTTTTCCGCACAAAAATTCGGTCCTCAGTGTTATAGTGTTCAAGAGTCACCTCACCACCGTATTGAATCAGCCATCTTGAATTTTGAAAGGGTAAAGCTACATTTGGATCCAAAGATCTCAATTATCTCAGAATATTGCATTAAATGATAAAATTTATATCCATATTTTGTTCCATAAGGTCTGTGCAATATTCGTCAAAATTTATTTCATTTTTAACCTTCAGTATTTTTTAATCTATCCTTCATATTGGAATCACCAATTCTGTAATTTTGACTTAAGATTCGTCATCAGCGACACCGAAAACCTGAGAGCCCAGTGGCAATTTAGGTGTTTGTAATTTGGTTTTTCTCTCTTTTTAGTAAAAAAGAACCAAACTATTGTAATCAGTTTCAACACATAATTTCTCGGAGAGAAATGAATATTTTGAAGGGAGATACTAGTATTTTCAGATGCCATAACGAATTTTGTGGGGAGACAGGGTTACAAATCTTCGTGATATAACATAACCTCAAATATAACGAAAAACTATGTCTCTTGCACTTAGGTTAGGATATCTCGAAAACCTGATGTGATAGAGCAATTCTGAGGTCGGATTTGGATAAGAGCTTCAAAAAAGTACATACTACTTTCTGATATATAATTTTGTCACTCTGAGTTGTTGTCATAGAATTAACGCATGTCTTCATAAAAGTCGCAAAACTAAGATGGAAAATCTGGGCAACTAATTTAAATTGTCAGTAAGTTCTTTGCTAAACTGCAATATTTCATAGCCTACGGTAATCACAAAGGGTAGTTTATTGATCAACGCTGACCTCGATAAAAGTAATTGTTATTTGATTTTATACATAATAATTACGCTAGTTTGTATAATATACTCAAGGTCTAAACTATTTGCAGGTATGTAATTTTATTTGAATAACCAGTTTGATAAAAGATTGTATTTCTTTTAGGTATTAATCAATTTTTATGGTAAAACTATTCTCATAATTCTAGAATATAAACGCCATTAGGTTATCATAATCTTGCACATCATTATTATTGTAACTAATACCGTTGAGTGAGAAACAGTAACTCAACGCTAATACACAAGGACTATTTAAATGTTAAACTGGTTATAGTGGTGCTGTTACTTATGGTACCACAGGTTTTCAGGTTCTTACGTCACCATGATTTATGCGGTCGCCGCCAATTACAAACATGCAATGTACTGCGTTAGCTATGAATCTTTGACCTACCCTTGTTGTTCTCGGTCTAGGCTCTATGAGGGCAGATGCGCGCTCAAATGATGGCCCTCTGAGACGTCCTTTTGCAACCTCTGCATTGGACGCAACCAATGGTTCTAAATGTTTTGTCATTCTTCACTATTGGCATTTTCAGTAGTTTCCCAGTAAAAGTCAATGTCGATATGGCACAATCATTTGGTCAGTTCTCTCTTACTGTTAGAAATAGATCTACCAAACCTTATACATATATAAAAATATACAGGGTGCTACTTTAACAAAAAAACAAAAATCTATTTATTTTGGTACCCTTACATTGGTTATTTATTTGATGTGGTATGGATTTGCTGTTTCAAGCAAATGCTTACAACTTTCTTATTTAACACTTCTTTTAAATACCTCATTGATTAACAGCTGTACTTAGAGTACTAATTATCGGAAATCAGTTTATGCAACTGGATACAATTTTCTTACGACAAACACTTTCTTTTAATTTCATTTTTTTTAAATAATACAATATATAAATAATATAATACTTAGCTGTCATAAGTGTGTTTTCTGAGGTGGGACAGGCTAACAAAAATGCGATACTTCATTTTTTTTATTTTAGGTTATTCTGACACTGTAGAAGACATTTTTCAAACAAACACCAACACTAAGATGTATAAAACACTAGAATTTTATATATTGCGTATTATGGTTCATTTACATTTACATTACACCCCGAATAAATTACGTTGATTTACCAGTCACCACTACCCCTAATTATTAATATTGATACATACATTTTTGAAGAATTTTTTATTGATGTTAACATATTTTCATTTTATATGTTTATTTTTCCTGTTCTATACTCGGATATTGTTCTTCAGTTTGTCATTAGAAGTTTATGATTGGAAATGTTTATAGAAAATTTTTAAAACATGCTTAATTTAAGACAAATAGATTTTCATCATCCCCATTTATTATTAGTACAACAAGGTTAATAAGGTCAACAGTCTAGACACTCGTTGATGCCATATCTTGATGGATGTACTTTAAAAGAGTGTGAATTATTTGATTGAGTGTCCTGAAATCTTAAACATACTTGAATTCAATGTACCTGGTTGGAATTCAGGATATCGTGGTGCGTTTAAACTTCTAGTACATATTTTTTAAGCATCTTCATTGTATAAAAATTATGGTTTGGGATCCTAGTACTTACATGCTTGTTACTGTGATCCCTTTTGTTTATTTTAAGGTATATGCTTGTCATTAATCTTTTTTCGTTTTGTTTTTATTATTACATATTTGTATTTTTTTATATAATATTTGTTATATTTATCTTTGACTGGACTGTCCTGTAAATGGTTGTATCTGCCCCCACTGTAGTAAATATACTATTAATACATTGTTTTTAAGGAGGTAAGTGAATTTTACCGTAGAAGTGGAAGTTGCTATGGTAAGCGAGGTGTTACCTTCCTGGGAGAAAAGCGATTTCGAGTTATAAATGCATATTTTATGAACAAATAAATGGAAATCTTTGATGAACCTTACATTTTAGTAATTATTACGAATTTAGTAACATTTACAAAATATGGAAAATTATGGTTGTCCATTTCAGTCACTGGAAGCCCAATATTATTTGACTGATCCATTAAAACAGCAACGTACTACTGGAACCTGAAGTTGAAGTGTCATTCTAAAGAAACATGTTGTCTATTTCATTTTTTGTTACTTAAACAGTCAGCAACATAACTTTCTGCAATTGTGGCTGATTTTCACCCACCATGTCTCTTGATTGATAATACATCCACTCCTATATTAGCCAGTAACGTTGCCGATGTTCTTCGGAATGAATGGCCTGTATATGCTTTAGGATGTTCTAGTTTCAAAAACTGTGACATGCCATTTTTAGAATCTGGAATTGTACCTACAATAATGTCATCGAAATAAACTAAATAACTATTGTTGTAAGGGAGTTGCATATTAGAATAAAATAAATTTACATTTTTAAAGTTTTGAACGTCACAATAATTTATAGTCACTATTTGTTTTCCTTAAATAAACAATATTAATAATTTCCTTTCCCAAATGTATCCTGTAAAAGCTACTATATGGCCTAGTAGTGGAAGAATGTAATCAAATTTGCAGAATATAAATTTGTTTATTGTTGTATATATCATCTTATTTTTCATTAACATGATAATCTGCTGATATTTAGGTTTCCTTCATTTGCATTAAATCATGTTGTAAGCATATGACAGCAAGATTGCGAGATAATTTGCAAACTAAAAAAATAAACACATTATCACAAATTCTTTTCATTTCACATGTCCCAATTAGAAAAAAAAAAACAATGGAAGTATATCAAATTGAAACATAAAGTAAAAAAGCTTTTGCTATAACGGTGTTAAAGTGACACATTCTGTTGAAATTAGAATGTAGTATAAATATATGTATATAGTATTAAGAATACATTGTTTATTATACAGAATGTTCCAATTCTAACAGTTCAAATTGAAACAAGTTAATAAAGAATGTATGTAAAGAATGTGGATTAGTGGTGGAATACTGCTTAACAAAGAGATATAAGCAAAAATAGTTATGTTAAAAACAACTATCCCTGACTGATGATTGTGGTGCAGGAGTTTATTTACTATATTTTATTATTTTTTAATTTTCAGTATCTCGAATATTCAAAAAGTTTCAGACAATGAGTTCCATACAAGTTACTAACAATAAGATCTTCCAGAAAAAGATTTATCTGCTGAAAAATATATATAGAGGAAATATTATATAAAAAACGAATATATTTTGTCATAACGTATTATTATTTAAACAATCCAGATGTCACATCGATAAAGGATGTATTCTTTTTCACATAAACATCAGATCCTTTTATGATATAAAATTGAAATAAATAGATAAAAGAGTTTGTTCACTTATGTTAATTTCATGAATACATAGATCAACATGCCATTTGAGAATATCTGTAGGTAGTTATAAAGTATAATATAAAAATACCTGTATTATTATTTACAAATCCTAACTGTTATTTCCACAGTCAATTATGCCCATTTTTTGTAATATAACTTAAATTCGTTGAAAAAATTGTTCCTTTTACGCTTTTGTGTAATTCAACTTTATAGTCTTAAAATTCAATGTTATTATTTAATAATTGAATAAACAGTCTGCCTTTCTTGTTCATTTTTATTACAGTGTGACTGAAATGTTAAAATGTTATAACTACAAAGGTATTTTTTATAATTTGGGCATATTTGACAAGTCCTATATTTTAATATACTTATTCTGTAATGGCATTTTGAAAATCTTGTTTTATCATCGTAAATATGCGATATAGTAGCATTTTACAAAAAAAAAATATTTTTTTGTGGTCACAAACAATTAATTAAATACATGAAAAATATATCCCATATTTAACAGAAACATGCTTCACTTAATAAAAAATATTAGATGTAACACAATATTTTGACAAGAAAGATGTATTTCTTTTCAATATTAAAGTCAAGTCTATCAATAAATAGTTGATTCTATCAAATTCAATAAAGAAACTGTAGCAATTTAGAAACTTGTTTTTGTTCTTGTAGAAGATATATAATCAAGTATGCTTGAAATTTTCACAAGACTGTATTAATGGTTGCATACCATTTGACTGAGTATGAAATACTGAAAATTCCTGTGGTATATACAACCCAAATTACACTCGTGCTATATATTTTGTAAATCTTGGGTATTGCGTTGATGATGCGTATTCAGTGAAACATTGGATATTAAACTTACAGTTCTCAATAATTTTATTGATAAAATAAATTTGATTTCTGAAAGAAAATAATTGGAAAATATTAACAAAATCGTCAGGTAAAACTAATCTAGTTTTAGAAACGAATAAATTGATTGTCAAAAATGTAGAAAAGTTTAGTCTGCTGCATTGGTAGTCATCAACAATATAAAAATGAAAATAAGATAATTCATTGTTGACAATAATTTATTTAGCAAATTTTATTTATAAATATACAAGTAGCACTATTATTGTGCCATAATATTTTGTCATAAGGTAAATAAATTCCTTAGTAGTCTTATGATTATGATTTATTACCTTCAATTCACTTTATTGGTTAGGTTTATTAGTCGATAATGCAAGCTAACTCATTTCCTTAAATTCTTAAATCAATTCCTAGGTACAGGATTATTTAAATTAACAATATCTAGGTAGGTAAAAAGAACTAATTCTGCCAGAGTCGTTATAATAATATTGTTATACCTAACTGTGTTTTCATCAATATCAAAACCATGGATATTGTGACAATTATTAAGTGGTGAATTAAATGAAATGTTCTATTTATTACCAGTTATTTTAATGCAGTAAACAGTATTTGCAATTCTGGTTACAGTTTTAAAGGATCACCTTTAATGGAAATCAGCAACCCATCAAATTGACTGAAAATTAAATATGTTACAGTTTGAGATGTCCTGATCAAAAGTTGTTATAGGCCCAAGACTCACTTATTATCGAGATAAGTGATATTGAAAGTGAAACTTCACATTCTGAAAAAAAAAAACGTTTCAAAATGACGGGCCACTTGAAAAAAATATGTATTTTCGAATCTCCCGAACGGAGCAAGTTGGCATATTGCCGTTTGGCTAAAAGATGGCATTGAAAAACATATCCAAATTTGGTGAAAATAGAAGGTGGGATTTTTGTGAAAATCAATTTTGAACAAAAGTTCCGTTATTCTCATTTATCTCAGTCAGTTTTAAAGCAATTTGAATTCTGAAAGAACCATTTAAAAGCTGATGAAATTCTGCACATTTAGATAAAATAAACGTTTCGACAGGATGATTTGGGCTCCTTGAAAGAAATATGCATTTTCCTTTTCGGAATAACGCTATCACGATGTAAACTTTGATATGGCGTCACAGAGCTTCAAAAACTTTTTCGGAAAAACAACAAAACAGGGGTCTCATAAAATTCAAAGTAGGTTAACTCAAAGTTTCAAAAAAATCGAAGAGGTCGATTTTTTTGTTCGTTGAATCCATATGGATCTACAAAAAGGTTGCTAATGCGGCGAATCAACAGAACTATTATAAAAGTTGACGGGATCTTATAAAAATGGGTCACAATTAACTGATTTTTCAGGTCACATAATACATATGTAAGTTTAAGTTCATTGGCGCGGAGCCCTTCTGTGGCACATCTCCTAGTGTGGTCAGGCGGGCTCTGGGCAAATGGACTGAGACAGAACATAGGAAATACTGGACTTCAAGGCCAGGACATAGCCGTTCTAAGGAGCTCATGGAGTATCCTTCGAAGGCAAGAGCGAATGATTTACTGAGCTTGAACAGAATCCGGCTCAGGAGAGTGTCAGGACTCATAACGGGACACTGTCACTTTAGGAAAATCTACATAAGCTAAATGAAACTTTTCTGCATATCCTGGGCGAGTGCCCGGGATTTGCACGTAGCAGATTGGTGCTCCTTGGGAGACCCTATTTGGCACCCAAGGAACTGAGAGAAGTGTCAGCAAGGAAGTTTTTGGACTTTGTAAAAAGCACAAATCTACTTGCTGAATAGGACTAGTAGTGGGACGCACAATAGGCCTAATCAGGCCGCAGTGCTATGGGACTTATTAGGACCAACCACTAGAAGAAGAAGAAGAAGAAGTTTAAGTTTGTAATCTTCTGTAAGTTCATGAAATTCTGTGAAGTCATTATGGTGTTGACCACCGTCTTCAATTTTAGTCGTTAATGATAAGATTATGGTAACTTACATCAGCTATAAAAGCTGGTTTTCCAAAGCTCATAAGACTTCAGATAAAGGACTTTATGATCAGCGAACTTGCCTGGTTTCTCTCAGAGAGAAAGAGATAAAGATAGAAGTACCATACCGGCTTTCCGTAAAAAAAAAACTATATATAAGCTCGATGGGACTCCTCACTTTCAATGTCGCGTATCTCGATAAGTTTTCATTTTTGGGCCCGTGACAACTTTTGATTGGGGCATCTCCAACTATAACATATTTCATTTTCAGACAATTTGATGGGTTGTCGATTTCCTTTAACTGTGTGCGTGGTCCTTTAATCCCTATTTAAACACATATGATCTGTCACTTAGTTTCATTATAATAATTTAAAGCAACTGATGATCTGATTCTGGCGCGAGTACGTTTCCGATATGTGAAAAAGAGGGAGAAAGGAAGTCAGTGCCAACAAATAAGATTATTGATCTGTTTGTCATGACGTTGAAAGTTTGCCATATTCCTTCATAGTTAGAATATTGAAAGTAAATGTACAACATAATGGGAAACTTGCTATAAATTCTAGGAATAACAGTATATTATAAATAATTCATTTCTTAAAAACAATTTGCCAATATTTTCAAAAATAATAAACGTATCGCAGTTAAATTTGGTAGATCTGTGTTTTGAGAGGCCCTAAATACCTTGGTTTGATTGGTTTACAGGGTATTTGTTAGACACATTAATTCATAGAAAAATATCTGTTTCTAGTATTCTATACATGTTATCTCTAGAATTTATTGTACCTTTTTCTGAAACACCCTTTATATAACTTTGAAGGATCCGCAAAAATAGAATGTTATCATAGTCATTAATATATTTTAAAAATTGCAAATCTTTGAATTGTATCCAAAAATCAGGCAGAAAGCACTTTTTTGAAGTTTAGAACATATTTTTCACAAAAAATCTAATTTCACAAGACCGACTTGTCTCAATAATTGGAAAATCAAATTGCTAAACTCTAAACGACTCTGGCAGGCAAAATCAATACAACTCAACCACTCAACAGTCTTCAGTAGTAAAATTATGACAATAAATGTTATGACAATCACAGTGCATTTTTCTATGTTTAAAATCATCTTTCAGTCAGATATGATTTTGATTTTTGTTGAATTATTAAAAATTTACATAGTCCACTTTACATTAAAACATAAACTGACACTCATACAGAAATTTCCTGGATTTGGACGCGTTTTTTCATAGTCCCTGGGGTGGTGGGCGCTCCTTGCGCCCTCAAGATGCCCGTCTGGTTCGTTCCTATGGGTGGCTGCCCCCTGGGGGGCGGCGGGGGCTCGGGGATACTCGGACTGATGGCGCTCTGCTGCTGGACGTCCTGGCTCGTGCTCGTGACGTCCGGCGGGTGGCTGTGCGAGTTGCCTTCGGGTCGTTTCGCTGGCGGCGGCGACGAGTTGAACTCCTGCAGGGGCAGCTCCGTCATCTGGACGTCGGCCAGCGACCTTTTGTCGCAGCTGAACTCGCCGATATAGTTTGGCATCATTTTGCGCTCGAAGGTCGCTTGGTAGGTCGCGTTGCAGTCGAACGACGCTATTTGGCGGGATTCGTAGGCCTTCTCGTACGCTTCCCCGGATGAGCTGCTGCAGCTGCCTGGAATATTTAATACTTAGAAACTCAGCGGTGGTATTTATTGCAGTCGCCAACTTTTTATTTGGGAAAAAATGGGCGACGAAGTACAGATAATGTTTTTGTTTTGTTATTTTGCTGCTATCCTAGCTATCGTGATACATTTGTCTTGTTATTTTCATTACCTCCATAGGAACTTGTTGAAAATAAAAAATATACTCTTTTTCATACAAGATACCTCTGGCAATAAGGCCCAATTTGTGCGTTTTCAGACCTATAATAAGCGTGAAACTCCTAAAGAAACATAACGTAAGTTCATAAACAAGGCAACTTTCTCTTATGTATGCGAAGGTTTTAAAATACAGAAACCCTTACAGATGGCACGTGTCATCACAACATCGAATAAACTAATTAGCGCAGTCGGTATCTGTTTTAAAAGTAGGTGGTATGTATGTTTCAAATAGTAATTTTTGTTGGAAATAGTTCTAAATATTATGCAGAATATTGACATTAGAGAAAATAGCCAAAGGAAAAAAAGTTTCGTTTTGAGATTCTCTTCAAAATAAAAGCGATCCGAAATTTTTATGTGATCTACAATACATTATAGAGCGAAAAAAAATGTGAAAAAAGATGTTTTTTTTTCAAGAATTTATTTATACCTTGACTTTAGAGCAGCCATATAAAAAGTATGGTTCCGAGTAGGTACTTCATGATATGGTAGTATTGCAGAAAATTTTTTATCGAAATCGGCCGGGTAGATTTCGCACAATTCAATTGTTAATTAAGAAAATACATAATTATATATTTTTCAATTCTCTCTCACGGTAAAACCAATAATTATTTTGAGCTCCCAATTTTTATACATACCCGTTGGAGTCTATCAATCCCCATTTAAAAATTTTCGATTTTATCCATTAGAAATTAGAATTTTTTCAAAATTTCTTCGAAAAAATACTTATAAACATTTAGAGCTGGAGCTGCCGTATTTGCGTATTCTTCAAATATAATTATAGGATCAAATAGAGGAACGATTGACAAACAAAATCCACTTTTGATCTTGTGAATACGATGAATCGTCGTCGAGATATGAAAGCTCAAAATTGAAGTGAGTTTATGGCAAAACAACGTAGTGTACAACAACAATCAAAAGTGATTTTGATTGTTTGAAGCAAAGATTTTGTAACTATGAAAATTTGTTTAAATTGGAAATATATTTTAACTGTTCTGATGCAAAAAAGATTGATACATTTCACAGGAATCGAGCATAAATAGTGTGGAGTAGGGAGACTATGCGAGTGGAGCAGCATAATTCACTCGCGCAACTTCAATCGACTTTTTCTCAGCTTGCTATATTTTAGGTAATTGCAATGGTAAATACAGCTGACGACGAGAAGAGTTGTACAGTATGCTCTTGGCGATGTGTCAGATACAGGAACACAAATTTTAGAGAAGCTATATTACTATCTTCAAAAGAAAAGCCTTTACTATGTCTACAGTAATCAAAAACAAATAAAATATCGTATTCTTTTAAAGGTAAATATTTAGTACAACGCCTTTTGTTAAATCAGAAATAAGTACCTAATACTCGCGTTAATGTATTTTATACAGGGTGATTCGGGTTTAGTCTGGATAACTTCAGGAATCCATAGAGCAGGTTAAAACAATATTCATTCTTTATATAAACTTATTTCCTAAATCGCATCGTTTCGGAGTGAAGGAATTTCTTTCCCCTTTTCTTAGCACTAAAAATTCTTTTGAAATAATACCTTTAACGATGATTTTCACAAACGTCAGTTTATACAAATCATTGTGAGTTTTGTTTTTCATGGGTTAAATGAAATTTACGCGGCTGGGGCTCTACACTGTCACGGATTTCATTGAATATCTCAGAAACAAGGTCAAGACCAAAAAGTTTCAAAATTCATGAGACAAAAGTCGTATGCAGCTGTTTTATTGAAATTAATTAATTTTTCGAAGTTTTGATATAGGCAATATAGGAGGAGGGTAGCACACAAGATACACTTCTAAGAGGGGTAGGTGGTTCAAACTTAAAAAGCTTATATAAGATCATAAGGAGTGTTTGTGTTCCGAATTTCACCTCAATCGGATGAGTGGTTCAAAAGTTATGAGGGAAAAGCGGGAAAAAAATTATATTTCAACGCCCTCTATCTGATGCGATTTAGGAAATAAGTTTGTATCATGAATGAACATTATATTAACCTGTTCCATCGATTTTTGAAGTTATTCAGATTAAACCTGAATCACCCTGTATAAACTTCTTGTCCATAATTTCATAAAAAAGTATGGAATATGTCTTGTCTCACTCATTTATTGGACTGTATAAATACGTTTCTTCTAAATGATTGTACATTTTCGTTGCAGTTTGAAAATACTTGCAAGGTAAATTCCTACATAAAGTTTGATTAGAATAGGTTAGGTTGAGTTTTTTTATGTAACGTATATAAAGAAAAATCTGAAGTTATCTTATAAATTTCTACATAAAGTTAGGTTAGGTTATGTTAAGCTAATATAGGAATATTAACATGATCTATCTCAATTTGGAGACTTTCTTAGTTTATTTTGTCTGCTGCATTCCTGCAAACCCGAAAGAATTACAGAATAACATCTAATGTCAATATCAAAGGGTCAAATGAAATGATTTTGGTTTTATGCCAAATGAAGATATTCTATTAGCGAAATATTTCATACTTTCTCAAATTTTCCATTTGTAAAACACATAAGTATTGCTGTTAAAAATATCCTTTTTTTATAAAAATCGCAAAAAGTCCATATCAAAATATTGGAGTTATAGAAATGTATTGTCTCCGTGTTAGGAATGTATTTTCTCAAATATATGAGAAATTAGGAAATGCGAATGGTGAGTTTATAAAAACGTCAGAAAGGATTGATTAATTTATGGAAGAAGATGGTGCAAGTGAAGGAAAGGAGACATTCTTGCAACTTCTCGCTATGGAATTGGTGGTGTTTTTTAGTTTAGGATTACTTATTATAAATTACTTCTGTTCATTCGTTCCATGTTCCTTGTTCATTTTGTGGAAGTAGCATCATAGTTTACATAAAAGTTAAAAAAAGAACAAATCAATTTAATCCTCAGCTTATTAGAGATGTTTTAAAATCTTATGAGCTTTGACCTTCATATGCGCAGAAACATAATTCCGACCGTCGCCTAAATTATTCTACGTCCTAAAAACATTACACCTATTATTCACAGTCTCTCTCGAGCTCTAGCGTAAACAAGCCTTTGATCCGATTACAAATATCATAATAAAATGCCCTATTCTTTATTATTTAAATTTAAACAATAAAAATATATATAACGAACGTTCGCCAGTTGACTTTATTGATGCCCGAGCGCCTTAGTTCATTTCTAGTTGTAATGAGGCACGTGGTCTAATTCTGAGTCAATGTTTTCACAACGTGCTTATTAGAAGAATTATGGGGATACGCTACGCCTTTCGCGCATTTCGCGGCTCATGAGATATTAAAAGAACTCTACCTTCAACTGAAGTCTGTTCTAGGGATCTCACAATCTTATGTCATAATAAGATTTCATTTACTCAAATAATTCGGTCACGGATTTTTCTAGATTTTTATTTGGTATATTATTTGAAATTTTTGATACTTGAACTGAATTTGCATGTATACTTATGAGAAATATTTTGTCATAGAACTTAAAAAATGTACCAAAATTTTTTGCACGGGGTTGTTACTCAGTAGTTTTTGATTTTCTGCCGCCAATGTTAGAATTTCGTGAATATCCCTATGTTCTAAATCAGGATCAGATTGTTGGAGATCCTTATGTAGGAAACATAGTTAGAATAAAATTTTTTAATCTTAAATTTGACAAGTTGGCTAAATATAAGATTTAGTCCTACTACTGCCATGCATGTATGAAAAAAAAAGAAATATATGTCACAAAGAACATCTCAGTAAAGGTAAATTAATTAATACGGTTCTATCTGAGTTTAAGTAAATTAATAAATAAAAGTTTGATGTACGAGCTTTATGCAACGTACGAATTTTTAATGCGAAATGTTTTACTTCCAAACAATCTCAATCTGAAATTGAAACCAACATGAAAAAAAGATATATTACTGCCAAAATTGAGCAATTGTTGAACATACAAGTATAATGGTTCAAATCTTAGTATCCCATTAGTTGGTGTAAGTATATTAAAAACTCCCTGGAATTACCTGCTTCAGCTAACTCCTCCTTCTGTTTCTTTTTACTCTTCCCTCTGTCCCTCTGGTGATAGATACCGGCGAAAATAAGTATGTTAAGCAGCAGCAGGAAGCAACCGACGGCGATGGTGACGGTAAGAGCAGTGGTGTAGCTCTGGTAATGGCTAGAGGCGAGTTTTCTGAGGAGATTGTTGTTGGAGTTCTTGTTTTGGCTGGGGATGAGAATGGTGCTGTTCGGGGGGCATTCGGTAGTGGTCGCCTGCAAGAAAGAAGAAAAAAGTTTGTAACTATATAATAATAATAATAATAATAAATCGGCTTTATTGTAACTACAAATATATAAAGAGAAATAGATATTAAAAAAAGAATAAGAAAAAAGAACAAAGGTAAACATATTGCGAAAAGCAATGCCACCTCATCGAGGCGAAGTCTAGATAAGAGCTACTCATACTCAACCAAAATGAGGTACACTACATTTCAAAGTAAAAGTATATAAACAGCTGTCTAACTATTACTAAATAAAAACCATAAGTATAAAAAGTAAGCAAATTATAAGCTAATTAAAATTTTAAAAAATTTTAATCATATTAAAAATGTCTAAAAGTGAGACGGGCAGGTGCGGATAATGCATAGGAAACTATAACCTTATTGTTTGCTAAATATATATTTTTTATATTTATATTTAAATTTGTTAATATTAAAAACTTTAAATTGGTTAGGTATTGAATTGTAAATGGTAACTGCATTATATATAAAACTTCTCCTAAACATAGCAGTACGATGATGTGGAAGGGTAAAAGTATTTTTAAATCTAATATCTCTTTGGTGGATATTGGAACGTTTTATAAATTTGTTTTTGAGCAAAACTGATGAATTGGGGAATATCAGTATTTTATGAGCAAATGTAGTAAGATGATGAACTCTCCGATTATTCATGTTAAGCCAGATACATTCCTTAATTATGTGAGAAATACGGTCAGACTTTCTTAATCCAAAAATCCAACATGAATTCTGAACTTTTTGAATACGATTTTTATCAAATTTGTCAAGACAGCAGCCATATATAAAATCACAGTAATTAAAATGACAAAACAAGCGACTCACACCACATTTTACTTAAATTAAAGTTTAAAATATGACGACTCGAAAAATTAGCTTTAAACTAGAATATGCCTTCTGCATAAGTTTTTTTACGTGCCCCTTAAATCTAAGATCAAAGTCAAAAATTCTTCGCCTCATCTACTATAGGCAAGATGACGCCATTCAAATTGATATTTAAACTAGATTTCACAATATTAATTTTATTTTTACTACTAAACAACATTAACTTCGATTTATTAACATTTAGCATCAAGTTATGCTCTGTTGACAATTGCATGATATTATTAAGTACAGAATTCATAAGGTCACCAGTCTATGCTATATCTTCAACAAAAAAGTGTGAATAAAGGACCGTGTCATCTGCATAGGCCTGCACTTTGCAATCAGAAACAGAATTTAAAATATCAGCGGTGTAAATTATAAAAAGCAATGGACCCAAAATTGATCCCTGCGGTACACCTAACTTTATACTTAAGTTTGAGGAAGAATTATTTACAACAATTATTTGAGATCACTTAAATAAGATGAGATAAGCTCTACAACAGAGTGATCAAAACCATTTTATTTCATTTTGGCACAAATTAATTCATGATTTATAGTGTCAAGGGCCTTTGAAAAATCCAGTAACACCAAAACACTAACCAATCCTTTGTCAAATGCTTCTAAAAGATAATTAGTAACAACAGTCAGTGCTGTTGTTGTACTATAGCCCTTTCTAAAGCCATTTTGTGTATAACTCTTATATCTGAAAACGTCAAAGGAGAATTATTTTTAGGTAAGGCTTACCAATAGCAATTTTCCATGAATATGGGAAATATTTTGCTTCAATACAAAACTGAAAGTTCATTCGTTTTAGGCCAGTCATTATAGCTTTTTTTCAGGAAAAAAATACTATTAGAAGTTTCTCTGCGGAATATTGTTCAGAAACGTGTTATAAACAAAATATCAAAAAATCAACCCGAGACTAGTTGGGAAACTTTGTTAAAACAATGGTCAAAATTATGAAAAAGTGTTTTTTTGACTCACGTAAAAAAAGTGTTATTCATAGAGAAAAAAGGTTTATACAAAAAAAGTAGGTATTAAATAAATCTGTAAAATAAGACAAGTCCGATTAACTTCCGATAATTTGTTTATGCGCAAGAGCTCAAAAATGGTCGAAATTGTCCGCTTTTNCATATTCTATGATGCTAAAACAAGTGTCAGTTGTGACCGTTATTAAAAGTAATTAAGGATAATAATTAATAGCTTGTGGCAAATCTAAACATTTTGAAAGGTGGCGGTTTGTAATTCATTTCATATTTGTTCTTCAAAACAGTTTTTATGAAATTGTGGAAATTCAGAACAATCCTTCTTGCTTTAGAAAATAAACTCCTCAGTTGAACACTAAAGAATCTCTAAAGCAATCCTACATTTATACTTAATTTAAGAGAAATACGGAGTGTGCTATTTTTTACCCAATATAGTACAGGCGACAACTTCAATTTATTTAACAAAAAATTGAAAATCTGCTACTATAGCGTTGTTGTTTACAAATTTAGGGAAAAACATTTTAACTACACTGTAAAAAAATTTCACTCAATTTTACTCAATAATCAATTTCTGTCCACACCCGATGGAGTGAAATTTTCACTCTATTAGTATGAGTACAACTGAGTGAAACTATTGCATCAGAAATGAGTGAGTTTCACTCAAATCCAAGTTACTGCTAACTATCAGTAGTTGGGTGATTTTTTACTCTATTCTGAGTATATATAGGCCAATCATTATAGCTTTTTTTCAGGAAAAAAATACTATTAGAAGTTTCTCTGCGGAATATTGTTCAGAAACGTGTTATAAACAAAATATCAAAAAATCAACCCGAGACTAGTTGGGAAACTTTGTTAAAACAATGGTCAAAATTATGAAAAAGTGTTTTTTTGACTCACGTAAAAAAAGTGTTATTCATAGAGAAAAAAGGTTTATACAAAAAAAGTAGGTATTAAATAAATCTGTAAAATAAGACAAGTCCGATTAACTTCCGATAATTTGTTTATGCGCAAGAGCTCAAAAATGGTCGAAATTGTACGATTTTTTCAATTGCTAATAACTTATCCAATTTTCATCGCATACACTTGTAATTCAGGATTTTTGAGGCTTTTTGCACCCTTAATAAGTAGTAAAAATTTCAGCCCAAAAGCTTCATTAGTTTGGCGTTGGCGGAATTTATTATTATCTAAGAAGATGCTATTTTCAATTCATTTTTCCCAATCTCACAGGCGTTGTAGAGTTTCGATCATTAGTTGTTTTTGTACCTAAATAGTTGTATTGACATATGCATTTACTGACAATTTAATTTTTCAAATTTAATTTGTTTAAAAATTACTCTGAAAAAATGTTAATATTTACTAAATTGTTAAGCGCGCATGCTCCGCCTCGCTCTCCCCACTCGTTCGCTAGACCAAGTAATAGAACGCATCGCCGCTATCTTCTTTTTTGCAATTAAATAGTTGAACCTTACTGTTACCTTAATGTTAATGTAGGACATGAAAACATAGCTCTTAATGTATACTCTCTCCAAATTTCGGCTCTTAATATTAATAATTAAGGTCACTGCGATTAAATAAAAAAAAAAATTATCTCAGCTTCTAATCAACTTACAACAACGATTTTTTTTTTAAATTCGAAGAAAACTATAGTATAGAGGTTACTATTTTATTTTATAATAATTACCTGTCTTAACAATTTTATAAATATTAACATTTTTTCAGTCATTTTTAAACAAATTAAATATGAAAAACTAAATTCTCAGTAAATGCATATGTCAATACAACTATTTAGGTACAAAAACAACTAATGATCGAGACTCTACAACGGATGTGGGCTTGGGAAAAATGAACTTTCGGGCTGAAATTTTTACCACTTATTAATGGTGTAAAAAGCCTCAAAAATCCTGAAATACAAGTATCTGCGATGAAAATTGCATTAATTATTAGCAATTGAAAAAAGACGGAAATTTTCGACCATTTTTGAGCTCTTGTACATAAACAAATTATCTGAATTTAATCGGACTTTTCTCATTTTATAGGCTTATTCAATACCTACCTTTTTTGTATAAACTTTTTTTCGCTAGGAATAATAGTTTTTTTACGTGAGTCAAAAAACCACTTTTCCATAACTTTGACCACTGTTAAAACAAAGTTTCCCAACTAGCCTCGAGTTGATTTTTTGATATTTTATTTATATCAGGTTTTCGAACAATATTCTGCAGATAAATTTCTTATAGTATTTTTTCCCGAAACAGGCTCTTTCATGTCTATAATGACTGGGCTATTTTGTCCGAAAGTAGTTTTGTTTGCATCACTCGATCTTCTCACTTTTTTAGATAGTACTCTCTCTTTCTCTCATATGTTTGCACATCTGGCTGGCCAGATCAAAAAGTCGAACTGTACATTTTTAGTAATGACAAATGCTAAAACGAAAAATGAGTTGACTTTTCATTTTTTAAATTTTTAGTATTACAAAATTATGTATGGAAAATTATCCACAAACGTGCAGAAACGCGCGGCTCCGATTTAAAATATGGGTAGAGGGTGTCAGCTCATGTGTTCCCGACACCCTTTACATATAACAGACTCACCTGCAGAGCCGTATCCGACTTTGGAGGCGGTGGCGTGGGTGAAGTGCTGGCAGGCGGTACTCGAACGGTTGTTACTGGCGGCGGTGGGGCGATGAAGTGAACAAGCGGCGGCTTTTCCTTCTGATCACGGACGGAACCTGGGGAAACATTTCAATAATAAATTAGCTATGGCGAAGTGTTCTGAATGAAACTGAACAGTTCGGTGGGCTATTGAGAAAGTTATTTTGTATGGGAAGGTGGCGGCAGCAATAATTGGGTGCGGAAATGGAAAGGAATTGTTATCTTGAGGTCTGTTTTGTGTACGGTGCGGGTAGATATTTCAAAATTGCAGGAATTGTAGCGTTTTTCGAATAAAGATAGGTAAAAGACTTCTCTAACTTCCTCTAAAGGTAATTGTCCTTTTACGATCCATAGTAATTTTTATTTCACTGTACTGTACAACTTGTTGACAACAATGAGCCTGATTTTATAAGAAATTAATCATTGACTGGATTAGCTAGTTTCATGTTATCCATTATTATCAAAATAAATGAAATAATCCCAAGTAAAATGCGGAAACAAAAATCTCTGTAGCAGCCGTTTTTTACGTGATCAAACTTTGTTAAAGGAAGGAAGGAATATAGGATGTTTAGGATGTTTCTCTGCATGATTGCATATTTGATTTGAAAATGGGTGGATTTGATATGCAACAAGTTGAATTTATAGTGTAAATCCTGTGAAACGCTGATAAATAATTAACCTGAGAGGAATTGCTGGTTGTAATTTTCCTTTGAAAGGCATTCATTTAAAATTATATCTGCTTGCTTACTTTACACATCTTAGTGGGGTTACTAAGGGTTGTTTGTAAACAATGCGCTATCAAGAACGAAGAATCAGAGAGAAAGGAATGTAAATAATACTACAAAAGATAGGGATTTTCAGTGTATTTTAGGTATTTATTAAAAGGTTACAAAGCTCGTTTCCTTAAGTTTCTTAACGTTACTAATTAATTAATTGCTGCTAAGTATATCGAGAAAATACTTAAAAAATGGCATTATCTGGATTTTTATCTAAAATTTTATCTCTTTGATTATACTAAATTTGGTATTTTTTATTAATAACTTGACAAAAATAAAAAAATCTTATTTATGAGGTTTAAAAATCGTCCATTCGTATTCACGATTCCGTATTTGTATAACTAACATTTCGTTGCAGTGCTCGAGATCTAGACATTTAATAGAAATATGATTTTTTTTGGAAATGTAATAAAGACAGAAATTTTTACATTACAACTTAGGAAGCTCAAATTTAAATTGCAATATATATATAGAGATATTACATATGTTAAAATATATGTGGAATACATTTACCGAAAATATACTCCTATTCACAAATTGCCTAAATTGGCAATTTACTGCCGTTCTGGAACAATTTTTAACACGCTGAAAAAACTAGCACCGAGCAGCTATCATTGGAATTTTACTTCCATTAAATTATAAATAACCGAATGCAAAAATGTACGCTGTGGTATAATGAATTCATATCTCGATCGTAAAAAATCGTAGGCTGCACAGGTCGACAGAAAAAAAGAGATTTTATTTGGTTGTTAGATTAGACCTATCATGTCTTAAACGGCCAACGATACAAATTGTTATACTACAAGTTGTACGATCTTGGTTGGTCCAACCATTTGAACGATAATTGCAACGTGTGTGGTGTTGTAGTTCGACCAATCGTACGCGGTTCAGTCGTACATAAGTATAGCATTTATACAGGTTCGGAAAGTAGCGATGTCTATCTGCCGTTACGTGAGAGCGATATGTAAGACATAGAAATCCATGCGATAGAGAAGGATGGCTATAATGAAGGCATCTCATAGTCACCGCCCGTTTCGCCCTTCCACAAATAAGATCCACTTCTTATTTGTGGAAGGACGAAATGGGCGGTGACTATTAGACGCCTTCATTATAACCATCTTTCTCTATCGCACGGATTTCTATGACTCTCGCTCTCACGTAACGGCAGATGGACCATCGGTACTTTCCGACCCTGTATAGCAACTTAGTTGGATATACAAGTTTGAACGTGTGTGTCAATTTTGTCGACTGGTTATACTATTTCATTTAAAAAAAGTAATTGTAGTACATTGTGTAGTTAAATTGCTCTATAAAATCATAGAAAGGAATTTATAGAAATTTATTGAGAGATAATACTAGTAAGTATCCTCCGAAAACAATGTGACTAATTACAACAGCTATTGCCTTTTTTGAAACAGTTGATGCCATGGTGAACAATATACTAGACTGGCGATTGTACTAGCGATAGCTTGGAATATTTTCAAGTTTGTGGTCAAAACTTTCTACGATCTGTCTATACGATTTACAGTGCAACCTATTGTACGATCGGTACTACAACAAATTGCATCGTCTGTGGGCCCTTTTATAGATCTTGCTGCGTTGAAACAAAATTTGAAGAGTAAAAAATATTCATCGATACTACTTTTGGTAATTGTCAAGAATACAGATTCTATCCCGATTTTAACCTAGATGACTGATTTCCTATGTATTTTCGGGTGCAGAACACGAATTTAATGTCTAAACTTGGAGGACGGTCCTTTTTAATGCAGAAAATGGCAAAAAAGGACACTATAATTATATTAAAAAAGTAGTGTAATTCGTGTTTTCGTATATATTTTTGGGTGCTCAACATAAATCCGATCTGAATAAAGGGCACTCTGCCCTTCCAAGGGCAAAATGGGCAACAATTCAATTATATTGAAAAATCTCAAGAATTTAGTGTTTTTTAAGATTTTTTTGCCCTAACAAGGGTCAACTGCCAAGTTTGAACATCAAATTCGTGTTTTGCACCCAAAAATACATAGGAAATCAGTCAACTAGGTTAAAATCGGTATAAAGTCTGTGTTTTTCATATTTACTAAAGATAGTATTGAGATAAAAAATGGAGACAATATCGCAAACAAACTTTTATAATATCCTTATAGTTTCCGAGAAAAAGTTATTGTAGTTGTAGTATTTTCAACCTTTACATTGCTAGGCTACTGTAGTCTCTAGCGTTATTCGCGTTGTGCACTGTGCTATTCCGAATACTGAAATCCTATTTTAGTCTTACCATTGTTGCGAAAGTGTTTACATTAGTTTTTCAAGTGTCAAAAATGGTTTATGTGTTTAGCAACTCGGAGTTGATGGATATCGTTTTAATTTATGGTGAATCAAGACAAAATAATTTAGCAGCCTTTACGCGGTAGTAGAGATTGTTGAAAAGAGTCCTCAAGTAAGTACCAGGCAAATCGCTCAACAATGTCCCAATCAACAGTGTGGCGTATCATATACGAGGCCCTTTGGACTTTTTTTTTTGTGGGGATATTTAAAAAATTAAGTGTTTCACACCGAAGTGGACACTATTGATTATTATTATTTACACGAACGTGTCAGAGCTGTTTACAAAATTGTATTTGTAAGAGTCCCCTCTACATTAATTTTTTTTGGATAATTTCTGAATCACCCTGTATAGAAGAGACTTGTCCCTGCGATTACAAAAAATCTAAACCATGAACATTTTTTTACCTTTCTTTAGATTAAGTACATCAAAATCTATAAGAAATGATAGGTCTGATTTCATTCCTCGCTCATTAGTTCTAAAAGATTCTTAAAGGGAACTATTATTGAAAATTAACATTTTCTATTATAATATAATTTCTGTACTTTTATATTCAATTAGCTTTAAGTAATTTGTGGACATTGTTTTGGGCTATAAAGCCTATGTTTGTCCCCTTCTCCATAAATAAATAAATAAAATCCCTTTTTTGTCGGCCTATGTTATCGAACGAATTTGCATCCAGAAATGGACGTAGAAGCAGTAGAAGTATTTCTTTAAAATGTTACATTTTAAAAAGACTGGCATCTACAAAAACTTATTTGTGCCAAATTACCAACAGTTTTATTGGAAATGTTTAAGGTATCGTATATAATGCTATATTTTAGAAAGATATGTATAATCTGACTGCGCTGAGCGCAGGTGTGGTCCGATCGGAGTGATTATGGTATCATTTGGTAGATTGTGTTGAATAGAAGTGGCTCTGAGTATTCCGCGATTAAAGGGTGACAATGAGAAGGAAAATTATGAACTTCTACATTTTGGCTATTTTGACTGCCGTTGCTTAAGCTTAAGCTTGCTTAGAGTGAATACTAAATGTTCCAAAACACATAGGGTAGAGCTGAAACTGTTTGCGTATAGCGGCAAATAAATAATTATATGATGAAATGAAAAAAAGGAAAAATTTCTAACAACTTGTTAGAGTGTTATGTCGATAATAGTTTGTCTGATTTTGGGGGCAGCCTTATGCATCGAAAATGCACAAAATAATACGAATATTAAAATTCTTTTTTCAGAAAATTGTTATAAAATATTGGCATTTTAATGTGTTGAATGTTTTTATCAAAGAAACACTGGAACAAAAAATACTTTTTTTATTTTAAAAGAAAGTCTCAGCAATATATCCAATTAAATCAATAAGTAGGAGCTGTACGAAAGTCTTTTTTGTTTTAGAATAAAAGAGTATTTCGCTCTAATTAACTAAAGCGACATTTTGACACTTAGGAAACAGCATTCAAATGTCAACATTGTACGAAAGTTTTTGAAAAACATCTACTTCAGAACTAGATTATTTGTTTAAAAGTAAGGTACATACTCGAAGTTTCAAACCTATGCAATGTATTACATCTGACTTGTACGCGATAGATCAAATAAAAGCGGCACATTACACATCCCTGCCTTTTTATGAAGGTGTTAACTCAGACTCACCGTCATAATACTGATCACCGTCCTCTTGAAAATGATGATGCCTCATAGAAATGTCGTCTCCTTCTCCAGGCCGATGGAGTTGAGGTATAAGATTCAGCCAAAGTGACATTTTATGTCCCCTGTAATGATCTCTCCTCTCAGGACGGCTTCCTGCAATACATACCAGTTTTCAGCAGGATGATATTACACGGCTTTCGGTTTACGACATTCGTAGGGGGCTTAAGGGTGTACTATTTAGTGCGAAGAGCGTAAAAGTTGCTCTGTTGAAGTAATTTATTTTAATACCTGTTTGCTGTGATGTATCAACAGTATTTAGAAAAAAAAACGGCGTTAGTCGAAAGTCTTAAAACTCACGTCCAATATTCTAGACAAAATTACTTTAAATCGTGTAAAAAGTAAAAATCAAATAACACTCCTTATTTGAAGTTAGCTTATTGAACCGTAGCATAGTCTAGGTAGGCAAGGTACAGCGTTAAGCACAAAAACAATAATTATTGGCCATTTTAAGGACAAACAAATCCTGCTTAGGATATTTACGAAGTTCTAATTCAGAAAAAAATCACGAATTCACATGAATACACTCTCAAGTTCATCATGAATGATTACCCCCTCGAATTAGATCCTATATTGTAACTTTCCATTCGAAAGATCCAAGTTTTGTTAGTTTTAGAGCTCCGTACGGAGTACGACGCATTCAAAACCTCTCGCTTGTCAGCTGCTTCTGACAGCTGTTTGTCAAGTTATCGATGCCTTCTGAAATTTAATAACCGCACCTCGACGTAAAACCCCAATGTGTCGAGACCTTTATCATTCTAAATAACGCACTAAAGTTAACGTCATGTGCACATGTTGGTTAAATGCCTTCCCTAAAAAATACTGTGGCTTTTTACGTTTTACTCGACTAATATCAATATAATATATGAAAATTTACCCTGGAAATTTCAATGCTGAATGGTGCTTTTGTTTATGATTCAACAGAATTTGGGGATCTAAATACGATAGTTTAACCTTTGACTTAGTCATTTTTAACTAAAGAAGGCAGATGAAGGCAATTATTCTTTCTACTCATACAGGGTAGCCCATCGAAAACGTACCGCAAGGCATTACAGGGTAGTAAAGAACTTTTCGGAAAAATCCAAAAATAGGTCAAATTTGTTTCTGAGGGGGACAACTTTTGGCTCAAAAAGCATACCAAAATCTTCAACCCCCTAAGTGGGGGTGCTATCCCCTAAATTTTTTCAAATGGGAATGGGGGTCAAGTGGGGGGTCATTAGAAAGGGCTTTTAATTCTCTATACATCGATTCTTACTTTTTGAAAATCGATTCATTATTTTAGAAAATATGCAGCTTTGAAAATACGAACAATATTTTTGACGAGAAATGCGAAAATCGATTTAATTTTACTTCAAAACTTACGGTATTAGTCAAGTAAATGCTGAAAATGTTGTCCGCCAACTTGCATACAATGATACAGGTTGTCTTCAAACCGTTGTCGAACATTCTGGAGCACTTGCGGTGTTACTTCGCGACATACATTAATGATTCGTCCTCGCAGATCTTCCAAGGTATCAGGTGGAGTGCTGTAAACTTTGCTTTTAATGTGCCCCCAGAGAAAGAAATCTAAAGGATTTAAGTCGGGTGACCGAGGGGGCCACTCAATTGCACCTCTTCGTCCTATCCAGCGTCCTGGAAACGTCTCATTTAGGTAATTGCGCACATTGAGCGAGTAATGTGGAGGAGCTCCGTCTTGCTGGAAAATCAGTTCGTGTTCATTGTAAGCAGGGTCGTCCTCTATGATATTTGTTAGAGCTGGGTCGATGACATTTTGTAGTAAATCCAAGTACATATCGCCTGTCAAATTTCCAGGAAGGAAAAAAGGACCTACAATGGAATTTCCAAAAATACCTGCCCATACATTCAACTTCTGGGGGTGTTGGGAGTGTGTCTCATGGAAAATCCTTGGATTGGTATCAGCCCAGTAACGACAATTATGGCGATTCACTAAACCATTCAAGAAGAACGTACACTCGTCCGAAAAACACACATTAAAGAGGAAATTATCGTTTATCGCTCGTTCAGTCATTATTTCGCAAAATTGCAAACGACGATCAAAATCGTCTTCATTTAGCTCTTGCACTAGCCGAATCTTATAAGGATGGAATTTGTATTTTTTTAATATTCGTTGGACACTTGTACGACTCACTCCTGTCGCAGTAGCCAATTGCATTGTACTCAGCGTACTATCCATTGCCACTTGCCCCAATACCGCTATTTCCGTAGGTTCATTTAGTACCGGATTTTCAACCTGCCTCTTTTTGTTATGAACGGAGCCAGTTTCGCGAAATTTGGCCACCAATTCGCGAACAATTTTTCCAGACGCATGTTTCTCAGGATGCCGTTGGTTGAACAGTTCGGCGACCCGATTTCCGCATTCATTGTTTTTGAAAAAAAGCTCAATAATTTCTACTCTTTCTGGAATTGAGTACACCATAATTAATCAATTTAAAAGACTCGGCAGTATTGGTACTCTTCAACTACAAGTCACAAGACAGTTATCTAGCAACTTCTTGTGGCCTATCTAAATACGAAACAAAAAGCGGACAATTTTTTGCTCACCAAAATCAGGCTAAAGAATTCGCAAATCAGAAAAAAAAAAAGCGAATTCTTTTGAAGGAATTTACCAAGCTAATACCGTAAGTTTTGAAGTAAAATTAAATCGATTTTCGCATTTCTCGTCAAAAATATTGTTCGTATTTTCAAAGCTGCATATTTTCTAAAATAATGGATCGATTTTCAAAAAGTAAGAATCGATGTATAGAGAATTAAAAGCCCTTTCTAATGACCCCCCACTTGACACCCATTCCCATTTAAAAAAATTTGGGGGATGGCACCCCCACTTAGGGGGTTGAAGATTTTGCTATGCTTTTTGCACCAAAAGTTGTCCCCCTCAGAAGCAACCTTTACCTGTTTTTGGATTTTGCCGAAAAGTTCATTACTACCCTGTAATGCCTTGCGGTACGTTTTCGATGGGCTACCCTGTATATGCGAAAATAAGGATTCTGTTACAGTTTTGTTGATACGAAAAACACTTTTTATCGTTTTTTAAGTCGAAAATGCCATTTTTGCCTCAGTCAGTTTTTTTCCTACTCCTAAGAAATGTATTTGCCAATTAAATCTATTTCTCTTAAGAATTACATGCATAAATAAGTGACAGACACAAATTTAGTTTTAGTTGACAAATAAGTTTATTTGTCTGTTGGAAAAACAGGCGCTAAATTAATTAATTTGGCAGGGACCTTTTCACAATTAACTTAATTTAAACAGAGCATGTTTCAGACATGCTTAAAATATTTATATAGGAACTAAAATACAATCATAACATTTTTTTTAAATGTTATTTTCTATGTGACAGAGGCAATTTTGAATAATATTCATACATTTTCATGTGGATGCAATTAAAAGAATTAGTAATAGTTTGCCTTATATAGTTCGTTTCGAATTAAATTGGACATAATATTAAATATGGGTGAATTTCTTATAATCAGTCTGAAAAAAATAAAATTGACGAGAGTATATACAAGGTGTTTATCAGAGTCATACCATTAGGATCTCCTTTATCTTAAAATATATTATTATAAGTTCGATTAAAACAAATTGAGTTGCAGAATTTACACAAGGCACAGAAATTAAGGGATATTTAAAAAATCCCAAAATTTTAAGTGATGTTCAAAGAGCTGAAACTTGGAGGGAAATTTTTGACTTTGGCAATGAATTACTCAGGAAATAATGATCGTACAGAAAATCCAAGCAGGGTTTTGAAAACTGAAAAAAAACTATTCTCTACAAATCGTAATTATTGACTTTTTGAAGTGTAAAGGTTAGAGAAAAGGTCAAAATTTGCATAATTATGTATAACTTTGCAAATAATTAATAGACTAAGGATATTGACTAATTTTTCAACCTCAAAGTGTCCTAAAGAAACACTGATAATTTAAAAACCTTGCGATTTTTTTTTCTTAGTGCCCGGAATGTCTAAATTTGTCGTTTTTGCAGAAAATCAATGTTATAAGTAATTTTTCAATTTTTATTAATTTTTTAAGTTAAAAATGTTTAATTAGTAATAATCCATATTTTCTTCATCAAAAAACGTTAATTCCAAAAAATAATATGACAAACAAAAATTTTTAATAATTATTTCACAAGCTTCACAAACGTCAAACAAAAATTTGGTTGATTTGACGTTGCAGATTACAATTTAATATCGCATATTGCCGCCTCTGTCTGTTCCTGATCATCGATTCTAAGCGGTCTCACATATGAATGCAAGGCCGGCTGTCTCGTTGCGTAATTCCTTGCCAAGTTTGTAAAAGAGCCTAGATAAATTGATGGTGATTTTGTAATTGCGGATACTCTCGTCGTCATCGACGCCCGAGCATGTCCTAAGCATGTCCAATGGGGTTCAAGTCTGGACTCATAGGTGGATGGTTGAGAGTTACCACGTTGTTGGCGTGAAGAAAATTTCTCGTACGTTTTGCGGTATGAAGACGAGCATTATCCTTCTTGAGAATGAAACGATTTCCCATGTTTGTACGCATGGGCAGGATATGTGGTTCAAGGATTTCGGTGATGTAGGTAATCATTTCCTTGAACCACAAATCCATAGATCTTTTTAAAGAAAAGCAAAAATATGCAATTTTTTTTTATGTTTCTTTTGATCACTCAAAAACTGCTTACGAACTCCAGATCCCAAAACTAGACACTTGAAACTTCAATTTCCTTTTTTATGCTTTCTACGACCATTTTCCTCCAAGTTGCAGCTCTTTAACTCATCCAAAATGTTGGGATTTTTTTAATATCTCTTAATTTCTGTGTCTAGTGTATTAACGAATAACTTGGCAAAGAAATATATTACATATCCTTTTTCATTTTGAAGCTATCGACAAACAGCTGAAAATTTTTATTTTCATTTTTATTTTTGTTAATCGAATCGACTGGAATAAACTCAGAACTTCGTGAAGCTTACCAAGGCAGAAAAACGGCATATAATAACTTCGGTGAAGAATATTTTGAAATCGAACAAAAATAAAAAATCGAGATAAACTTGAAATATAGATATAATATAAATCTTTTCATGTGAAAATTGGCACTATTAGCGAAAATTGTCTGAACTGTCAAAAATTCGATTGAAGTAATTACTGGATGTTTGTTCTATGTGTAAAAATAGACTTAGTACTTTAACGACAATAAAAAGGTGTACAGGGTGTTAATGAATAGGTGTTACAAACGGATATGGTATGTAAAAAATCCAAAAATAAGTGCAGTTTACTTAATAAACATATGTCCTAAAGCGGCTCATTTTCGAGATACAGGGCGTTGAAATTTAAAAATAATAAAACTATTTTTTCCTGTAGCTCCGGTGTTAGTTAATATTTCTTTATCAAACTCAACAGACAGATTTACTAGCTTAAAAGATGCATAAATATGGCAGAAACCATTTATTGGTTTCTTCCAGTGGCGTGCGATAGGTGTCGTTTCAGCTTTTATCCCCCTTAAATTGTGCGGCACTGTACAAATATTAGTTTTTCGTATGTTTTTGAATTTGCTAGTATTTTTTACGTAAATAATGTATACTTGTTAGACTTCCATAAAATGAGTAATTATCAAGTTATTAACATTTACATTACTGAGGTCACCTTATGCTCCAAAAACCAAAAATTTTTAAAAAGTGACATGTTGAGTAAATTTTTCACGAAATTGTTTAGTAAATGCATACATGTGTCGCTTTTTCTTTTTGAGATACAAAACATTCAAGGTTTCCGTATTCCTCAAGCAAGTTTAAAATGTTGGAAAAAAAACATTTGCCGTTGACATTACTTGTATTTTAATGTCAAATTATTTTCGATTGTGAAACGAGGCAGTTTTTAATTATTATTGTTATTTTAGTGTAAAGTTTAGTTTGTAAGTTTTAATTATTAGATAGATATCTTTATCCATTCGTTTAAAACATTCATACATCATGAATGAATATACTTCTGCTGATTATGCAAACATGATATTAATGTACGGTCAAGCGCGTTGTAATGGCAGGGCTGCCCGTCGGTTATACTCAATCCGATTTCCAAATCGTCCAACCCCTTCACATAAGATATTTGGAAGAGTGTTTCGCAGGTTGCAGGAAACAGGAACTTTTACAACAAATAGGGTTAACTGCGGGGTAAGGAGAAACCGCAGAACGATAAGGTTCGAAGAAGAAGTTCTTAATAGGATAGAAGAAAACCAATCCACCAGCAGTCGAAGTATTGCTCAGAATATGCATGTAAACCATGTAAGCGTTTGGCAAGTTTTACGCGAGCAACAGCTTCACGCTTATCATATACAAAAGGTTCAAGCTTTAACTCCCGCCGACTTTCAGCCACGACTAAACTTTTGCCATTGGTTTCTTCAACAGTGTCAGTTGCAAGCAAATTTTCCGCGGTTTGTGCTTTTTACAGACGAAGCATCCTTCACACGAGAAGGGATCTTTAATTCTCGCAACAACCATGTCTGGGCTGAAGAAAACCCTCACACCATTCGCTCCACTAGATTTCAGCAGAAGTTTGGCGTCAATGTCTGGGCTGGTATAATTGACGGGCGCTTAATTGGTCCGCACCTTCTTCCAAATCGTCTTACAGGTCCTATTTATTTAACGTTCCTACAACAAGTACTTCCAGAATTATTAGAAAATGTGCCATTGAACATTCGACAGGAAATGTGGCTGCAGCATGATGGTGCGCCAGCGCACTTTTCGCTTGTTGTCCGAGATCACCTTAATCAACAATTCGGTGTAAGATGGATTGGCCGTGGAGGACCTATGGCGTGGCCACCACGTTCCCCAGACATGACCCCGCTTGACTTTTATTTGTGGGGCCATATGAAGAGTCTAGTTTATGAAACTCCTGTTGAGTCAGAAGAAGATTTGGTAGCACGCATTCTAGCTGCAGCGCAGGAGATCGAAACGACGCCTGGCACTTTTGACCGAATGTACACAAATATGCTTCGAAGAATTAACGCTTGTATCGCTACTGGTGGCCGTAATTTTGAGCATTTACTGTAATTTTTTTGTGCAAAATAAAAATACCTTTTAAACAACTTTAACTTTTTGTATCTCGAAAACTAGCATAGCATAGAAAAACATAGTTTTTGGAGCATAAGGTGACCTCAGTAATGTAAATGTTAATAACTTGATAATACTCATTTTATGGAAGTCTAACAAGTATACATTATTTACGTAAAAAATACTAGCAAATTCAAAAACATACGAAAAACTAATATTTGTACAGTGCCGCACAATTTAGGGGGGATAAAAGGTGAAACGACACCTATCGCACGCCACTAGAAGAAGCCAATAAATGGTTTCTGCCATATTTATGCATCCTTTAAGCTAGTAAATCTGTCTGTTGAGTTTGATAAAGAAATATTAACTAATACCGGAGCTACAGGAAAAAATAGTTTATTATTTTTAAATTTCAACGCCCTGTATCTCGAAAATGAGCCGCTTTAGGACATATGTTTATTAAGTAAACTGCACTTATTTTTGGATTTTTTACATACCATATCCGTTTGTAACACCTATTCATTAACACCCTGTATACACTCAGAAACGGTTATCTGTAATGGCACAAAAATTTTTTTATTACTAAACGATAATGAACTGACTATCCGCAATGGATAAAGTCAAAATTGTCAAGCATTTATATGCTTTTCTGCTATTAAATCTGCTAAACAGAAATTTAAATTTTTTATTAAGGAAAATATAGTAGATGTACTATAAAAGGTGTTTTTTGAAAACCCCACAGTGTTCTAAGCAAAAGACATTTTATTAAATCAATAATTCTTACGAAGAGATAATTTTATGATCCATAGATCCTAATTTGACGTCCATTCTATATATGCGGGTTTATGAAAGACAAAATAAATTAAAAAAGATCTAATGATCCACATTACTTCATACAAATTTCATATGGTTGGAAAAAGAATAAAATAAGCATCACTACTCATCTACAGTGAGAAAAAAAATGTGTGCGTCATATAAAGAACATAACATCCCATTTAAAAATATATATACTTTACAGGGTGTCCAAAAATGGGTAACCGAGTTATAGCTCGGGGCCTTTATAATCAAACAGACTGTGTACAGAGTCCTCTGTTAAAAAAAAATTAAAGTTTGATTTTAAACATTTATTTGTAATTGCTAGAAAATTGCTTAAAGCTATGGTTTATACCTTTTTCCTGTATGAAAAGATTACGATAAAGGGCTAGAATGCTGTGTGAAGGACCCCATACAGGTTATACGGAAATTTCATTTCCCTGTGATCATTAAGTGGCTCTGTAATATTTTTCAAACTCGCTATTTTGTAAATTACCCCGAATATTTATAATAAAACCCAAAGCGCGGTTCTTCCCGCGGAATTTGCATAATGCCGTAATGATTTTTATGAGGATCGCTTCGTGTTAAGGGCTTTTGTCGGTAAATCATACACATTTTATTTTGATTTAAGGGTCCTTTAAGGACGAACGCCAGCGCCGCAGAACCCACGTTAATTAGACAACAAAACACAAACAGAGCCTAGAGAAAAACTGACAAAACCACGCAATTAAGATAAAGTGGCTCGCATTTATTCCGGAAAAAATCTCCCTCCAGATTTGCCCTTACCAGGACTTCTGGGTCAAGTTTTAATTGAATAAGCCAGTAGCCGCCGCGCCGGCTGCATTCATTAATCATTACATTGCTATAAAAATGCCTGCCTCGCTTTGATATTATTCAAAATTCCCTGGAGAGAGGAGATGCGTTTGCAGTTTCCTTTAGGATGAAGCAAAGTATAAATCGGTACACGGAGAAGGTAAACAGATTCTTGTATTCGTATAAAATTGCATAATTATGTTTGTTTCTTTAAAGAAGATCGTGATATCAGCAGGATCCTGCAGCAGTAATGTCCTCATGGTTCATCGGTCGTTACGTGACAGCGATAAAGTAAGTCATAGAAATCCGTGCGATAGAGAAAGATGGCTATAATGAAGGCGTCTAATAGTCACCGCCCATTTCGCCCTTCCAAAATTAAAAAGTGGATCTTATTAATTATATTTTCGCGTAAAAAAAGTTGGAAAATAAGAATTTGATACCAAAGATGTGATACCTTAAAGTATAAAAAAGTTATGTCATTTTTAACACATTCTATTTACTGCAGCTAGCGCCCTCTATGAACTTTAAGCAAAATGTGAACACATTTCAATTCCTCTACTTAAAGAACTCCAAACCTCAAAATTTTGTGAGGATATTTGTATTTGTTAAGGAATAAATGAGAAAAAACTAAAATAATATTTTACATTTAACAACCTGTATCTCTTTAACTATCAACTTTTGGACTAAGGTAAGTTCGGCTAAATCGCAATATTTTTGCTTCGAGGATCTACCCATGAATTTTGACCTATTAGCTCGGGACCACCCTGTATACTTTTTTTTTTTTGTAATTGTATAAAAAAATAAATTTAAATTAGTCATATTTATTTTGAAATTTGAGAAATTTAAACAAAAATTTTTTTATTCATATATATTTTTTTATTAAATATAAATTTTTCTTATATATCATGCGTAAGTATTGAAACCGCAAAATTTTATAGTTTAATTTTGTCGGACAAACAAAAAAAACGATAATTTTGTCGGACAATCAAATTCTCAGATTAATATTGTATTTTTTTAAATAATGACGCTTTTGTCCGACAGCTGATTATCACCAACCATGTTGTCGTTAAGTCGACATCTTCGGGGCGTCGGACTGTAAAAACTTCTCAAGAATTTTGTCGAACAATAAGTAGACCAGGCGGTATCTGTTTTAAAAAGGGTATCCTTGGGTAAAACGTATATGATCGGAGATTTTTGCTTTAACGGCTTCTAAACATCAGAAATGATAATTTTTCTATGCAAATAAAAAAAAAACGTGGGCTTAATTTTTAATGCAAAAAAAGTATAAAAAAATCACGCCCGTGATAGCAAATTTTGAAAATTTATATCTGGAAAGTACTCGGAATGGCAAACCTATTAGTTCAAAAAACAGCCCTTATACCCTTATAGTTTTAGTGTAAATAAGGGTTAACTTTAACGGACTATAACTCCGAAAAAAATGGGCGGATCAACAGGTTTTTTTTTAAATACTCGTCTTTCCGAGTACTTTCAAACCATATTTTAAAATAAATAAAAAATTGAAAAAACATTAAATTATTGCAATTGTTTATAAGCCTGAAAATTGCGACAATGTTTAAACAGTCACCACGGTTCACCTAATCGTCCGATTTGAATTTTTCAAAAATCATTTTAAAGCTTGACAGCTCTTCTTTCTGTGGTGAAATTTTCAAGTATTCAAAGGTTTTAGATTTTTAGAAATTTGATTTTGAAAATTTTTTAATTTCAAAAATATAAAAAATTTAAACAATTATTATGTAAAAACTATCAAACCGAATTGGATAAATTTTGGTATGATGATTCTATGCACTAAGAAGTTTAATTGGGAAAAGTATGAATATCCCAGGTATTATTCAAGTGTCTGAAATAAATTGACAAATAAACTAGCATTTTTTTGCAATTTTTTAAATGATTTTCCGATTTTTGCAATAACAATATTATTTTTTCGAATTGCAACTAACTCCATCTTGATCAAAATTTAATTGCAAAACTTTTTTTCCTCTTCCATTTTTGTCTAAAATGAATAGTTGCTAAGTTGTCGCCGAGAAATCCAAGAAAAAAAATTTTTTTTTTGCAATTTTTTTATACTTTATTGCATTAAAAATTAAGCCCACGTTTTTTTTTTATTTGCATAGAAAAATTATCATTTCTGATGTTATTTAGAAGCCGTTAAAGCAAAAATCTCCGTTCATATGCGTTTTACCCAACCCGATACAGATACCGGCTGGACTTCTTATATACTTTCATTTCAAATCTTATTACCAAACCCTCCCAGAAAAATTAACTTGCTGGTTGTCACCAACCATAATGTCACCAAATCGACATATTTGGGGTGGGGGGCAAACTCAAAATACCAACATTTTTGTCGGACAAATTTTTTGGGGGATTTAAAAAAATATATCTTTCATTTAAACTTAAAAAAAAGTGCTGGTCATAACATTCCATGTTTATGCCAGATTGACATGTTTTCCTGAAAATCACGGAAAAACTTACTACTGTTGAATTTTCCTCATAGTCAAATCTTGGGAGACTCGTCAAACTTAAGCTGCATGCAAAGTTACAGCTTGCTAGTAATCATTTTTTTCTTTGTACGTGGGCCCGTCGACTATTACGGATTCATTCAAAACCTGACAAAAGTGCATGAACACATATTTTATGTTACAGATCCAAAGTACATACGTCTTTGAATCAAGATTGTAATGGAAAAAAATCAATATTTTGACTGGGTAAAACATCAACAAATGTTGGGAGTTTCAGATAAAGAATGGCGATGGTAAGTAGCAAAACTTTAATTTCTAAATTACGCGCCTGTCTACTTTTTAGGTTGCTTTAATATTGTGCATTTCCAGTGCATGTAGAATAGACTACTACTCCTAATAATTCTGTTCTGGACCTATTGTTGTTTATTACCTGTGCTAGTGATATTCAACAGTATATCTAGGGCTCCATATCATTTTACGTCCATGACACTAAAACATTTGCTTGCCCTTCAACTTATCGTGATGACCTTCAGAGTGACATATATTCTTTACAGCGACGGGTCAACGCGGACCAGTGTGTCATACCGGATATTGACAAGACTAATTCGAAATTACCTTATTTTTTAAATAGAAGTCCTCCAAAACCGTCCGTCCGAGAAATAGTGAAATTTCTGGCGTTTTTAGGTACTGAAATCTTTAAAAGTAAAACGTGTAGAACAAAAGAAAGCACAAAAATGAAATCCTTGACGTTTTGTTTATTCATTGTTACCATTTAAATTTACTCAAATAAAATAATAACTAAAAAAAAGCGTTTGTAAAACATGCGTTTGCTGTTATTCTAACCCCACATTTTAAGAATTATTTTCACGTACTTATAAATAAAAGTAAACAATTTTATATGTAGGACTAAGCAAGTAAATGTTATAAGAATATTTATATGTGGAATTATATATAAAAAAGTTAGTATTTTCGTAGATTTCAGTACCTAAAACCTTGATGGTTTGATCGTTTTTTGCACCTGTTTATTCGTTTTACTGCGGCGTCTTTGAAAATACCCAGATGGCATGACATAACATTCCTATTATTTGATAAGCTTTAGATTATTCAGTTATTAAATGTTTGAAATTATTTGTCTTTGCGGAAAACACTATTTAAAGAATATGGGGCCCTTAATTACCTTAATTCTAATAATGAGGTACAATTTTGGTGATTTAAGATCCATTTTCTCATTTAACACCGACAATCGCATTCTGTAATTTTTTTTTTAAAAACCAGATCAGAAAAGTTGTAAAATTTTTGATTTCAACAGACGCGACAAAACTACTGTCCATTGCTTTTGGTAGACTGCGGCGAAAGCAAACTATACAGTGTGTCCCAAAATGATGGAACAAAATTCATATTTTTTTTCAGTTGAAATTAAAAAAAAAACGCTGAAACAGGTCAATTAGTAAATAGAAATTGTCACTTTTCTGCAATATCTTCTATTTTTTGAGCCATGTTTATATATAAATAGATAGCCCTTCTAATAATGAACTCAGCGAGTTATACATACTTCTTCATCATAGTTGTCAAAAAAATGTAAAAAATTGTTTTTTATGTCGTACTGACGATTATTTCAAACAATCATAGTCTCTTCTGTACTTTAAAAAACGTACCTACTCTTTTTAATCTTTTTCTACTTACATTAAAGCTTCGTTTAAAAAAAAAACACATCGATAAACACATAAAATTCACCAGAGTATCTTAGATATCTAACATGAATCGTTTTAGTTCCAATTTATTCATGGTTAAATTATTTTGAAAAGTGGTTGCTCGTTTAAGCGAAAAATATAATTGAAATTTTAATTATGATTGGATGCGGAGCTAATATCGGTAGTCAACAGGAGGTATGTGACTTATTTCACCATAAGTATCCAGACCAGAGAATTAGTCGAGCTACAATAAGCAAAGTATCCAAAAAGTTTGAAGCAACCGGAAGTATAAAAGATTTACCTGGATCAGGAAGGTGAAGAACGGTAAGCGAAATGATATACATCAATATTTTTGGAAAACATAAAAAATACACAACAACCTGAAGCTCCCAAAAAAATAATGAAAACATCTTTTTACCCAAATATATGATACAAAATTCTGGTAAAAGCTAAAAATTTTTCAGTGCTTGATTAATAAGTCTAATACATAAACATTTAAGAAAAAGTACGGGAAAGTGGGAATCCTAAATTAGACCCGGCCTTTATTTTTTTTAAATTGACCTCTGATGACAGTTGACATAATGACAGGTACATATTTTTCGGTAAGAAGCAGGAAAACAGAGATCCATGGAATTTATAAGGTTAACAGAAATACATGTTTTTCGCTTCTGTGTCGGCTGATATAACTTTGTTGTTCGTTTTTGTAAGCTTTATCTTTTTTCCTGATAAGTAATTTATATATTTTGTGCAATTATGTAAATTTTGGGCGTTATTAGTTGCAAACAATATCCTAAATTGGACCACTTATTGGTTCTTAAATTGAGCTGGTCCAAATTAAGCACCTCATTTTTAGGGTGAATATGCAAAAAATGTGGAAACTATGGGAAATGGAACGCACAGAATATGAAAGCATTTTTAACTGTATATCCAAATGGTGCAACGATGAAACAGCTATAAAATACATTGTTCCAAAAGCAGCGAATGGCCGAAATTTTTTGAGCTTTCCCGATGCTTCAATAAATTAACTAAAAGAGATTTTTCATGCTGCAAATGTCAGCATGTTTCAAATTGTCAATACTCCACTGATACTGAACATTATCGTCCAAATAAAAAGAAAGTCTGTCTGAAATCTCCCTTGTTAATTTACTTAAAAAAAATTACCTATTCCCTCCTAAATATATCAGAAATGTATTTGCTTCTTCAATACCATCCCCTAGAGGTAAATCAACGTGCCAAAAGAAAATTCCTAAAGAAAAGCGAACTTTGCTTTCAGGATTCATCAAATGGGTCAGAATCGGGAAATGAACATTGTCCGAATACGTTTATCTTCATTTTTACAATCTGTTCTGGAAAAGGAGTGGATTTTTTGTTTAAAGCAAAAAATAAATGTACACACTCGAAATGCACCAGTAGGCATAATGTTGATTATTAATAATGTATAAACTGTAAGTTCGACAGTGACATATTTTGTTGTCTTCTCTTCCTAATATATTTGTAGTTCTAGTACTAACGCAATAAAATTGCAAAAAATCGGCAAGGTCTAATTTAGGATACAAGTGGTTCATGTTATGAAACTAGTATGTAATATAGGGATCTTTCCCTTACTAATATTAAGTAGTATTAGGAAGAATTCAGAATGTTCTACTTATTTTTTATACTGTCATCACTTAGAATAACAGGTTTAGCATAACAGATAATGAAATGAAAGTCAAATGATTTAAAATCCTCAATTAAACGCTCTGACTATTTTGTAATGGAAAATGAGGTGTTTTATCAGCTATTGCAGATTTTTTTTCATAGTTTTTTTGCCATGTTAGCGAATAGAAATTAAAACATGCATCGACGTTATTTTCAATATTAGTTGACAAGTTGTAGTATCAAGAGCTTAATAAAAAATCATTTGTTACGTGCCAAATCAAATATTCATTTATCCCTAGCAATTTATACTACCTACAATCATATTTGTGCCCGACTCATTAATCTGCTAAATATTTCTTAGTTTGTAAACTAAAAAATATATTAATTAAAGAATTATAGGCACATAATTTTTTCAGGTGTCGCCCTTGTTTATAAATTTACAATATGTTTTGAACTAAATGTTTCACAAATTTGATAATTACCACGACCAGTAATGTATATTGGCGATTAAGAGAGTGTCTCGCTATAATTTGTACTAAATGAAGGTATCTATATTCTCTTAATCTGCGGAGGTGACAGGTTTCAAAATTAAATGATTAATTGAAAAGGTTAATACTTCAGAACGATCTATCTCACAGAACTGTCAAGTCTCAAAAGTGGCATCCTTACAAAGTTAACATCTTACAAGACTATGGGATGATACAAACAGAAGATTACAGTTTTGCTAGGAAATTAGTTTATTTGAAAGACAACCCAACTTAAAAAATCACACAATTTTCACTGACGAAGCAACTTTTTGCTTAAACTGAACCTTGAACAGGCAAAAGACTAGGTTTTGGAGTCCAGAAAATCCTCATTGGATGCAAGGAAAACTTAATATAAAAAGTGAATATTTGGGTTGGAATAGTAAGAAATGGCATACTGGAACCTTATTTTTTTTATGGCAATTTGACAGGCGACATTTATTTGGATTTCTTGCGTTTTCAGCTGATACCAGCCCAGGAATTAATTTTTTCTAACACTAATGAGCACGCTATGCGTGCTAATGATGACTGGTTCCAACAAGATGGTGCTCCTTCACATTTTCGCCTCGATGTAAGAAATTACCTTAATGAAGTTTCCCAAATCGATGGATAGACAGAAGAGGGTCGCTTGAATGGCCACCACGCTCCCATGACTTAATCCCACTAGATTTTTTTCTGTGTGGTTATCTAAAAAGCAAAGTTTATGTGAACAGACCAGACACTATCGAAGGATTGAAAAATCGTATCAGAGAAGAAGTTCCCAAATAACACCAAATGTTATTCACAGTGTAATTGATAATTTTGAACACCGAATTGGGCATTGTGCAATGGTTAATGGAGACCACTCTCAACATTTGCTGTAATAAAGTAAAAAGTAGTACAATACTAACTTCCTATGTTATTCATAAAATTTGTCATGATTCTCATAATCCAATAATTTCAGAATATGTTATACAGTGATTTTAGGCAAATACAAGAACATTTACTCAATAATATTAATCTTGACATTCAAAAACATGTTGCGGTGTGAAAATACTGTTTTTTTAATTATCCTTAAGATAGAGATAATAACCCGTGGAGTCAAACTTTATGTTGGCACATTATGCGAAATTCAGAACATTCCAAAATGTGTGCGGGGTGATTTTACAGCAACATAAAACCGCTAATAATCGTAAACGTAAGATCTCTACGCATGTACTGGTTGTTTGATATTCCTTCTAATGGTAGGAAATTTTGCCGGTAAAGCATTTATCTAAATGGGTAATTTTGAATTTATTACAACTGAAAGTCATACGGTCTGAATAAAATGTATTTTATCACAAATAAATGTTTACTGTTATGTAGTTGCTTCAAAAATATTTATATTACCTGTCACAGTTAGTAATAACTAGGTACTATTTTGTAAACCTATAAAACAAAGTTGCTATATAATTTAACACCATATTGTTCTCTTACTTTTCTGCAATATACGTATACCGTACGCGCCTAAAGTATGGAATAAATTCAGTAAAGACGAAACCATTTTTTTGGGGGAAAAATCCTCGAAGAGGTCGATTTTTAATTTAAAAAATACATATTTTAGCATAAAAGGCGATTTTCAACCGTCATTTGTTTTCGAGTAATGACGTCATCGACATTTTTTTTAAATAGCAGCCCCCTATTTTTTTCTTGATTCTGAAAGATTGTTTCATTGTCGATCCGACAGTATTAAAATGTTGCCATCTTACATAGGAAACACCGACTTATTGACAATACGCAAGTCTGTGTAGAAATTCTTCTTGCACATTATGAATTATTTCCTGGGTCTCTCTGTATTTCATCTATAATACAATTTTGGAGTTCTTCTAAATTATGTGGTCTATTAACGTACACTTTGAACTTTAAGTAGCCCCATCAGAAATAGTCCAGAGGTGTAAGATCTGGAGATCTCGCGGGCCATTCTATCGGTCCTCGTCTGCCTATCCACCTCCTAGGAAAACAATTGTCCAGAAAATCTCGAACAGGGCGCGCATAGTGAGGAGGTGCACGGTCTTGCTGAAACCATATGGTGTCATCAGGGTCATTATCGTTAGGAAAAATTACTGCAAGCGCTGGAACAAGGTCATTTTGTAAAAACTTCTAATATCTTTCTCCTGTAAGGGTTCCTTCAAAGAAGAAAGGCCCTACTATTCTGTTGTCAACTATTCCAGCCCACACATTTAATTTCTGTGGTTGTTGGGTATGTGTCTGCCATCCAATGAGGATTTTCCCGACTCCCAATACCTGCAAGTTTGACGGTTCACTGTACCATTGAGACAAAACGTGGCATCGTCTGGAAAAAATATTTGCCGATGTAAATCTCTATTTCCTTGACATAAATCCATCATAATTTCACAAAAGTGTAAGCGGCGGTCGGGATCGTCTTCATTGAGTTCCTGCACAAGTTGAATTTTGTAGGGATGATATTTTTCCTTCCTCAGAATATGTAGCACTGTGGTCTGACTAATTTAATTGTTTAATGCAACCAATCATGAAGTATTATGAGGATTATCTACAATACTTACTTATCAAAATGTTCTGTTTGTGATCTTCACTAGCGCTTGGACGTCTAGGCTTTGGAATATCTACAACATTGCCAGTTTCTCTAAATTTAGATTCTATCTTACTGACTGTTGATTGGCTGATACGGCGATCTGGATATTTTTCATTAAATAAATCGCAAAGTTCCTGATGCGTTCTAGTCTTATCCCCGCATCCGATAAGAATTAAAATTTCAATTCTTTGTGTGACAGTTAAATGTGCCGTAATACTTTAAATTCAATAATAATTTTTATATCGCTTACAATACTTAGAAAGTCGGTATGACAGTGACACTTTGTAAAGATTTACACCTACGTGATCCATAAAAAACTTCAGGCATTTCGAAAAACTAAATTTGATAACGTTTTTGCTTTATTTTAATTGATTTGGGTTTTCTAACATTCAATCGTCATTTATTCGAAAACTTTCCTATGTAAGATGGCAACATTTTAATACTGTCGGATCGACAATGAAACGATCTTTCAGAATCAAGAAAAAAAATAGGGGGTTGCTATTTAAAAAAAATGTCGATGACGTCATTACTCGAAAACAAATGACGATTGAAAGTCGCCTTTTATGCTAAAATATGTATTTTTGAAATTAAAAATCGATTTGTTTCGTTTTACTGAATTTATTCCATACTTTAGGCTCGTACTGTATACTACTGAATGTAATATTGCATTATAGCTTCTAAACAATTAATCAGAGTAAACATTGCTCTCATAAAATTGCTATTAGTTAAACGAAGTATTTTCAGTCGGTTAGCTTTTATATCATAGTTAAACTTGTAGTTGGTTACGTCATCATTTTATAAACTATACCTACCCATTTCGTATTTATAAGCGTTGCGTTTTTGAAATATTTATAACAGCAGTCCGGTTTTGTAAAAAATATTGTGCAAACATATAAATTGCTACTCGAGCAAGGCAATTCCTTAAAACAACCCTTAACTGATCGGTTTTAACGGCGATACCGAACGTATAATATTTTCGTTAACCGGTATTTTCGCCATATTTCACCCCCAGATGATCACGTCTGGATCGCATTTCTCAAAATAAAAAACTGGGTCACTGTCGCTGACAACAAGATGTAACGGCGCTGCAGAAAACTGGAAGGACTATTAATAATACGTACGCGATCTGTTATCAACAAAGTCAAATCTCAAGTTTCAAAATTAAAAGGATACCATCTCGTAAATCAAACTAATTAAAGTGATTCCGGAATAAATGGCCTCATTGAAATTAATGTATTAGTTAAATTATTTTCTAAGAATGTCGGTTATGTTTCCGACCGAGCTGGAACAAATTCTGCGATAATTTATGTGGAGAAATGGAGGGGGATTGCGCAGGGAAATATTTCATTCATCCGGTAATCTTTAATACTTTACCGCTGAAGGATGTGAATTATTATTTAGCAGATTAATACGGCCTTGAAACATGGTAGTAATTAACATTATCTAAATATAGCGATGTAACCAAATTTACTTAATTACAAAGGCCAAAAGGGAGGAAGAGGCGGAAGGAATTCAACTAAATCAAGTCAAAACCACTTTCCAATGTATTCATTTTCTATGGACCAGTTCCTGAAAAGTCCTGAAGCGCTACAATCAATTTTCCCCCATACGCTTTTCTTGATCCGTTTATTCTATATGCAGATTTGTTGTACAAAGCCTAAAAGTGTGCAAACTATATATTCCCTCTAATTCGTTTTAATTTAAGACAGAAACTGAAATTTAGAAGCGCAAAATCCTCGCGGCACTCAGCGAGTTCTTTCTAGTTGCAGCTCTAGCAGATCGTATTCTTTACAAATTTTATGTCATAGAGACCCTTCTTTAATCGACGGTGCTATTTATTATTTTTCCTCTCACAGTTAACATTTCTTATGTTGGTCTTAACTCTCAATATTCGTGATGTTCTTCTTCCACCTATCTCCCCAAAGTGTTCCTACTAACACCATAAGGAATACCAAAAGCTGATTCTGGTCGTAGCAATGCTATTAAAAATCCCTTTTTGCAAGTTCTGCTTTTTCATGTCCTCAAATGTATAGTCATAACTTGTTCTAAGTATCCTGTGTTTGAGTTTATGAGTTTATTGCAGCTTTATTATCAGAAGGTATTAGATAAGACTTTTGCTTGGAATACTCCAAAGAAAGCTATCCAACTCAAATTCCCAAGTAACTAAAATAAACTAAAGTAAACTCCATCTTTTCAGCGCATTCTTGATCTATTCAAGCCTCGAAACGCTTATTGTGAAAGATTTTGCAAGAATTTTGTCTTGGCAACATTCCCTGGTTCTTCACTTCATTTCTAATAACTTATGTGTCCATACCCTACTAAACTTCATTTCTTCTGTTCTCATTCAACAACAATCCTTAATTCTCCTCTGCTATAATTTTTTAAGCATTTTCAAATTTTATTTTTTTAAAAGAGGTATGGGGCCAATGTAAAGAGTCGTTTTCCGTTGTTGCTTCTACTACGCTTCTAGGGAGTATACATGTAATTCTGGAAGTCTACATAGTAGCATGTATCTTTATTTCAAAATTCCTCTGGCAGATCAAGAGATTTCCTCAAAATGTTCCAAAAGGATAGGTTCCATTATTTTTATGATCGAAAGTGTGGTAAATTTGTTCCGATGCAAAACATTGCTTTTCTATCGACCTGGATACTAGGATCACTTTAATTACTCATTAGTGAATTGATTCTTGTGAATATCAAACTCTAATTTATCCTATACTTTTTCTACTTTGTTTTGTTATTTTGCTCTTTTAAATGATTGAAAAAAAGTTTTTTTTATTTCTACTTAACAATCATTTCTATTGAAGCTCGCTATTGAAGTGGTCAATTACTAATGTTTCAAAAGGATCTGCCTTTGCTGGGGCTTTGGGTTGAGCATTACAAAGTTGCCCGCTAGTCACAATATCACGTGTATTGGTTAGGTGCTTGCTTACTTTAAGTCGACCCTTTCGTCGTCGAACATTTCAAAATCTGCCCTTTACTATGATTAGGCAAAGTGCTTTTTGATGTCGTCCTTTGTAACCTAACGCCATGCCGTTAGAAGTTTACAAGTCTTGTAAATTGAACGGCGTTTTATAATATAAATATTCCTTTGACATGTGTATACGAAATATTAACGTATTCAGAAAGAATCAGAGCAGTCAGGCAAGGAAATACTTTAACAGTTATATTAAAACGTCCAGTCCTTTCTTGAAATGTCCTGCTATCTTTTCAAATATCTATGTTCTTACGGAATAACACGTTTTTACGGAGGTAAAAGGTTTTTATTTAATTTATTTGCACTAAAATATTCGTCGACATAAAAAATATCATAATTTTTTGCTTTCAATTTAATTTTGTGTGCAGTTATTTTAATTAAACATATTAATGTTTGTTCTACTTTGATTTGATGTAAAATTTTATGGATAGAACGTATACGTCGTAAAATACTGAAACCATTTTTCGTAATTTTGTTTTAATTCAGTTTATGTTATGGTCCAATTACCGTAAAGCATGAGCACTAACGGTATTTGTTTACCATTGCGAGCCCTGAAAACAGACGTTATGCATTATGAAAACTGAAAATGTGGTAGTCTACACGTTCGTGAAAAATTACGTGTATCTGGCTTTATTTAATAATATAGTAAAGCTCGACATGTACAGAGTAAATGCGTTTTTTGTAGTGGGGTTTTAAACGTTCACAAAAAAAACATTTTTTTTAAAGGAAATTCACATAAATGTGAGTTGTAGTACAGTCCCAGAGACAGAGATGCAGTAATTTATGTTTTTTGTCATTCCTTTAAAATAAATATACACTTGAAAATTATGATATGTACCTGAACACAGATAGTGTAATATCCATACTTCAGTATTGACCTTTGAACTACTTGGAGGTAGCCTTGCAATGACCGGGCATGTTGGAAAGTGAAGAGAGACATACCTACTATGAATGAATACGTGCTATCTCTCTCTCCGAACGTGATTGCCTCACGACTGATCCCCTCTACGACTACATGTCAGGAATAGCCAATCACATTGGGCGCGAAAAAAGAGTGCATGTAATTTCATAGCAGCTATCTCTCCCTGCGCGCCCAGTCGTTGCGCTGGGAGACTACCTCCAGTAGTATATACTCGAAGGTATTGACAGTCGGGATAGGATCACCAACCATATTTTTTTTGTTGAAGTTTTCAGACAGCATTTAAATTTGTGTATATATTGTATATGTATTGTACCTTTAATGAAAGAAATGTTTCATATAATATATTTAGAATGAACTTTTTAGTTTTGGATCTGATTATTATGAAAATCAACTTTGCTACTTTGAAATATGTTTGTTGTTAAACAATAGATAGGTATTTGTTCTTACAGCTTGTACACATTGAAAATCTGTTTCAAAAATTTGAAGTCTCTAATCAGTTCCAATTTTGCTAGTTTTCTTACAAATAAGTTATACGTATTAAACGAGATAATAATGGTATAAATTGTAACAAGTTATGATATTTATATTAGTTACTGTTGAACATTTATTTACTTCAATATTCAAATTGTTCTCAATGCAAATTAATAGACATTGCCCATTTGATTACAGTACAACATTCAAGAAGCAGCAGTTACAGTTATCAGTGTTAATGTCATCTATTCGGCACTTTTATATATTCAATCTCGTTTTTTCTATATGTTCTCTTAAGCGGGCTAAAAGCCACTCTAAAATATTTGGGCTTAAACTATGATATCCTCTTCTATGTCTGACAATGGTTCAAACTGTGATAATCCACAGGATATTACTTTTCAGATTCTTTTAATAAATTTATGAATTTTGATGCACAATACAAAATATGTAAAATTCCATTTATCCCTGAGATTAGATTATAAAATCTATAAAGAGACTGAAACAATATGTGACTATGGATGTAGGTAATAGTGTGCTATTTTATTTGTTAAACCATAATCTCCTAAAATTTCACTTACCTACTACATATTAGATGACCAACATGTGTTCGATATATCTAGTTGTGTCAAGGGTCTAGATGTTATATTTGCGTCGGTTACAAAAATTTATGTTTTATTTTGTGCAATACCAGAGATTTCAAAAATATTTCCACTCTAGGTACCTTGTATGTAAGTTTTGATAGAACTACGAGTAAACTAAAGTAAGTCCATATGCCTTAATATGATTGTTATATAATATTCATAGAAGAAATAGATTTTTAGCTGAAAGTTTTTCGCACTACCTACTTATAGATTTGAGATTGACAGCTTTATAAAGGGAATACATATTTAGATACAGGGTGATTTCACTTGAAATACAGAAATTGCAGAAATAGATTAGTTGCCAAAAATAAGAAGAGTTTGCTCTATATGCCTTTTTTCTGGGGGACGTGGTATTCGAGATATAGGATGTTCGTTTCCAAAAATATATATATTTTCGATCATATCTTCATAATGCGCTGAACAATTTGAACGAAATTTATTACATCGTATCACGTAATTAGACCTTTTACTGAATGTAATATTAACCTCGTGGCATTAACCAATGCCGTACAACTGAAGGTGCCGCTCCGTTTTCTTAAGAAAAATTTACGCCACTGGCCGTTTTTTGTCGAAATAATGTTAAATTCCGTAAAGTTACTTTATTACGAGCTTTATTATTTAGTTTTGATATTTTTTCCAAAAATAAAATTATTTCTACAAAAAAACGCCAATGGCGTGTTCTTTTCTTGGGAAAAGTTGGTGGGCGCTTTAGTAGCACGTCACTGGTTAAAAACTGAAGGTTTTCGTCAAATAAACCGATTCATTTATAAGAAAAAATCAATAAAACATAAAAGCAAGCCCAAATGTCTCCTAAACGGCTACTTCTATTAAGAAACACCGAGAAACTTCATTCATTTAACGTAATGTAACATTATTTCTGCAAAAAAACCGTTAGTAGCGTACTTTTTCTTAGGAGAATGGGGGGGGGGGCACTTCCCGTAGCACGCCACTGACTAAAGCCACAAGGTTAATAAAAGGTCTAATTAAGTGAATACGCTGTGGTAAATTTCATTCAATTCAATTCTGTCGGTGCATTATGAAAATATAGCAGAAAATATACATTTTTTTGTAAACTTTAACCCCCTGTATCTCGAATACCGAGTATCGCAGGAAAAAAGTTTATAGAGCAAACTCTAATTATTTTTTGGTAATGAATCTAGTTCTGCAGTTTCTGTAATTTAAGTGAAATCACCCTATATACATACTACATACTTATATTGAGATTGACAGCCTTATTAGGGGAAGAACTATGTATTCTGTATTGTTCTTATATAAAGTCTTAACAATATTGATTTTATTGTCTTATATCTACGTCTAGTAATGTGTTTGTTATTTCCCCTTCTTCCACCAATATTTTGCAGTATTACACCAAATGCTTATCAATTATGTTAACTTTGAGAACAGTTTTCTTTTGAAAACATTGAAATACTTTTGCTCATAGTTGAGTTCTTCTGTTTGCTTTTTATCCCCTTTTTTTGTTTGTCAAAATATATATTCATGTGCTGTTGTGTATTTACTGATACCTAATTGTATGTATTTTTTTAATATTACCAACATTTTGTGTTTTATTTTTTATAATTATTAATACTGTTTCATTATTTATGTATAGACATATTGTTATTTAGCTCTATTTTTTATGCACTGACAGCTCTAATTTTTTAAACATAAATTTATGTTTTGTTTGTATTTTTGTTCTTTCCTATCTTAGAAATTTATTCGTCTTATACTTGCGTTTCCTGCCCGTTGGATGAATAAAATTTAAAAAAATTATAGGGTATTTCAGAAAGACCTCCCAAGGAATGATAGTACTGCAAAAAAAAAGAATTTTTTGTCTTTTGAAGTATATATAACATAAAATTTTTTAAATAGAATTTTTACGAAAATTTCCAAACGGTGCGAAATATTTTTATGAAATTTGGTATTACGGAGTTTTTAAGGACTCCAAATACGCTGGTCTAATTATTTTTTGTATATTTTATACAGGGCGCTACTTATACTACATTCCTATTACATTTTAAGTTCTAATATTTTTGAGGTTACGTTTTTTAGCATTCGAGCTTCAATTTTTAATGTACAATTTTATCTAAAAATAATGTACTCTTGTTAGCACTTCCTAATGTGGACGGTTTTCGAGAAAAAAGGCTTTTAATTGAACTGTTACAATATTACCGTGTAGAAAATAAGTGAATTTGCTCAAAGTAGGCTTATGTTAAACCTTATTGATGGATGTCTCATAAACAACGCATACATTCTCAGTAATATTTTAAACTCTTAATTAACTTTATATCAAAATTTTAGTGACTGTAATTACTCATTACTAACTATAGTCACTAACAATCACTAAAATTTTGAAGTTAATTAGAGTTTAAGTATTACTGAGAATGTATGCGTTGTTTATGAGACATCCATAATTAAGTTTTTGCATAAGCTTACTTTGAGAAAAGTCACTTATTTTCTTCACCGTAATATTGTAACAGTTGAATTAAAAGCCTTTTTTCTCGAAAACCGTCCACATTAGGAAGTTCTAACAAGAGTACATTATTTTTTGAACATTAAAAATTGGAGCCCGAATAGTAAAAAACCTGACCTTAAAAAAACTTAAAATGTAATAGGAATGTAGGTTAACTAGCGCGCTGTATGAAATATCCAAAAAATAATTAGACCAACTTATTTGGCGTCCTTAAAAACCCCAGAATACCAAATTTCATAAAAATATTTCGCACCGTTTGAAAATTTTCGTATTCTATTTAAAAAATTTTATTTTGTAGCTCTGTATCTAGAATTTACGGGAGGTCTTTCTGAAACACCCTGTATACGTATTACTAAAGTTATAAAATGTTCATGTTCAGTTACAAATAAATTTTTATTAAACTCCCAAAATTATTATAATTTCAGAATAAAGTATTTACAAAGGAAAAACTAGTTGGATATTTCCAATACCGATGTGGGAAACATAATTGCTATTTTCTATGTTGCCTAAAAAGGTTTAGACGTCCTTTGAAATAAGATTTTTTATGTTTTACATTTAATAAATAGGGTAGTAATATTAAATTATGAATTTTTAAAATTCTTATTATTTTAAGATATGACATTATTAAATACTTTTTTGTCACTTTTTAAAGCCTGTTACAACTGCACCTTGTTTTAAAAGCTAGCTAGATGTCATTTGTAACAAATGAAGTAACCAGTTAAATTTATTTTTTGTAAAAGTATTTTTCCGGTTAGCTAATTCAAGGAATCTGGATTTGCTAAGCACATACCCATGCTTCATAAAAATATATGTAAATATTTTATGTTCAGGCATTACTACTTTGTTACAATCTCCTCTCCTCCCCCTAGATTTGCTTTATATTCCGTGAAACCTCTTATTCTTCCAACAGACAAATGCCCCGTGACGCGAATGTATCCTTTTACTACATATCTATAAATAGGGGAGCTTTAATAAAACTAACAAGAAAAGTTATCGAATTTATGTTTAGAGGGCTCACCTAATTCCAGATAAAACTGGTTGATAGTGTCGTACGTGTCCCAGTAAGGCGTGCTGGTCTCCTCGTGGTCTTTTTGTGAATTTTTGGCCTCGGACGCCGATGCATTTGGAACAGCGCCATTTGGGTCCCTGAAAATAAAACCTCGGATGAGTTTCCACCAGACGAATTACTATTCGCGAAATAATATTTTCCATACTGTCGTTCCGGTAGGTATAAATTTTAATCCATTTGCAGGGTACACGCCAAAGTTTCATGAATGATAAAAAGTTTATACTGTAACTCGGTGAGATTCCGACAGACGGGAAGGGAGAACCGTGAATTTTAATTTATGAAATTTTTATGTGATCTGGGGCATATTATATGGTAGCTGAATTATTTATACAGTTTGAGCTCCAGTCAGCGACTGAACATCGTTAATAAACAAAATAAAGTATGTAACACAGAATTAAATATTTGAAAACAACACAAAGCAAAAACAAGTGAATTGCCGAGAAAAAATTATCGAAATCTCTAATTTGATAAACAAAAGTTCGATTAATTAAGGAATATTGACATAATAGGCGAGCGGTTCACCCCTAAGAAAAGGCATGAACCGACTAAATTTTTAAAACAAAAACCACAGCATGAAACTTTTTTTATTTTATAAAGTGTATTTTTCTGATAATTTACATATTTTTTAAATATTTTTTTGGAGTGGTCAGTCAATTGTTATAAACAAAAAAGTTTTTAATTGTAATGTGGAAATAAACATTTTTTATTCTTTGACAAAAATTCGAAAAATGCTTTGTTTCCGAGATATTTACAATTTAATGTGAAAAGTGACGAAATCGACAAACTTTCGGAATTTTTTTCTCAAAAACTAGTACTGAATTAATTCTAAAAAAAGCATAATAATCGGCAGCTTTTCTACTTTAAGATATATTTTTTTGGTATGGATCAATCAGTTTATTGAAGGTCTAAAGCGAGAAAAAAAAAGTCTTTTAAAGAAAATTAATAACACTTCAAATTTAAATTTTCTTTTTACAATATCTTGGATAAGATTATATTTACAATAAACATTATTATGATTTTTTTTAATCGATATATATTAACAGTACAAATGTTCAAAAGATCATTTTGTTCAGTTTTGTAGCCGGATGAGTAAGGTTTTTGCAAGTAATTAGTAAAATTTAAATATTCGATTTTTGGCTTTATAAATGGCTAAAATTGACTTGTAAGTTATACCAGAACTAAACTAAATAAGCTTTTTAAATCGTAAAATTAATCTGATAATAATAATTGACCTAGCAATCTCGAAAAATAAAAAAGTTATTGGATAATTTATTGTATAAGATAATTATTTTATTTTTATTTTACAAAAATATTGGGAGCAATAAATGTATATTATTTTCTTTTTTATTTTTTAAATAATAAGTTTTTCGTTATTTTCGACAAGTTCTTGAGTTGAAATAAGCGTTTCATCATCAATTTCGGATGGAACATTCTGATATTCATCTGAGCACGCATAGACTGCACGGCATTCCAGGTTCGATGACAAACAGTTACAATTTTTCGTACATTTTCCACTACACACATAAATATTTTTGAAGCATATGTAACGCAGTTTCTCCATCGAAATAATTAAAATCCATGTGTCAATCAATGGATCTAGAGTTACAATTTCACTATTTGTAGCCTGCTTCCATTCACTTATTTGCCACTTTGACCTCAAATAATGTTGCAATAATGCTGGGTACGAAAGTGGCAATCTATCGCTTGCAGCATTTTTTTTTAAAGCAATTGTATGTCTTAATTTAACAGATGTCGAGCAATCTTTCCATTTATTTTGAGAATCATACATTTTTGATAAATATAACGTCAAAACTTCAAGTGCATCTTCTAAAGTTAAACTTTCTAAATTAGCAAATATTTTTAATTCATCATTTGTAAATTTATTTAAAGCCTTTAAAGCAGTATTTTTTCCAATATTAGATATCGAACATGTCGTATCACAGCCACTGATAATTATTATAAATATAGGAAAAATTATGGTTATTTCCGCATTAGCCGATTGAATCATTAAATGTTATTGTTATATATCGATTAAAAATATCCTAATAACATTATGTTTACTGTATATATAATCTAGTCCAAGATATTGTAAAAAGAAAATTTTAATTTGAACTGTTTCGCGCGCGACGTAGCGCCATTGACGCCGCCATTTTGATGCGTATGTTTATCATGATTTTCTTTATAAGACTGTTTTTTTACTCGCTTTAGACCTTCAATAAAGTAATTGACCTATACTAAAAAAAATTATCTTAAAGTAGATCTGCCGGTTATTATGTTTTTTTTTAGAATTAAACTTTGTTCAGCTGTTTTTGAGAAAAAAATTCCGCAAGTTTGTCGATTTCGTCACTTTTTTCATACTAAATGGTAAATATCTCGAAAACGAAGCATTTTTAGAATTTTCGGCAAAGAACAAAAAGTGTTTATTTTGGCCCATTTTACAAAGCCCTTCGGCGAGTAATCTTTTTTTACTACATTTTTGTTTATAGCAATTGACTGACCACGTCGAATAATATAAAAAATATATGTAAATAATCAGAAAAATACACTGTAAAATAAAAAAAGTTTCATGCTGTAGGTTTTTGTTTTAAAAATTTAGTCGGTTACCTCCATTTAGAAGCATCTTTTTAGGGGTGAATCGCTCGCCTATAATTGCGTGCATAGAATACCATAAAATACAATGTTTATCACTTTTTTGAACTTCTTTATGCTTAATTTTTAAAAATAATTAGCATCGTAATAAATTTAAAATTCGATAAAATTCATGTCGAGCAATGTGTGCGTGCATCGAAAATGGTGGTGAACATTTCGAACATATGTTGTAGTTTGTTTTGTACTTGTGCGTTTAAAAATTACTGTATTTTGCTTTTTGGTAAGTACCTAAATTATTTTTTATACGTATGATTACTTGGACGATCTGAATCTTTGGGTACTTTAATTACCTACAAATTTTTCAAATTCATAACTTGATTAAAAGTTAAGTTCATGTTCTAAGAGATTCATAATTATTAAAATTCGAGCTAAAATTTAAGCACAACAATATCTTTGTACTACAAAGTCGATACAATTTATTTCATTCATTTAAAAACTGGAAAACGATTGTCTTGAAATTTACTAAATGTTTCACAATAATAGTTTACATTTTTGTTATTCCAGGACAAAGCTACCGCGTGCACACGTGGTCTGCATCAGCTGTGTAGCATTAAGTTAAGCGCTGTTGTCACGTTGTGATGAAACTCCCCAAAATTAATACTCGCTGTATTTTGAAAAGTGTTAATCTTACCCCCCAGTAATATACAACTTTCTTGTTCATTTGTGATTACTCTGAGTCGCAGTCAAACTTCTTACACACTGTATTATGTATAGTGTCGCTAATTAACATGACAATAGGGAGTCAAAGTATGGAATTCTGCGGTACTTTTAAATTACATGATTTCCATAGAGTTGTTTCAAGAAGACTTTATCGCAGTAAAAATACATTATATTACATATTGGGAGAAAATATTGCCTAATAAAATGCGAAACGGTACTATCATGCAATCTAAAAGATTGGTGGTTTGGGCATCGACGTTATTGAAATATTATTTTTACGATCTATAAAAATAAACACAGATGTTGAACAAAATGTACGTATTAGGCAACAGGGGTATTACGTACTTTATTGTAGGTAATCTGCAGAATGTACTTTAATATTTATTATTATTTTCTCTTCGATAACACGTCAGTAATATCTCATAATATTTTTTGTATTACATGATAAATTGTAAATGCACTTTCAGAAAATGAGTGTTCTCAACCATACACGAAGAAGATAACACAGCTTCACAAAAAAAAAATCTGTGCATCGGACTAGACCACTATATCCCTATGTTTTCTAGGTCGCTCTGTCCGAATCCAAGGTCCATTTGACCTTGAAAAGTGATAAGAACAGAAAAATATTAGGAAACAAACTCGGAGACAGACAGAACAAAATAGCTGAACAATTAAATAAATGAGCAAATCTCGAAATACAGATGCTGAAATTGTCCCCCATTTGTTTCTATTCAACTTAATTTTTCTCGAAAATGATACATGCTACAGAATTTCGACAAGTATCCTTTTTTTTAGTTTGCTTTAGAGCATACAAAACCGTCTAGAAATGTAACAAATTTTGATTTTTAACATATTTTTCTTAGATTGTATCCCTGCAATTACCTGTATCGGCGACACTGCTTTTCAGGAAGAAGAAACTGTTTGCACATTATTCTTATCGTCCAGTTAATGTTTACTCTTGTACAAATTTTAGGATTTTTGTCTAGCCGAATTAAAGATTATTAAGAAAAACCATTTGGAAAGTAACAACTTCAACACACTGTATCTCGATAACAGGGCGTCTAAGAAAAAAACGTTATATGAACTACCTCCATTATTTTCCCTTGAGGAACTTGCACACAAGTTTTTTTTGAAACATGAACGGGTCACCCTGTATAATTTGAATCAATATCAGTCAATAAGTAGCATATCTTAATATTATGTACCTACAAAAGTTTTCATCTTTAATTACATCGAACACAAACGATAAGGATTTGGAGACAAATTGTTACATCTTATTAAAAGATATGGTTCTCTGAGAACTATATCTTTTATTAAAAGATATGGTTCTCTGAGAATAATTTGTACTTTAATACTAATAAAACAATTATTATAAGACTCCTTAGCTCGCAGAAATATTGTGATATGTTGGGTTTTACTGTAGGAAATGATGACTTAACTACTGATGTTGAGGTAATAAAATTTTTAGGACTGAACATAGACAAAAATCTGAATTGGAAAATGCACTGTAAGTTATTAACTAATAAGATATCCCCTCTTACTTATTTATTTCGCAATTTAAGGCCGATATTAAATATTGAACGACTTCTTTGTTTATATCATGCACAAGTTGCATCTCGTCTCAGATATGGTCTCTGGGGAAATTCTACATTTTCTACACAAGTTTTTATAGCACAGAAGAGATTATTAAGATATATGGTAGGAGCACAGCTTAATAATACAGGGTGTTTCTAAAATAGGGTTCCAAACTTCTGCTGCGTTTATAACTCATTAAAATAAGCCAAAAAGTTCCTATTAAAATGTGCCCTAAAACGCATCCTTAGGAAGTTACATGCCCTTAAAAGGGCTCAAACAAAAGTGTTTTTTTTTCAAATAAATTGCAGTTATGAAGGATCCAATCATTTAATAAATAATTTAGGACGTAAACTAAGACTATCTTTATTAAGCGTTGTGGCGATGTCAGTCTTTTATTTGCCATGGTAAACAGATTTTTGTAATTTTAGGCCTAATAACTTAAAGAGCAGAGTAATTTTCAAACTCAATTTACTCGAAAACGATTGGAAATATCGATTTGGACAAAAATAATATTTTTTACGTAAAAATGTTAAGATTTTATAAATCTGTAGAAAAAATTGAAATAAAAAAAATTACCGAAAACACCCTTCACCAACCTAAATGGGACGCATATGATTTGCATGTCGAAAAACGGAGTAGCCCATGTTATTTAACGTAAAAAGTTATGTAAGACCCATAAATTTTTTTCTATTTATTTGCGACCGTTTTGTCAATAACAGAAAAAAAACAGTTTTGTTTGAGCCCTTTTAAGGGCATATAACTTCCTAAGGGTGCGTTTTAGGGCACATGTTAATAGGAACTTTTTGGCTTATTTTAATGAGTTATAAACGCAGCAGAAGTTAGGAACCCTATTTTAGAAACACCCTGTATACAGCTAGAAGAGTCCGTGTCGGCGCCTTTGATGTGGCGGTCGACAACTAAGCGAGACGGAATAGTGCTAACTCTCTCAGATTAAGCGGAATAGTCGGGCTTGGATTAAAAGAATTTTTATTATTGAAATAAAATATTTAGTTTCTACCTGACAGTACCGTAATAGGTAATTTTAATAATATGAAATTTGAATTAGAATATTACGTGGTATGACATTAAAAGTAGAAAATATTTTAGATAGGTAATAGGTTTTGTACTTGGAGTTAATACGGATTATTAAAAGAAAACTTGAAGAGTAATTAAAATTCCTTGTTGTAAGCTCCTGTTTACTGACGTAATCCTTAGAGAAGAAAATGGTTAAAATTGCGTTTTTTTCGAACAAAATATCGTTAATATCTCTAAAACGGTAGATTTTAGAGAAAAGTTGCATATGAACTTTTTTGTTCGGGATACCACAAAAAGCGTACAAAAATGTATTTCGAGCGAAAAAATCGAAAATTACGAATTTGTTTAAACATTTTTTGACCATTAGTAATGTCTGGCAACATGCGGATATATTTCAAGGGTCATTTTTTTAGTCAGAGATTATGAAAAAAAATCGAATGAGAATCATGTTCCTAGCGGGAGCAACGATACAGCCTGGACTAATACTTATAAATATTATAAAACATACATAATATTATTATATTATATTATATTATACATAATATTATAAAACCTACAATATAATATACAAAAAAATATAATAACATAATATATAGTATTAAAAATATAATCATTACGAATTTCTCCATTATTATAAGTTTATTATTTGAATATTCCTAAAATTTTGGTTTATAGTTTATAACGTATAATAAATTCTAACCCTTAAATATAACCTAAGTACAAATTCTTTCGGAAAAGAATGACAGGGTTGACTAAAAACGTTATTTTTTGTGGATAATTGTTCAAAATTATCTTGAAATATCTTTTCAGTGTTACAAATGAGCTCAACAAAGTTATTGTTTGGCATTTGCAATTCTTTCTACCCGTTGTTGTTACTGGCCTGAACGAACGCCAAAGCCGTCTTTTCCGCTGAAAGGCGGGGCATAAACGCTGCGCGACGAAATCGACGCTAACCGTTCCCGCCAAGACAGTTGGGGAGCTGTATAAGCTGTGGTAGGAGTTCCCAATCATTATTCGTGTAAGGATATTTTTAAAAATTTTAAAATTTTACCTTTACCATGTTTGTTCATATTTGAGACCTGCTTATATCTTTTCAAAAATAAAAGTAAATTTGTTTTAAATGATGTACTCCTCAAGTATAATACAAGACAAAATTTGAATTTACATGTTCCATTCGCTAGAATAAAAACATCCTCCAACTCTCCCGACTGTTTAGGTCCTAGGCTATTTAATAAGTTACCTAACCAATTCAAATTGCTGAAGAGTGAATATTTGTTTAGGAAAGCTTTAAAGCAGTTTTTAATGGAAAAATAACATAAATAACATATTAGGAAAATAAATTATTATTATTATTATTATCTTGTAAAATATTTACAGAAAATTTGTAATAAAGTTTTAAATAAGTTAAATGGCATAGTTATTCACCCTTACGAATGTAGGACTGAAACGCAGAGTAAGTAAAGAGAACTTAGTTGAGCAGTATCATTTACCACCGCATTAAGTACTAGATATCCTTACGCAAACAAACTATTAAACCAAAACTAGAATTTCCCAGTCAGTAATTTCCCGAGCTTCAATTAGGATCGATCAATGATGTTACCAAATCAGCATCATGTTTCAGTTACTAATACAAGCTTATGAAACTCCTGCGAGTATAAAAAATTAATTGGACGGATTCATATGAAGTGGTTGTAAGGTAGTCACACTGGGATTCGTTACTTCTCAATTTTTTTAGCTTCGTAGAAGTTAATTCGTGCTGTGTTGTAAAACAAACTCGGATTACAGACCTCGAACGGTAAATTGAACGATGTGATTACTAGTTATTGCTTTACGAATTTAATTTTTACTTCTAATCTTCTAACTGATAGAGATTTCTTAAAGAAATTAAATTATAAACAACAAATAATCAATATTTTGGAAATCTTATTGGCGAGGTGTTTAATAATATTATTCAAACAGACGTGATATACAGGGCGTTAAAGGTTCTGCCAAAATTTAATAGTGAATTCTGTTACAAATCAACAAAAAGTAAACATGTGTTCGGAAACGCTTCATGGACATTTTTTTTTCTTAGAAATAGAAATTAGAGTTAAGGTAGTTCAGTCGGTAAGATAGAGACAGATAGTGCTGCGCGACAAAGAGAGAGCGAAAGCGTTGAACATGTGTGTGTGTGTGTGTGTGTATGGATTAGAAAAGTCCAGTGTAATTCTACAATTCCTGTCAAATAAGAAATCATTAATATTACCAAACCTCCAAGAATCAACTTTTGCGCTAATTTTTCCCAATTTAGTTCCCATTCAAGCGAACTTATTCATTATTGATGTTTTAAAAAATTAATTAGTCTCATAGTATATGGTCAATCATATTTTTTTGTACAGAAAAAATAAAAACAAAAATTTATGCATAAACGGTAAAAGTGGTTTATGAGAAACATAACGATCTCCCGTTAATTCTTTAAACATTGAAATAATTTCTAAAAAAAACGAAACTGCAGAACTGCTTTAACTATTGAACTAAAAATTCAAATTGCGTTCGTGTCTTAAGCCTAGATTTTATTCGAGGAAACTACCTTAAATATTCATTCAGTTTGCAAAATAAGCAGTGGCGTTAAAAATCTAGAGTTATTAGTAACTGTGATTTCCAGTAGGACCTCTGTCACTGGTACGTGCAAATATTTACCCATAATTAATTAAGCCATTGACCCAAGTTGTATCAATCTACATTAGGCAATGCATTAAGTGATATTTAAATAAATGTGGTCTATACTTTTTAATTTGAACACTCGGTATCTCGAAAGCAAAGCATTTTCATGACACAACTTTTCTTATTGATTTATGACGTAGAATGCACCATTAAAGTTTAACAGAGTATATCCGTCACCCTTTGCACGTTTGTTTTGTTGTCTTATACAACAAATACAAATTTCAAGCACAATAAAAATGGTCACGTTGCAAAATAGTGAGCAAATTGTTACAGCCAAAGTTACATAATGAAAAAAGTTTAAAAGGTTTTAGGTTTATGTTGATAGATGTTTACGATTTTTTTTCCAATACAGTGCCTGTAGTTAATTTTAATTACTCTATATTAGCATAGTACTGAAAAAGGAGTAGTGATAGCATGGTCAGTCGGTGGCCGAGCAGTTCAAAGTGTCAGTATTTGAGACGATGTTGCACTGTCTCAGGTTCCGTCCTCGCGATAGGAAATCCTTAATTCAGCTATATTCGTGGAGGAAAATTAGGCTCCCTCTCTGTGGTTGGAAGAATGTTAGATTGGGACAATGTGAGAGATACCGGTCGACATCTGACCCTCTAATTAATGACATTTCTCATGCATCCCTTATTTCCACACTGAGGGATTGCCAACAGAGCCGTTTCTTGACGCAATTTCAACCTACTGAATAGTAATATATCGCCGCCTCTCTCGTATAACTTTCCGACTTCTGGTCTAATTTTTGCAATTAGAATGAGAGACAGATATCCTTATTATTATTAAAATGAAATATGTGTATTGAATTATCTTGTTAGTTATCAATATTCGTAGCATCTTTAACTGCAATTGCATATAAATGAACAAAATAAAAACTGCCACATTTGACATAAATGTACATTTTCGAAAAATTATTTAGTAATATTCTATATTCTATTTATCTATTCTTTCAGGGAGCATTTCGACCAAACGTTTCGCTGTTACCTCTGTAACTGTGGACATAAAATGCTTCCAAACGTTTAGTAGTTTTTCACTGCTGTCATCTTCAGTGATAACTTAGTTACCAACCCGAAGAATACCAATCCGAAGAATACCAACACGAAAAGTTTCATATATTTTTCAATTTTACTAAAGCTAATTAAGTATATTAGAATGTTACCTGGTTACCTTCAATTATAGCCCGGGCAACTTAGGTTTCTTTTTCAAAAATTGGGCCTAACTCAAATTTTATGGACTTCAAATTAAGTAAAAAATACACAAAATAGAAGCCTAAATTTGTGTATTTGTGGAGGTCGAGCGTCATATTGTTTATAACAAAAGAAAAAAAATAACTGCTCTTTTTTCAGTTTTTCGCTTATATTTACGAAAATAAGCCTCTAATCGACATGAGGTATACTTATCGATTTGCTTGGTAATTTCTTGGCCGAATCCATTAAAAAAATTCAGCGTATAAAGGAAGTCTTCTATTTTACAACGAGCCCAAGAAAAAAAATCTCCTATTGGTCGGATCGAGACGCTTTTTTTTAAATTCATATTATTTAAGCACTGTTTGATGTAATTGGTTTGAAATCTATATATTAAAAAACTGCCGAGTTCCCGTTTTTTTTGTTTTTTTTGTTAATAACTTTCTTATTTTGCAACTTAGAAATCTGAAATATATACGTACGCGTGATAATGTCCTTTTTTTTTACCGAATTTCGATATCTTGACTTGGGCAGAAGATATACGCGCTCCCATTTTCGGCTTTTATAATTTTGCAGTAGGCCGCCATTTTGAAATTGGGGGTCCGGATTACGAATATTTGTTGAGCACCCCAACAATTACCTCTTCCTGTAGTTTCATCCAGTTTCAGTCAAATTCGTTCTTTTTATTTAATGCTGAAAATTTTGCACATTTTTTTTTCACCGCTAATTTTGCAATGTAAAAAGAAATTGTGAGCTTTCGCGAAAGCCTGTCCTTGTAGCAAATTTCCTCAGGAACAAAATCGATAAGTATACCTCATGTCGATTAGATGCTTATTTTCGGAGATATAAGCGAAAAACTGAAAAAAGAGCAATTAATATTTATTTCTTTTGTTATAAACAATATGACGCTCGATCTCTACAAATACACAAATTTAGGCTTTTATTTTGTGTATTTTGTACTTAATTTTAAGCCCATAAAATTCGAGTCAGGACCGATTTTTTAAACAGGCATGTGTTTGGTCTAATTCGCTCGGATTATTACGTGATGGAAACATTTATTCTATCTTTACTGATATAAGATTCTTTTCATATTTGTAAAAACCTAGAGATAATCTAAGTATATAATAGGTAGTAGGATAATTTTGCGAAAAGAGAGTTTTCTAAAAAAAACAATTAAATCCCGCCGATGGGTAAATGAATAAAATAACTAATCGAAATTCGTTCATATCACGCTTTTATGTACACAAAAAATAATATTAATTAAATAAATTTCAATCAAACCCCCTAATTGATTCCAGAGTAAACAGATTTATTTGATTTATATTGACTTCACAGAGATATCAGTATCAACAGCACTCGGTTTAACAGCACTAATTCCAGCCGAAAATATAAATAAATACAGGTGGTACATCAATTCGCCCAAATATATTATTACTACAATAGTATGTGCCAAATTGTTAAGTGGAAAGCGAAATAATTGAATTAAATCTAACCGCATATCAACCACAAATTACCAAACATGTTTCGGGAATGTTCACACATGAGTAAAATTGCACATTTGCGAATACATGCCGGTTTGGAAGGGCCATTGTTTAATATTTCGAAATTGTCGGCTCACTTTTATGTACCTTATCTATGCGACGCTATAATCGGATTGCATAATATAAATGCAAATGTTTTGCGGTTAAATATAATTGGATTTGGAGTTGATTTTATATTTTCTCTCCATTTTACAAAATCCCTTTTTACGTTGTACCTTTGCCAGCCTACCCTTCAATAAGTACTAAAAAATAGAAAATTTAAGATGAACAAAACTAAAATGAAGTACTTCGTTTAACGTCTATTTTGTCGTTGTAAACTGTTAAAACTTAATATTTTTGAATATATCAAATATTTATTGTTATTTATTATATTTGGTATACATCATCTATTTTTTCCAAAATTGTTACAATGAGAATGTTATGAAATTTTCAAAATATTTGTTTTTAAGAACATAATTATTAGTTTACAATACAACATAATATTATATTAGTGCCTACTGCCTATCCAAGACTTGTATTTAAGACAGATATTTTATAGACAAGAAATCGCACTTTTAGTGATTTATTTAATCGACAACATCATATTCATAGGATATCTGCAGGCCTATTATCGCCCAAAGCGATTTGTGAATTAAATTTTTATTATTATTACGATTCTTATATGTATGTAAAGTCGGTGCAAATTGTCTATGGGCGCAAATACCCCTCAAATATGTTAATATCAGTTTAAATGATAAAAGAATTTTCTGTACATTCAACAGGTATGTAAAGTATACGAAATATATTGATAAATATAAAAGCTAAAAATTAACCGAGCTTATAGAGTAGCATAGCATCGGCCATTACTGTGCATGTATGGGATGAGGTGCATTGTTATGGATGAAATGGATTGTTTATTTTCCAAATTCGGTTTGGAAAGGCTCACTCACTGTTGTAGGTTTTATAACCACTATTAATTTGAAGCTGTATACAGCTATTCATATTAATTAATCAATTTAGTCATAGCCTCACAAATTGGTTGCAACAATCAAAAATACAAATTATTATCAGTTTGCAGAAGTCGGCTATACATATTATTAGTAATTATTGCCAGCTAAAATAGTTTGGTTTTAAAACTTTATAATATTTTAGTAAATAATTTCGCTCAAAACAACCTTAATGAAATAAATGTTAAGCATTTTAAAACGATCTTTAATTTAAAATTGTTTTTATAGGATTCAGAGGTATAAAAAGACAATTAAATTTTAAATATTTGCAATCTCTCTTCTATCCTTATTTTATGTTCTATTAGTGACGCAATGTCTACCTCTTGTATAGACACTGAATAAAAAAAATCACTCATATTCGCTCAATTTTACTCAATGATGTTTCAATTTCTGTCCACACTCGATTGAGTGAAATGTTCACTCTATTAGTGTAAGTAAAACTAAAACTTTATGAGTTTATTGTAACAGAAGTGAGTGAATTTTACTGCTGAGTGACTTTTGACTTTATTCTGAGTATGTAAAACCAATTAAGAGTTTACTTTGACACTAATTTTAGTTAAATTTAACTATTATTGAGTAATTTTGTACTATGAAAATTTCCAAAGGGAGTAGCGCCCAGATACCACCGCACCAGCTGCCGCTGCTTCCATTTCATTAATATCTGGAGTGGTTTTGCACCACTCTTTAAATTTTAATTTAAATATCATTGTATTAAAGCCATAAACTACTAAGCTGTCACACAGATCTGTTTTAGATACAATATTTTAGGTCTCGATTCAAGGAATTGGTTAACTGATCGGACGAATAGATTGCCATAACCTATATTGTACGTTACAGATACGCAACTAAGTTTAGGTAACAATTTAGGTATCCGTTTATTTAACTAAATATTAATCGAGACTAATTATTTTAATCAAACCGCTGCATTTAAACATAATTTTCACCAAAATAACCGGATTAGCGGACACTTGTCCAGCACTACACGCCATACACCTCTCCACGAGATGACCTAATGGGGACGATGGGAATAGACAAAGACAACGCACGACAACCATGTAGAATGAGGCGGGGTCACTCAATAATGAGGACATTTGCTCCGATTTAGCTGCAAGTGCACCTAATACCAGTTTATCTGGAGGATTTATTTAACGGTTATCTAAATTTTAGTGGAAATACACAGTTTTAGTGCAAATATGATCACAAATGAGTAAAATGATCAAAACGCTCAATATTGAGTGAAATGTACTCAATAATTTCACTCAATGGATTCACTTTGTATCTACCTTCACTCACATCGATTTTTTTAAAGTGTAAAGTTGCCAATAGACAGTATGAGCATTACAATTCCTTTTTTTTGGCTTCCTTCTTATTTGGAAACCTTCTCACTAGAAGTGGTAAAGTATACACATATAACTCTGTTATAGAAGATTTTACTTTAGAGAGTTAGATCTATTACTGCAAATACCTATGTAAATAAAAAAGAAATAAATAAAAATAATGATCAATGAGGTACTTTTTCCAGTAATAAACCACCATACTTATAAATAAATATTTAATTGCATACAGCAAATATTTAAATTAATTTTATATATTTAAGATAGAGTTGAGAGAGAGAAATATTTTGTACTTTGCCTCCAATAAATGCCTTATTAACCAAATAAATCTTTAATTCACCAAATCCTTTCCTCAGTGCACCTTACCCTAATTTCCCGAGTAACTTATGAACCCGAAATTGCAATGTTGCAGCATTGCAATCACACAATTTATCATTTCTTAGCGCCCTTAAATGTGCAATGAGAACCGAGACTAAATTGAAAACTGTTATGCGCCTTAACAAGGAACAAGCAAACAGGAACATGTAAATTGAATAGCCTTAGAGCTCGTACACAACGCTGCGGATAGTTATATTACCGTAGTTTATTATTCACTAGATAAGTTTCAGGTACGAACAAGGTATTTAATATTCTCTAAAGACTTGCAGTTTTTGAACAATAAGTTTTGCAAGCCATTTCCAGTTTGAAAGTAGCTTATAAAACTATAAGCAAAAAATTTATTTCGAACTTTTACTATTTTTCATTGAGAGAGCGGTAAACATATCAAACAGGCTATTTTGATAATACATGTATTTGAATCTTGATATGAGATACAATCTACGATCTCTTTGAAACGAGATAAAATGAAAAAAACGATGTTCAAGTGCATGTTTAATCCATTTCGCTGCATTTTAATAAAAACTTGAAATATACGTTTTATAGTATTTTACATCTATTTTTGAAAACCGACATTAGAATTAAAATGAAACCATTTTTAACGCAAGCAGATTATCGACAAAAAAATGCATAAGAAATTTGAAATTGCAATTGCGCAAATACTAATGGTCCGACAGCGCCTACCTTTTGCACTAAAAGCTGATATAATTATCTACTTCTGTGCTAAATTTCAGCTATTAATCTTCATAAATGACAAAGTTATGAATTTTTGAAAAAAATCCCGAATTTTCCTGTTTTTCTCCAGTTCTAATCAACCGATCGAATCGCTCGACCTCCAATTTTCTTCGAAATTTAATTTCCTACAACTTTTTCATTTACGGAATTGAGATTGTTCCAGTAGTTTTGGTTTTACAAGCGAAAAACTAAAAAAAACTCGTTTTTCTAACTAAAATGTTAATAACAAATTAATAAATGAGAATTGCGAGTCGAAAACACATCCAAGTATATCTACGGACTGTCTTTTATATGATGGAACAGATGGCATGCTGTTAGTATTTCTGTCAAAATATGACTTTTTTTGCTCTATTGATTGGCCTAGTATAAAAAAGTCTAGAGCAGTTTTCATTTGTTAAGAAAAAGACTAAAAGTTAATGTTGGAACAGACCCCACTCTTTGGAAATAGGAACTAGAAATATTTTACGTACTAGAAAATATTGACAGGTATGTAAAGAATATTTATTAAAAACAACGATATACAGGGTGGTCTCTTTAAAATAATATGTGTTTGCCTTATAAACATAGGTCTGGAACGGCACCGTTTTAGAGATACATGGTGCTGAAGTTGTCAAAAAAAAATAGTTTTTTTTTTGTTTATATCTCCGGAATCTACTAACCGATTAAAATAAAATTAGGTACATATAATGAATGTATGATAGCAGTCATTATTTTCCCTGAAATATGAGCTTTAAAGGTTCAACCAGTGGTGTACAACTGGACAGGGGTCACCCCCTTTTCTACAAAAAAAACCTACGCCACTGCATTTTTTACATGTCATTGTAACTGATTTATATTTTAATGCACAAAATACGTAAAAAAGTAGCTTTAATTTTTTACCTAAGGTTCGCCGTTCTCAAGTTATTCATACCAATACAATCCTCTTCTGGCAGACACTTCTAACGATAATATTACAAGAATATTTGTTTATGTTTAAAAGTAAGTGCAATTTATAAGCACATCAACAAAATTATTTACACTCCTTTCTACACCACCTGTGCGATATAAACAAAAAATCATTTTTTTTAAACACAACACCCTGTATCTCTAAAACGGGGCGGTTCCAGACCTACGTTTATAAGGCAAACACATTATTTTAAAGAGATCTATCTATCCTCGAAGTTTCCTGCATAAAATTCGGACCACCCTGTATAACGATTCAAACAAAAACCGCGGAAGCGCAAATTACATTAATACAAATAGAGTAATTTCGCACATAAAACAAATCCATACGTTTTGTGGTGATAGATCGCTACATAAATATTTATTGCTGCGCGCATAAACTGCTGCAAATAATAGATTTTTTTTACTAGTAATTGAAATCGAATGCTTTATTGCAGTTTTGTGGTGGCAAACCAAAATTGAACTGAAAATCACAATGTTGATTTTTTCGTGGTTGTCGCTTTGACGAATAACGGTTGCTTTATTTGTACCTATATTATTCAATCGATGTTATTATTATTGGTATCTATTAAAACAATCTATAGCTAAAAATGAATTAATATGGGAATCTATTATTCTAATTACTACATAATTTTTGTTATTTTTGCATAGGTAACTAAATGCATCGCTATCAAATAAAATGGATGTGCCGATTTTTTACTGGATTGCTCTGTTAAATGAAAAAATATATGCAATGACTGGTATAGGTACTTAAAGGTAAAAAAATCATGTAATTTCCTTCCGTTTTTTTTTTTGTAGATAAAAGTAATATCTTACTGATTCATTTATTTGAACTTCCAAGAAATTATCATCTATTCTTATTTATAATAGCTAAATTATACAGAGTGTTAGAAGTTTTACAGCCTTAATTTTAAAAGACGATAGAATACGTTAAGATAAACAAAGAAACCTTGAAAATAAAATATGACATGGGTCTTAAACCCAAACATTTCCGAGAAAAAAATTATCAAAATCTCCAACTTGATGCAAAAGTGCGATTAATTAAGGAATAGAATACCATAAAATACAATTTTTATCACTTTTTTTAACGTCTTTATGTTTAACTCTAAAAAATAATTAGCGTTGTAATAAATTTAAAATTCGATGAAATTAATATCGAGCAATGTGACAACAGCACGGTGGCTAACAGGAAGTGCTAAGCTGTTCAGCAACCAGCAATACGCAATTCAGTTGGTATCTGGAATTAGACCGTGTCAGAGTATTTTTGCGTACCACTATTTCCTTTTCTTGAGGTGTTTCTTGCTTTTTTTAAATGTTTACCATACGTGAGTATCACAATATGTTCTTAATTTATGGGGTGGCTCGCCGCAATTCTGCTAGAGCTCGAGGTTTTCCCCACCGGCACATCCCTAACAGAAGAACATTCGTTCACAACGTCTTCTTGAAACTGGTAGTGTGATTCCTCGTCCTGAACATCGTGACCCAAACTGACAAGTGGATGTCCTCAGGACTCTACGAGAACAGTTGTTATATGCGTATCATCTACAGAGGGTTTAAAATATGTCAGCTGCAGATTTGCCCCTCGGTAAAATTTGTGTAGATGGCTTTTAACTAAAACTGACCGCAACCCTCATTTTATTTCAAGAATTTTGGCTACGGATGAAGCAGGCTTTACTAGATATGGCATTTTTAATTCAAATAATTTTCATAACTGGACAGAATAAAATCCACATCATACAGACATCAAATTTCCAGCATCGTTTTTCGATAAATGTTTGATGTGGAATATTAGGAGAAAATCCTATTGGACCTTTTATCTTATCGGTAGATTGACAGGATAGACATATTTGAATTTTTTGCAGAATGTTTTGCCGGAATTGCTGGAAGAAATACATTTGGATGTAAGAGCAAATATGTGGTTCATACGTGATGGGGCACCTGCATATGCAAGTCGATGCGTAGTTCAATACTTAAGTGATATTTTCGACAATCGCTGGATAGGCAGGATCGGTCCCCATCGTTGGCCAGCCCGTTCACCAAATCTAAATCCATTGGATTTTTACTATGAGGACACAGTCGAAGACTTTCTAGAACGAGTTCCTGTTTTAAGAGATCCATAATTACTAAAAGTCGAGCTAAAATTTAAGCATAACACTATTTTCGTACTACAAAATTGATTACATTTTAATTAATTTTATTTAAAAACTGGAAAACAATTGTCTTGAAATTTACTAAATGTTTCACAATAATAGTTGTTTACATTTTTATTATTCCGTAGGACAAGTCTTTCGCGTGCACACGTGGTGTACATCAGCTGTGTAGCATTAGGGGTTAAGCGCTGTTGTCACGTTGTGATGAATCTCCCCAATATTAATACTCGCTGTGTTTTAAAAACTGTAAATTTTACGCCCCCGTAATATACAACTTCTTTGCTCATTTATGATTACCCTATCTCATGCTGAAGTAATGTCAATCAAACTTCTTACATCCTGTATACATCACTATGAACAAGGATCAATAGGAAATTCAGCCATAATATATTATTGTCTAATGTGTTTCTGCGTTCTAAAGATACCTATATGATTTTTTACTGTTGATAATGTTTGTAGTTATTTCTTTAGCAAAGTTCATTTGAATTTACCAAAAATTTTTAAGGTAACGTACAATTATTTTAAGGTTTTACACTCTCTGTCATTATGAAAAAAAATTGAATTAGCGAAATGTCCAACATACTTTGGTAGAAAATTTCTTGTTAATTCAAGTTAAAAAGGTCCTTTTATCCAATTGAAGCTGATTTGATGTCTTTCATTTTTTTTCCAGAATTTAACCGGAGACGCGGAAAGAAGTTATGAGAAAAATAATTTTATTTGAAGACAAGATTATTATATATCTGTCCCTGTCCCTTCTATAAAAGGCCATCAATAAGAAACGAAAAAAATCATGAAGAAAGGGAAACCGGTAGTGTGGAAGTTCCTTTGAATGGAGGGCATTTAGCTAATTACACGTCTATAGAAAAATGGGCAACGGATCCCCTTTTATAAATGTGGTTAAAAGACATTTCCCGCTTGTAGAAAATTTTCCTTTAACAATATTTTTCAGTTGCGAGGAAAGGAAATTTACAGAACTGGTCAAGTTGACAGTGGCGCATTCGCCAAAAAATTGGATACCACGGCACTAAAATAATGTTTCTGTAATAAAACATAAAATATAACATTTTTTAACTAATGATGAAAATGACTACTCTGAGAACTAATGCTCCCACCAGCATTGAATTACATGTGCAAGGTCTAGTAAAGAGCTATAATCATTAGTCAGCAAAATCTCCTGACCAAATAATTCTCGATTCGAGTTTAATCACAATTTAATAAAAAAACGTAGGGATTTGCAAATTATTTTGAGAAATATGTGTTCACAATTTTGGAACCTATCTTACGGAAACGTTATTCACGTCTAATTTATGTAAAATTATCAAAACGCAAAGTAATACACGACGTTCTCAGGGAACCATTAGTTCTACTTTATTACCAGCAAAGGATTTGTTGCGTCTGAATGCGTCCCACTTGTCATCTTCATTGGATTCACTCAAGTTTCTGCCTTGGCCAATATTTTACTTTATTAGATACGACGGAGCTTCGTCCCTCATATACTGAAATCATTCGTTCGTGAATTGAATTTTGGTAATTATTCTGTTTCTTCGTTGAAAATTCATTTTTCGTGGAAAAATACTTCCAAAAAACTAATGCACGAATTAAAAGCAAACTTGGCAGGCAAGTGGAAGAAATGTTGTCAGTATTAAACGATACTAAGCAACGAATAGACAACTTCTTCTATAATATTTGGATACATATTTTCCCTTGGTACTCTTTGTATCGAAAAAAGTATTTTAGTCTTCTAAATCACAGAATGAACTTCATGACTTGCTACCGGTAAATACTCATACCTTTTTCTGTACAACATATGAAATTACGTTACTAAATTCTTGAAAAGTAAAAGTTTATGGGTAGTAATCTGTATAATATGTAACCTTCATAATAAGAATACGAAAAATAGGATTAATGAAGTGGGACCGTTCTGAAATTATACAAGCTGTAATATGGAAGAAGCCCTGTTCTTAAAATATTGCTAGGTTGTAAGTTTAAATCTTGTTGATATTTATGATATTGGTATATAAGTGTTTTATTAACTTAGTTGGTTGGTTGGTTGAATATTGGGATATAATACAATTTGTTATTTATTGCGGTAAATTTTTAGTTTTTAGTCACCTGTGGAAAAAATAAAAATTACTCAACCAAAAAAAAACTCCCAATTATTTCTGAAACCAAAAATTTACAAACACTTGTGAAAACAATTTTCAATATAGGGAAAGTTAGTATTTTCCCTTGGCTATTCAAAGTTCAGATACCTTGACCATTTCAAATATTTCAAAATGTCGGCGAAATCAAGATGGCGGATGAAATTTTTGAAAGTTAACCGATTGTCACGAATTTTGTATACGGAAGTTTTCGAGGGCGCTGATCACGAATCCGAGGTGGGATTTAAAAAATCAAGATGGCGGATCAAATATGGCCCACGAATTTTTCGAAAATCAACCGATTTGTATAGTTTCTCCGAAGTCAATTGAAGAACCTATAATTTCAAGATATGTACCAGGCTCGGTCGCTAAGTAGCAACTCGGCATTGAAATATTTGAAAAACTTGTTCCCATATTTATTTAGCCATACCCATATATAGGTCTGGTCGAACTAAACGTGCAGGTGGTAGAAATGTATACGACCAGTTGAAGAATGCGAGGGTGGGCAAACGAAATGTAACACAACTGTATTGGGCTTCTGGCAATAAATCACAGCAGGCGGCAAGTGGATCATAAATCAGCAGTGCAGTGCTGCAGTGCGGAATTTGGTGTGAATCAGGCAATTTTAATTTATTATAGGCACCTTCTACCAATCATTCATATTACAATTGTGAAAGGGAGAAATAAGAGGGATATTTTGTTTACTAATATTATCACAACATGGCATTTTGGAGACCTTTTGAAACGGAACAATTGAACATAATAGAAATTTTCTACACATTATATACAAATTATTATAATTATCTTTTACCTTTAGCAGAAAATTTTTGTAGGGACGCCTATGAAACTAATTAAATTTTATTTCCAGACGTTTTACCCCAATGGAGATGATGATAACATATGCGTTTTCGGAAAAGGTAGTCTAAAGGTGTCACGATGCCGAGAGTTTAAGCGAGGTATATTGAATTCTAGTCTGTTCAGGATTTCAGGACAGTCCATCAAATTATTAACGATCTTAAACAATATAATCATAGCAATACAGAGTCTACGGGAATCTAGGCTGTTAACTTTTATACCACCCTGTATATGTATAAAATACGACTAACTATAACATGTGCCACTCATCACCAGCAAATTATATTTAAAACATTGTACTTAATTTTACTAAAATTTTATTAGATTTAATCACTTTCTATTTTACTCTAGAATAAAATATAATAAAAAATATAATAAACTCTTAATGTTTCATGGATTTTCCCTGAAATTTCCTAGCTTTTGCTGTCACATTACTAGTGATAATTTTTAAAATAATTTTGTAAATATTTACAAATGTTCTATAAATTGTCTTGGAATACTAAAAGATATATACCCTATGTATCACAAATTATTACATATAAATTTAATTTAAATAATTGCTATATTAATTTATTAAAGTTACAATAGTATATTATGTTACTAGGAGTAGAAGGCGATCATTATGTGTTGAGCCCAAAAGTTTGCTCGCCGAGGCGTTAGCCGAGGCTGAGCAAATTGGGCAAAACACATAATGAGCCTTCCACTCCGAGTGACATATACTATTTTTTCTTCAAGCGTGAATATAAAAAATTACTAATTTTGAAAATTTATAGCGGATAACGCGATGTTCAATCTCAGCACAAAATAAAATCAGTAGGTAGGTAATACTATTTATTTTATACATTTTATACATTTTATTGATTAATTAAACATGACAGTTTTAACCACTTTATTCATGAATAAAAAAACAAATGTAACAATTATTTTTCTTTAATTTGAATTAAACGAATAAACATCTAAATTACCTACATGTCTATCATCAAACTTTATTTATTAACATGAATATTAAATGTGCAATTTTGTATGGTACAGTTGTTGATATTTAAAGCGCTGCTGGCTGTCTTTTTTTCAAAGTTTACAGTTCTGTCGTTGAATACGTTACTTGTAATAAGGTTCTCAGTTTCAGTGTTAACAATTGTACCATTATTAACAGAAAAGTCTTCGATTAAATTATTTTCAGGATCAATATTTACAGTTTCGCTTGATGTACTTGGTTCATTATACTCTAATGGGTTTAATATTTTCATCGCTATCTGTTTCTTATTGTTTACAGAATCTTCAATGTATCCTTCAGCGACGCTGGTAGATTTCCATCCACCATGTCGCTTTAGGGTTGTAATGTCTCCACCATTATCAACTAAGATAGTTGCCGAGGTTCTTCTAAGGCAATGCCCCGTATATTCATGTGGATTTGGCAACCTTAAAAATGATGCAACATCTTTTGGCACTTTTGAAATTTTATGTATGCCCATTACAACACGATGACAATGGCCATTTTGATATTTAATAAAAAATCTATCAAAAGTTATGTCTTTTGGCCGAAGAGTAGCATATTTTCTGTATAAATTTAAATAAAACTCTCCAATTATGGTAAATGAACGATGTTTTTTAGTTTTTGTATTGGGAATATTTACTAATATTATATTTCCCAAATCTTTTACATCATTAACTTTTACTTGAATGAGTTCATCGCATCTACAAGCTCCTGTGACTCCAAATATTAGTGCAACCTAAAAAATATAGAATTATTAATTTTGTAACAATAAAAAAAGTTGGAAAATGCAAGGAAATTCTAAAACATGACGTAATTTTAAGACATCTATATTTATGAGTTTTTACAACATTCTTCCAATGAGCTATCTTTATTTCCGAAAATTGTTTATTATTCTCGTAATGGATACTATAAAATAACTTGAAGTTTACAAATTATAACAAAATTTTGTATTACAAATATAAAAAGGTTAAATATATATCTACCTATAATTTAAAAAGTACATACCTTGGTTGCTAAATATTTATCATCAGGTGCTTTATTCAGGAATTCGTCAAATTCTTTTTTAGACAAAACTTTCGACTTTTTTGGTTTATAATTTTCACCTTGTCGTTTCAAAAATGTAATTAATTTTGAATATTTCTCAATATTTACATTGTGTTCTATGTTTAATTTAGATTTTACCATTGAATATTGCGCCCATAAAGTTGAACTTTTCAGTGTTCTGGATAATCTTGTAAAATATGCTATCATCACATTTTCTGAATAAATATGTGCATTATTTTCTTTTGCCCAATTTATGAATTTATCATAAGCATTTTCATAAATTTTTCTCGACTTTGTTGGTATAAGTGTTGCCACTGATGTATTTGCAATTTCCAGTAATTCTGGTGGTGTGCACTGCATTTCTTCAGACATTTTAAAAACGACCCGACGCGACATCAAATTTCAACTGACACTTAATGAAACGTCAAAGCTTCTTGAATCTTTAATTCGTTGCTAGGATACTTACCTACACATTGTTACATTTTTTTACTAGTTAAAAATTTATAAATATTTGTACTAGTTAAACAATAGGCTGCTTCTAAAGGAGGTGTGGCACTATATAATATAAGTATTATTATACGCTTGAAGAAAAAGTAACATATAATGTAGGAAGAAAATCATACAATCCTGAAGAAGACGTATTCAATTGTAGTCAATAAACAAATTTGGAAAATACTGTTGTATATGTATAGATAATTAAAACTTCTTATGTTTTTGTACACCAATAAAACTTGACATCAATTAAGTTTTTATAAATAAGAAAATTGGAAACCATAATATCTTTCGTTTCTTAAAGTAAATCTATATATTCTAGTTTGCTTTGTACAATTATTCACAACCAGAATGCCAAGGACAACACATCTGTGTAAAAGGCATAAATATCACAGGAACTTTTACTGTGCACGTGGTAAGGCTTTCCCAATATTATTTGAAAAATTTCAAAATCATTTTGGAAAAATATATTTTAGTAAATATTTTTACAATACTACGTTATTGCATTTTACATTTAACTTTTTTTGAGTTACACAAGAATACTTTTATATGTATATGATTACAATTGTGAGTTTTTTTGCACAAGCTAAAAATCGTAATAAAATATCTAGTAATTGTTCCCGTGTGATACGTTTTTTTTGTTGGAGCTCTTTTAGACAAAAACTGTTTTATGAAGACAATCTTTGGCTCATCTTTTCGTCGCTAGCATTTATATATTTTTTTTTCATAGCTTACAAAATGCGCACATATGTCTCTCGCAGCGAAATCTATGCGAGAGGTCCCACCAGGAGGGCTTCCTGCTATATTACGTATTCCACCTGCTTGCATTTGTTGTCCCCTTAGGAGGAAAGGTCCAAATTAAGTGTCCGGTTTATATATTTCATCCGGTCGGACCCTAATTGTACCGGGTTATCTGAAAAAACAAATTATTCTATCTAGGGTTAGATCTCGAATTCTTAATCAAATTGAGTATGCTTAAAACCATTAATGGAAGTTATGGATGGAGTTATAGATAACCTACTAACAAACGTTTCCTAAGATAACGAAATAATTATTCATAATTATTATGATACATATTTTTAAGTTTCTATTGATAATGTTGAAGAATAAAATACCTACCACCGCGATGCCTAAATCATGCTGGATACTTTCCAAACTTCGCATCTACAACCATCTACATAAAAACTGAATAAGATCTATGTACCAAATTCTTGTAGTTATATCAAAAATTTCACGAGTAGATTAGGTACTGTGTAAAACCATACTTATCATATCAACTTCGACGTCACCTGTTACGTGAGTGTGTATAATAATGAAAACGTAATATTAACAGTTCGTAGAAGGGAGCGCAAAAACAAACGCTTAGGTGGGGAATTCTGAAAGGAAGCCTAGATAGTGAAAGTGAGGATAGCGCAGAGTGAAAAGTAAGACGATCGGTGCACAGTGAAAATATATAAGTAGTGAAAAAATTAAAAGTGTTTAACCGGTATTAGTTAGCAGGTAATTATTCTTTAAGTGCTTTGTTGTTACTTGTTCTATGTAATCTTATGATTGTGATGATTATAGACGTTTCATGATAATAATTCTTATATGTTTAGCCTTCATTGTCTTATGCTCAGGGGCGTATATTTTTCTAACGTAAAATTGTTACAATTATTATTAACGATTGCTCATTATTTATTACATGCCCAGATATTGCAATAACAACTCCTTTGTTTCACATATAACTTGTTTTATCATGATTACGTTGTTCGAAAAACAAATAATAAAGCATTTCTTGTGCTCACTTTATGTCATACGCATATAAGAGTCCTATTGAATTTACTAACATTTTCGCCCGTGAGGAATGAATCTGAAAAAGAATAATTAAATACAAAAAAAGAATTGCTAAAACAGATCTTCCGAAATCTCAACTCATATCTGGATTGCCTCCCGTATCGGACTCCAGTACCTTCCGGCCCTGCCGGCTAACTAACAACAAACCTCTTCAGTTTTGCTTGGAAGTGTGTATGTCAAATTCGAGTGAGATGACATTTAGTGAGAAATTAAATAAGTCGGGTGTTAATTATCATTAGCAAAGGATCTTAATTTATGCCTTTGGTTAGCGGTTGCTTTGTATTTATATTTGGGTAGCTAGAGCAACGATCATGGGTTCTCTGCCATGCTCTTTCCCCACAGAAGCTCTTGGTGAGCCTGGCACTATCCTTTTATGTTAAATGGTTGTTAATGTATTTGTTGTTCTTTCTATTTGTCACATGTTTAATTTAAAGACTGTTGTACGTAAAGTTAGTAGCCAGCGCCTTCCGGTCAATTAAAAATAGATGTATACCACGTAGGTATTCCTTATGACGATCACATATTTTTGGCCACAACTACGTTTATATTTTTTTTTTTCGATCGAACCTGGGGTTGTTATACTACAGTACCAAACTAAAAAATAGTAATGTACTTGAATTGAATGAGTCTATGTCACTATTTCGAAATATATGAAACATGTTTTACAGATGTGTCTAAAGACGGCTCCATGATTATTGCCTTTCTTTAACCATAGTTTCACTTGTGTGATTTGTACGTAGACAAAATAGACTGAACTGTAGAGGCAAGCCGGCGAAGTCAACCGTCAGCCTAACTTCTGCCCAGCCAGCCTCGCGCTCTCAGTCGCTGTTAGACATTCGCTGTGTTAACATTGTCGCTATTTTATTAAGTATATTGTTTTTATTTGCGCAATCACGGGGAAGTGTATCGTTGACGATTGTAATAGCAGATCTGATAACAATAGTGCTGAAATTTAATTCTTTAGATAAGTAATAATACACAAATATTTTATGGCACTTCGAGGGGTTTCGCGCAGCATTTTCCTTCTCACATGCATTTATTTCCAGTGTTGGTTTCATGTTTTTAGTGCCCACGTTATTAACTGATGTAAATATACAGGCTCATATTATCAACCAGCTATTTACAATTAGTTTTTGGTCACAATTGGAGTTTATTTTCATGATCGCTATTTAAAATAATTATTTTTATTTATATAAATATTGAACACATAATTTCAATAACAAACATACATTAATGTTAAATTACCGGTGATTAGTTACTGAATAAAATTGTATTACCCATTTTCTTGTTTTTATTCTTAGGTTTCCTAAGCCATTAAGAAAAAAAGTTGGGCGCCCTCAAAATCGTCTGTAATATGTTCTATACATTTTCAAGAGAAGTTTATTATTATTAATAAAATGTAGTGCCAACTTTAAACTTGCCAAGAGTGGTAAGCGTACTGTCGTTTAAATTTAAGAAATAGAAATGATAATATATTTTTTTAATAACTCCTATAAAAACGGTACATCCAAGCTACATAATAATAAAATTATGTATCATGTATTAAAAAACTTTTTGAATGTGAACTTATTTAAAAATATGCATAAAAACTTGTGAGGACTGTATGTGAAAAGTATATCGATATGAGAATAAATCATATAGTCATAATATCTAATTCAGTGAAATCTACTAAAAGATAAATATTAAATAAACTAACAACACTTAAAGAACAATAAATATATTTAAATTATTTTGTAGGTTTATTTAATACAAGCAAGACAAAAAAAATATAATATTTTCTGAATTCCAAACTTGAAAAATGAATATTTGTCATAAGTGTAAAAATATTGCTTAATCTGGACCTGTTCAAAGTATGCGCGGTCAGATTACCTCTCACACTCCACTTCCCCGCAATTTGTATTCACCGGTTCCCATTAGGATAGGAAACATACACTCTAGGTGCTCTATGGATTTGTAAATAATTTACAATTGAAAAATATGACTATTTGCCTTTAACATGGAGTTGTCTAATTTGTATTGGTAACACTTCCCACATTTAACATTTTCTGCAAGAAGTTCAAACTGAAAAGACTGTACTTTGATAATTTTTATACACATAAATTAAAAAAAATGTATATTGTGCTTCGTTACTTTTGTTAGCAACTCTATAAATATTTGATTATATTACAATTGTTAAACGAAGAATATAAAAAACTCAAATGAAACGTGTATACAGGGTGAATTAAACTTTAACCACAAATAGAACTCAATAAATAATTCAAAATTGCGTTATAAATTAAGGGTATAAGTCTCACCGCGTTCACTGTACGCATTGGTCGGTTTTTAAAATCATATTCTTTATGAAATCTTTAGTATTCTTATAACAAATTGATTCAAATTTGGTGTGGTATTAACACACGTGCATAATTTGCTGTGAAATTTATAAATTTTTGTAGGTCAGTGGCGTAGGAATGGGTAGTAAAGCGGGATTTTTTTACCCCAACTTCTATGTCAATGATCATTTGTGATTCATTTTTAAATTCCGTGGACAATTCTACATAAAAAAGATATACTTATTGAAAACCCATATAATGTATCGTTTTACCGAAAATTATCATTAAATTTTGTGTATTATCAATAAATAATACACAAGGGATTATATTTAGAATTTACCAGTCGTTTCGCCGATGTAGAAGCATAAATATTATTTAATATTGTTTTGAATTCTAAGTTAATGTGACATTATAGTAATATCAATTTAAAATTTATTTCCTAAACGGCCCCTCATTCAACTGAGATTTTCGGTAAAACGATACACTGTACCGGTGTATAGAATGCGAAAAAATCGATGCAAATTTTTGTGCAGTTTGTTCAATCTAACTTAAACGAACAGTACAAAATAATTTAGAAAAATTCCTTCGAAGTAATAAATAAACAATACGGAACACCTTCTGAATATATTTTTTTTGTAAAACAGTTATTGAGTTTAGAGAAATATAAAAATCTAGTTTTAGTTCATTTAGAACTACAAAATGATTCGCTGTTATTAAAACTTAACGTCCAAATTGAGAAAAAAAGACTCAGAGTGTAGTCACAATTCTTAATATTGATTTTTATGTTGTAGCTGAAGTAGGAGTTGAGGTACACCTCAGATATAATAATGACCAAATAGGCGAGTAAAATTACAAAAAAGGTTTTGCGGTTATCAGGAAATATTGAGTATGACCATATTTTACCCATCAAGAAACATTTTTCTGAACAAAACTGCATTTCTGACAGTTTCCAACTTTTCCTACCAAATCTTCTTACAAAATTTATTCTAATATCTGTCTCATTAATCTTAAAACGTACTGTATACTTTATATAAAAATATTTGTGAACTTTATTTCGACTTACATTTATTTAAGTTCATGCAGTAATGAGTCAACTTTGTATATAAAAAAAAAGTGCGTAGGAATGACGCGTATTAAATTCTAATTTACAGCTGCTTTGCCGGTTTAATACACGTCGATAGTCCCCCCTCATTTATATGAATTTATTCTCATCACACCACCGAAATTGACAAGAATGTCTCAGAGGCCGCTTTTATTGTCGTTCTTGATACGCGGACAATACATTTTTTATATTGGGCCACATGTGCGGAATTTCACAAATTCCATGATTGGACCATTTCGTTTCTCGGAAATACCCCTTTGTATATATCCACAGATATCTCAGGGAGCGAAAACTTAATAAGATCATAATTAATTAGTAATTCTTCTTTCAATGATAACATAAACACCACTCACAACTTCGTAATTACAACAGATACATTAACCAAAACTTCACATGATATTGCTAGTACAATAGAAAACACGCTTTTATACAAAAAATTCCGTCACTATCGTCTCAGATGGTAAAAATTTGATAAGAGTATTGAGTTATTGGGCATATTCATCATTCATGGATGACCCATATACCCCCTTAACTTCATATTTACGACATTAACCAAAATTGCTAGTACAATGGAGAACAATGCAATGCTACTAAAAATTCTATCATTCCCATCTCAGATAGTTAATGAAAAGAAGTTTTTGTTACGTACTCTCTAAATAGTTGGCAAGTGAACACATTAAAAGTAGTGTGTGAATCCACTGACATATTGCGTATATTTTCATTTAATATTGAGTATTTTGTCAATTTTAATTGATTAATTGAATGATTAATTATTCTTCAATATAACACGCGACTATAAAAAACAGGTACTTTAAATAGCTCATATTTAGTACATCTTTATCTTAAATCTGAGTAAATATTTCCAGATCCCTCATTCACGAGTTTTTTTTGTCGTATTTTTTATCCTTCTTTATCGAGGGAATTTCAAAATTACAAGGTGCATTAGTGTTAAATCAACTTCTTTTGTTCAATATTTATTTTTATATTTTGGATCCGAATTTCCTTTTTATTGACTCTAATTATGAGCACGAACCATATTGGGACAGAACATATCTAATATAATGCGAAACATCGCATTACTGTTAAAAATGTTGTTACCGCCGTTCTTGGTGGTGAAAATTCGAAATATTTGGAATGATCCAATTTTCGTGGCTAAAAAGATATATAGATTTTGAATTTTCGAAACCGAGAGAGTTGCACTAACCGAATTTGGGCAGGACATAGCTAATAAAATACCAAATACCACCTTGGTGTTAAAAATGTTGTCACCGCCGTTCTTGGTGGTGAAAATTCCAATATTTTAACTATCCCATTTTGTGGCTGAAAACATACGTAGGTATTGAATTTTCAAAACCGAGAGAGATGCACTAACCAAATTTGGACACGTCATAGCTAATACAATACGAAACATCGCATTACTTTTGAAAATTTTGTCACCGCCGTGTTCGAAATATTTGGAATGATTCAATTTTCGTGGCTGAAAACATACATAGGTATTGAATTTTCGAAATCGAGAGAGTTGCACTAACCAAATTTGGACAGGATATAGCTAATACAATGCCAACCATTGCCTTGGTCTGAAAAATGTTGTCACTGCCGTTCTTGGTGGTGAAAATTTGAAATATTTGAAATTGTTCAATTTTCGTGGCTGAAAACAGACCGAGTGAGACGCACTAACCAAATTTGGACAAAACATAGCTAATACAATGCGAAACATCACCTTGCTGTTACAAAACAAATACTACAGCCATCAGTAGCGTGATAGACGGTTAATTATTGCCCTTTTTTAAGTTGAATCTATCCATCTATGAGTTTTTTGAAATTTCATGACACTTTTAACGTCGCTGATCAATTTTAAAGAAAAGCTAAATTGTTACAGAATAAAGGTGTTCTGCACATAAAGATTACACAAAATCTTAATTGAACTGAAAAATGTTTATTATTACATCTATGAAGATAAATTTGTTATAGTGTAATTTATTTGAAAGCAGGTATTTAAAAACAAACTGTAACTACAAATTTGTTTATTTTTTAAAAGGTGTAGTAATTTTTTTTCGATTTTCTGTCTTTATTAGGCATTCCGATTACATGATAAAATTAATGACATTATGACCGAATCACCCTGTATGTCGTAAGCCACTTTGAATTAATGATTTTCAGTGTGTTTGTCTAAGATTTTGCCCTGTTTATTCTCAACGAAGATGTCTACGTAGTATGGTGTGTTGTTACAACCACAGAATCTACTTGTAAATCACCACTGGCTATATTAAACGTTTATATTACAGAATTAGGTTAAACAATCCCGTACTTGTTGTTGTTATGCTAAATCCTATTACATAACCCTCATATCCACAAGGCTATTAGCTCTCAAAGTAAAACTAATTTAGCTTAACAAATCAATATATAAAAACATTTACTGTCTGCCCCTAAAGCCCTTGAAGTGACCAATATTTTTGCACTCACTAAATTCTGAAAGTGTATTGTGTCAATAATGACAAAGCCAATCGTCATAGATCTTTACTACCACACAGATAAAAATAATAAAACGGTAAAAATATATCTGATGGTAAATTATATCAGTAAAATTTTGTTACTATGTGCAATATTGATTGGAATGGACAGATCTCAGTTTTTAAACGTTAAATGTTGAAAATTTGCAATGAATACACCAATAGATATGTGCTCCATTGCCATTAATACAAAATGTATTTCATTTGGGTATTTTTCTTAAATTATCGAATTAAAAAAAAAATGGTTTGTATCAATGAATATTGTTGACTTACAATACAATTTAAAATATAAGAAAACAACTATCATTTGGGTCACGAAGAGTTTTCCTCTTAAAATCTGTGAATCAGAACTCGATGGGGGTTCACCATCCCTGCTAGCATCCACCCCTAAAAGGGTTGATTCGCTTTAAATGTATAAAAATAATCTTCGTAAAATATTTTATGTCTCGAAATTTCATTCCTCTGCCTGCGATATATTTAGATTAAAACATCTGCTGGCTTGTATCCCTAATTTATTTTTTTTTTATTTGATTGCAATTTCAATGCTAGATTTCCCCTAATTACATATTTATAACAAAGAATGGGTGAAGAAAATGGGGAGTAATTATTTATTTTCCACGAGTGTACAGCTAAATGAGCGTTTATTTTCATAAAAAACGAGGCATAAAAGAACTGTAACAGCCTCCCATAATTTGAGGATAAATACTGTTAGACCAATCTCAGAGATAAATGGATTAATTGTATTTTCAATAAAAGTCCTTTGTACTTATCTTAAAAAATATAATTAAAAATGAAGAAATATCAATTGAACAAAATTATTTATTTATTGTAATGTAAGTGAGATGCCTCTAGTCTTTGTTTTAATTAAAAGCGATTTTACAAGTTACATCTGAAAAAAACAGAACATCAATATTACAATAATTATATTTAATATAGATAATCTTAAGAGTAGGCAATTTTGATTGTTTTGAAAGTTAAATAAATTTATAACCACAATGAGTAAAATATCTAAGTTTTTCTTCCATTCATCTTAATGAACTTATACCACATTTATCTGATTTATCTGTAAAAATCTAGCTGACAGAAGTGAAAAAGATTTATTTTGAATAAAGACAGAGTATTAAAGGAGCCTTCTCAATTTCCTTGCACCTACACAACAGTTAAATGTTAAGTTTTCTTTTATATATAGTTTAGATATTTTAAGTACCTACACTGTGGAAAAGAATTAATTATATTTCGGTTAAAGGTTAGTGCAATTTTATTACACATTAAATTCATCCTGAAAAGTACTTTTATATGTTCTTTACACAATTCGGCAAACTTGTCTGCTATATATAAAAATACAATGAAAGTAAACATACAGAATTTCCAAAATACAGTGAAATTTCCCGATAGTTTTAAAAAAAATTACATAATAAAATGGTTATATATGATCACAAATGATTATACTGAAAATTGCAGTCCTAAGTTTCAGCATAAAACCATAGAAAGACATATTTTTACTGCTGTCTATTTCTCAAGTAAGATTTTACTGCAAACTTAAATTTAAATAGGTTTCTTTAATTTTTTAATAATATTTACATAATATAAAAAATGTTTTTTTTTTGCGGAAATAATACATAAAATATTTTATATCTCAAAAATAGAAGAAAATATCAATCCTTCGTGTTCTTATACAAATTATTAAATAACAAAATTGACTGCTTTAATATATTAGAAATGATACTTTACTTTAATACTCCACGAACAAATTTACTTAAATATTCTCTCTTTTATGAATTGTGTTTCGATTTTAATTCACTTAAATGATAAAGATGTTAAAGATGTATTTAATTGTAAACCTAGAAATCTTACGTCAACTTTACCTTAATTATCTTTATTAGTTATCTTATTTTATAATCATTTAGTATGTTGTATTGACAGTTTGCAACATTGTTCTTCAATAAATAAATAAATAAATAAATAAATAAATAACGAAGATGTAGATAAATAAATAAATGAATGAATTAATGAATGAACGAATAAGTGAATGAATGAATGAATGAATGAATGAATGAATGAATGAGTGAATGAATAAATGAATGAATGAGTGAGTGAGTGAGTGAGTGAGTGAGTGAATGATTGAATGGATGGATGAATGATTGAATGAATGACTGAACGAACGATCGAACAAACGAAGAAATTAATGAATGAATGAACGAATAATTAATAAAAACAAGTGAACTCAACCCATATATTGTTTAGCGGTATCTTGGTGAACAAATAAGTAAAATAAATTCAAATAAAGATGATTTTTGATGAGGTATGCATTTAAATCCATAAATGAAGAGGAAGGACTTTTCCTGCAAGTTAAAAGAAAAACTTATAGAACCGGGGCAATGAACATTTTGCTTAGGGATTATACCAAATTTTTCTAAAATATAGTTCTTTATTTGCTTATCTTGTTAACTCTAATGTATGTTACATTTCTTTTATTCGTCAATTTTCTAGATAAATTTAACAACAGGTCTGAGTTAAGATGATATTATTGTATAAGTGTACCAATAGTTACAGTATTTATTAGTTGAAACAATTTGAATTTTGAGAATATAAAAATAATCTCTGGAAACTAAATATAGACTCTGGTGCACACATAGTGATATCTTTAATAAATTGAAATTTCCAAGTTTACCAGGCAAGCCGTCATCTTCAAACTATCGGATGTTAGTATAAATAATGTAAATGCAGTTTGATGGCGGTTTGTACCCGGTACCTAGCAGACACAATCCCTTCTGTAGGGTCCCGGCTTCGGCCGGACATCCCTATACCCGGCGATAAGCACATTATTTAGGTAAAAATAAATCGGGCCTGCCCAAATTAACCAAGCGAGGTTAACCCAAATAAGTAAACAAATAAAAATCAGAACAAAAAATGGCTCTGGCCTTGGAAACTCTCTAAAGGTGGCGGCATTGGCAGAATGTTACTTTCCAATAAATGTCTAATATAAAAGTATATATAAAAGACTATATTAATGATAAATAATAAAATAATAATAATATGCAAGAACAGGAAATAGGTATAACTAAGGCTTCAATAAAATATTGAGTACTACCAGCAAAATTCAATATTCTGGACCGCTGAACAAAGTACTCCAACTTATACAGGGTGTCACTTTTAATGGGGATCATATTTATATGGCATTTGACTTTTAGAAACACGTATCATTAGTTTGTTTCCTTCCATCGTGAACACTAAGTTCTTTTTAACCTTTTTCTTTAATAATTGTCATACCCCGCCGCTGGACAAGCTAGTGTGGCCTCAAACAATAGAGCAGCGTGTGCACACTTGGGAGCTGTGATATGCATTTTCGTGAAATCTCATAATTTAAAGGAAATGTTAACTGTTATATAGTTTTCACATCCTCCACCTTGAAGTACAATTCTTTGATGAGTTACTTTTATTGAAAATTTATTTATTTTTAACAAGATATGCTATGAAACAGTACCTAATAAGTAATCAAACAGTAATAAATAAGTAATGATAAATGAAACACACAAAAATAAGTAAAACATAATCTGTTTACTCACATCACATACCTACTTCAAATCTTGTGGCTAATCTTCGAGTACTGATGCCAGGATCCTCTTCTGCTAGGTTTAAAATTTCTGGTTCTAGGTTTCTCATTTCCTGCCTTTCTTCCCATCCTACTTGGCGTTCAAAGTTCTCATAATCTCTTAAATGTTAAACCAATATTATAAACGTTTTCTTATTCGGTACTTACGGGTCGGAATAGTCTATCTGATATTTTCTTCTTGCTACAGCATTGTTTACTCCTGACAAAACTTAGGCTCTAACCACATCAACTATTTCTTAATTAATATCACACAAAAAATTAAAAACAGAACATATACGTCACTAAACACTGATATAATTAACTTATAACGCTATACACTTACACTGCAAAAAGTCACTTCTCAAACTAAAATGTAACACAATCAAGTGGTGATGCCGTAGGTACTCGGCCATTCCCGTTTCGTCGAATTAACGTGGTACTTTGTTTTTTACCCGTTTACCATCCCGTCATATCATGCTAGGTGTGAAATCAACTGGCATAGCAGCTTTTTAATGGCGGCTATTTGGAATTTTAACTGAACAACGGAAGCTAACCTTCATTACTCTTCGTAAGCGTTCGGAACAGGATCGGATTCTGCTTAAGTTTAAACTCTTCACAACTTAATTCTGTTGCTGCATTTTGTTTATTTTGGATTAATTTAATATGTCTAGTACCGATTGGCTGCTAAATTGGCCGGAAAACAAAAGAGAGTAGCAACATGCCGTATTTTATTTATAATTCTGTAACTTTTTATATCTAGCCAATATGGCGAACAGTGAATGTCCTCCCGAAAGTACGGAGAGAAATAATTGCGGCAAAAGGTGTAATGAGAATGTTGTTAACGGTATAAAGTGTGCAAATTGCGACAGTATCTTTCATTCTAGCTGTGCAAGAAGTGCTAACTTTGTGAAGTTTACCAGTGATGACATAATTATGTGTTGTGAACCTGAATTAACATCAGATCAACTGTTTTTCAATGCTATTGAGAACCTGTCCTGACATAAGGGTAATCGATCTAAATATATTTAAATATATTGTGAAATTAAATGAAATATATTTGCTCTGGACGGAAAAAGTATCCGCAAAAGAAAGGGCAAAAACTGAGGAACCTACTGCAAGAACTAAATCCACTAGTCAGAGCACAAAGACGAGCGAAGTTAACGCGGTTGTCACTTCTTCCAGAAAATCCGAGGGGTAAACCGCTCCCTGAATTCTGTACAAAAACTTCTCTATACTTTACTCAAACTTCCTCGGACCTTCCCTAGACTGCTTGGTAATTCCTCCACATAAATGTTTAACATTCTCCGCATTTTTCTATAAAAGATAATACTGCGCATGCGTTTACCGTTCACGCATGCGCAGTTTGGTTCCAACTTCCCGACTTCCTCCAAACTTCCTCAACTTCCTTGGAATTCCTAAAAACTTCCTCGACTTTCTTCGGAATTCCTTTCATTCGGAATTCCTTTCAACTTCCTCAACTTCCTTATAACTTCCTCCAACTTCTTCCCGACTTCCTGGGGACATGTACAAAAAGTTCCCCAGTGGTTTACCCCTCGAGAAAATCAGTGCTCACAAGAAATGATGTTTCAGCTGCTTTAACACAAATAAGTACTCAACAAAAATGTGACTTGGAAAAAGCTGTTCTACAAACTTTTAGAAAGATATAAAAAAATGGTTTGAAACATAAATTAGTTATATTTACAATTAGAAATGTATTTACGTATTAATATTAAGTACTTAATATTTAATAATCTTGTAAAAAATGTGATTTATTATTATTAAGAACTTTTAAGAACTGAAGCAAATGCTTGTTAAGCTCTAATACAAAAAAAAGCTTATCCTATACATGGTTGATAAGAAAAGTACAATAAAAAGAGAAAAATAAGAAACAAAAATTAATGACACGAATGCAAACAGTAAAAACATAAAATAAAATATGTATACATATTGTAGAAAAATTTGTTTATCCTGTTTGGGTATTAAGGTGGCCATCGAGTCTATTCTTAAAGGAATTAAGAGATGGTGCCGAAACCACATAATCTGGTAGGGAGTTCCACTGGTCGAAAATTCTATTAGGTAAAAAATTATGTCTGTTGCGAGTGTGGAAATTTTCTTTCTTAAGTTTCAAGGAGTTACCTCTAAGACGAGAATCAGTGTTTAGTTGAAACATCCTTTCTGGATAGTATAATTCACCATGAAGCATTCTATAAGTTGTTATGAGGTCACCACGAGTACGTCGCACTTCCAATGATTGAAGACGGAGGCGCATAAGACGTTATTCATATGTAAGATGTTTAAAACCAACTGGGAGTTTTGTAGCACGCCTTTGAACATCTTCCAATCTTGCAATGTCCTGCTTTAATAACGGAGACCATATGGCTACGGCAAATTCTATCTGAGGGCGAATATAGGATTTATATAACTTGAGAAACATGCTGATGGTGAGGTCACAGAAAGATTTTTTAATTATGAAAATTAATTGATTGCACTTTTTCACAACTTTTGTAACATGTGCACTCCAGGAAAGAGACTCTGTTATAACAACGCCAAGATCATTTTGATGTGTAATACTCGGTAGTTCGATTCCATTAATGTTATATGCTAGTCTAGGATTGGTTTTGGACATGTGTAGTACACAGCACTTTTCGGGATTAAGAGGCAACAACCATTCAGAACACCAATTCAGAATCATATCAAGATCTTCTTGTAGAAGCGAAGAAGGCGAGGAAAACAATTTAAGGTCATCTGCATAAGATAACACTTGAGACCTGCAGTTATTGATAAGGTCTGACACGTATATTAGAAATAAAATTGGTCCAAGGACTGAACCCTGCGGCACACCGCTTAATACCTTCCGTTTTTCGGAGAAACTGTCAGCAACACGAACCATAAATTGGCGATCCTCTAGAAAAGACTTGATCCAGTTTAAAAGTTTGCCACGGACACCAAAGTTGTTCAGTTTATTCAACAGACGGGAGTGCGGCACTTTATCAAAGGCTCGAGAAAAATCTAAGTATAGAACATCTAAGGGTTGTCCGTTGTCTGCACATATAGTCCAGGAATTAATAGCTTGCAGTAAATTCGACACAACCGAACGACTAGGGAAAGATCCATGTTGGTGTTGAGGTATGATATCATAGTTAAGTAAAAATTTGATGAGCTCTTCACAAATAATCCTCTCCATAACCTTGCATGGCACAGACGTCAAGTTGATTTGTCGGTAATTGGTACTGGAAAGTTTGTCACCTTTTTTGAAAATTGGTAATGGTAACTGGCCAGTATCAAAGGATTTTTTCATAATTTCACAAAGTGGCGCACATAAATTGTTTGCACATTTGGACAAAATAGTGGATTAATTGAATCTACACCTGGCGATGAATCAGTACGCAGTTTACTAAGTTGTTTGTGGACAATCATAGGACTTAGATATTTGAATTTCTTCCAGTGTAGATACTACTCGCGTATTAATACTTAGTTGAGGAGGTTGACTAGTTGAACTTGAGGAGAATGCTTCGTAGAAAGTTTCCGCAAAGGTCTCAGCGACTTCAATACGATTGTTACACATACTACCATTTTTATTTTTAATCATTGGAATAGAAACTTTGCTTGAAATTCGAGAACGTGTATATTTGTAGAAAGCTTTGGGCCCTTTTTCAATTAATTTCTTTCAAAAACAATACATTGTTTTTCTTAATGTTCGGTACTTCATTCATACAAAAGCAATATGTTTTATTAAATTAATTGCTATTGTTGTTTTAAAAAGGTAACAACTGGCAACGCTGATAGCGCACTGATACAACTTACCATGCTAATTTTAGGATGCACAGTTTACGCTGCCCAGTGGTGGGTAAAAAATAAACAAGAGTTAACGGTAACAGTCGAAACATTTTAAAAAACCTTTATTCTTAACTTTATTTCGTATTTCAGATAATAACGAAGTAAAAGAGAGAGACAATTTTCGCGTGATCACCTTGTACATACTCCCTAACCCCGTAATACCTAACAGGTATCTAGAATAAATTTTGTTGTTTCTCCGACACAGACTTACTTTCAACAGTCCATAGAAGTACATAACAAAGATTCAGAATCAGCATAATATTGATTTTATGTCGCTGCTTTTAATACTTTATTATTTCTGGGATGAAGAAGAACCTAGAACCATATTTATATACCTAGTTTGCAACACCATTAGTCGAACAGCAATCTAACTAAAATTTTATTATTTGTTTCGAGAATAATTCGAGTTGTTTAGTTTCAATTGAATATTACTACACTTGAATCACTTTTCAGTGTTAAAATTTCTATACCAACTAGAAAAAATCCTCGTAGACTTATTTTACAGCAACTATTAAGTAGCCGATAGTGAAGTGTGGTAGATTAGATTTTCTTTCCCGAATAGATTAGCATCGCAGGTACGAGACTACACAGTTAAGAACAATGGTTCGGGAATTGGTTATACATCTTCCCTTAAAAACGTTGGCGTTTTGGCGCATCGCTCTCCCTTTCACCACGGCGGCGCCTCCAACTGTATACCGCCGACGCGTGAAACTCCGGGACAGTTTCTTTCAGTGCATTGTTATCATTTTCAGCGCTTCACAAAGGTCTTCACAACGGAGTTACTTTGTATTATAAGTTGAGTTAGGGAAGCGCAGATAAAGGGGAGGCATTTTTATTTGTCTCGGAATTAGTAGGCAAGGGATGTTTTCCCGATTTCATGTAGTTTTGTTTTTTGTGTAAGAATCCTAATTTGAAAGGTTTACTTGGTCTTTCATAACAGTTACACTATAATTTATTTTATTCAACAACCGAGAATAATTATACTTTAATTAATACGTGGGAACTTAGAAATGTTGTATGTTCAGAAAATGCATTTCCAAGCACTTACCATTCATCGCTTACGTGGAATGTAATCCAGTGGCTGGCTATACAGTGTGGCACTGAAGTTGGAGAAACAAAAGGAAACACCAAACTTCCAGGAAGGGTTTTATTAACAATAAACAAAACAAACAAATAAATAACAACGCAACGGCTCGACGACATTATTGATTAATTGATTCAATCGCGACCAGCGTACCGAGATTCAGAGAATGCGCGCTTTATACAAAATTTGGAAAACTATTAAATTTAATTAATTAGCCCGAGACTCTAAAGTTAATAATTAGTCTGCTCAATGTGAAACCTAAGACCGAACTGCCTTTTTCTTGCAGATCCTTTTCGAATTCCACAATTCGCTTTGACCATGCCCATTTCTTTGGTCCACAAGTTTCGATTCTTATCTTATTGGCGGGGACATGAATATCGGGATGCTTTAATAATTATCTAATTGACTGAATTTACATTTATAACAATAATTATATGACTTACTAGTAACCCTAGCCTTCTCCTATGACTCCGCGTGGCAATTACGGGACGGATTAGTCGATCTCATTTTAATCTACTCTTATAGCTAGGAAAAATCCGTCAAAAAAACCCAGCTGCTTAGGTATACTCTCTTTTCGAATTACTATCAATTTTACAATATAATTTAATTCTAATTTGAAATCTCCACGCTCTTCTTGTGGTTTCGCGCGTTATGAAATATCGATTTTTTTTCTCATACTAGACGCTTAACACATGGCCCCGACAGTTTAAGTAAACTCGTTAAAAATATTGGCAAATTTCTCCGAAGGACGATCTTGGCGACCTACTTGAAACCCATTAACCCTCCGATAATTTGTGACGACTGAAATATCTTACTTTCCGTTCCGGGAACTAATAAATAAATGACCGCGCGTCCTGGCTTTTGTTACAACCACATCTAAAATTTGAATTCTAGTGAATTCTAGTGATCATAATATGAAAAATAATATTTCCATCCGTAAATACATAATTTTCAAAACAGAAGGTGCGGAAATGCGAAAAAATATATTTTCAAAAATATATCTGAAAATACAAGCTTTTGAAAGTCAAAGAAAATATAATCTAAAATTTTGAAAATTGGGTTTATACAGTGATCCGTAACTCCCTTTTTATTATACATAGTAATATACTCTTTTGCTGTTAAAATATTTGACTGAGACGAAAATAAACATATATAAAGAGTTCTTCGAAATCAAAATATGCAAATCAGCAAAATAGTTGCAAATGTATTTTTTACGGAAAATGGTATAGGAACACGTTACAAACTTTTCAGGTATTGTAAATCATTTATTTAACTTCCACCTTTTTAATTGCAAATTAACTAATATACAGGGTGTCTGATTAATATTGCGAAAAAAATCAGGGGAAGTTTCCTTGACCAAAAATAAGAAGAAAGAAGGAAAGGATCAACAGGAGTGAGTCCCCGGACGCCGCTGGAATAGATAAAATAAAGCAAATTACGTCAGAAAACATCTACCGTTTTTATAAACAAACCAAATTTCAAAAAATCGGAATTAAGGTTCTCCAGATATTAGTAAAAACCTTGTATTTTCTCTAAATTTCAACACCTGTATCTCCGAAACGAAGCATTTTCGGACATAGGTTTATAGGAACGTTCTTTCTTATTTTTGGTCAAGGAAACTCCCCCTGAATTTTTTCGCAATATTAATGGGACATCCTGTATAATATGTTATATATTTTCCAAAATAAGAGCAATTTCATGTTGATACTGTTAGCTATAAGGTGGAACCACCATCATCAAATATTTATCATAAAAATTATATATTACAGGCATGTTTCCTGTAAATAATAACACAAGCATACAAAAAAATATTTTCATATACATTTTAACCGTGTATGATACTCCCCTGTATTTTGATCCGCTGAAGACGATGGAGTCATCAGAAATGTTCCATCACGTCAGGATTTTTCCCTAACCTGAAAAAAATTGCTCTAAATCAGTGGAAATCTCGATTTGTTATTAGTTGAGAATTTGAAATTAAAGTGCACATACGTGTTAATAGGGTCGAAATAAAAACTTTTTATTCCTACACTTTTTTCTCGTAAGTGACAGACACTTATGACTTTTGAAATTGCAGCCATTTTCAATACATTTTGAGCATTATTAAAACACCGATGACTCTTCATGAATGGATTTTGGAGAAAAAAATGAAAGAATAAAAAATGTTTATTTTGATAATATTAACATGTCTTTGTACTTTCATTTTTAAATTTTAACTATTTTAACAAAACACGAGATTGATTGATTGATTTTGAGCTATTTTTTGAGGTAAGGGAAAATCCTGACGTGATGGAGTATTTCTAATGGCTCGTCTTCAGCGGGTCAAATTACAGGGGATATCATACTCTGTTAAAAAGTATATGAAAAAAATATATTTTTGCCTGCCTCTTGTAATTGCTTGAGTTCTCCGAAGTACTACCTACTTAAATTTCGGAATTTTCTTTGGTATGCATTTATAGTAGTATAAATATATCTATTTTTTTATTATTATGCTTATAAAATGACGAAAATGATGTCATGATTATAATATGTCATCATTTCTTATATATCAATGTATTCTAAATTAAAAATTATATCCTATGTACCTAAAATATGATATTAGTTAAAAATAAATAATAAAAAATGTATTTTCGGAAGTTGAGCAGATAAATGACAATCCATGGAAAGTCTCTAATATGATTCTATTTCTACAACATGTGCAGGGTACACTGTTTCTTTAAAAAATTGTATGATAAAAAATGCTATTAGCATTATGGATAGAACATGTCTCCAGAAAAAATTAATCAAATGTATTCATATTGTTGGTTTCCTTATAGCTATAGTGACCTGTTTTAGTTGAGTTGCAAGGTGCAGGTTAAACAAACTGCAGCCTACAATCTCAACCAAAATTGGTGACTTATACAGCACTGTAAAATTAATTTTCAGTAAATAAATGTATTATCACTTTTCAGGTTCATCGCGAGTGCTGTAGTTTTTCGATTGGTTTTATAAGTTAATATGTAAAGAGTGCAGTAGTTTTTCGATTGGTTAATATGTAAAGATTTTACCTCATCAGGCAGAAAAATTTGACAGATACAATCTTGACACCAAGACGTTTAATAGAATCACCTGGTGTTGAGATAATATTTCTCTTATTTCTCTAATCAACGTGAATGCAGAAATTTAAGCGGTTACCTTCTGGAAAATGCTTTGGGGTTTATATATTAGTGCAAAATAATTTTTTTTTACTGGCGCCTCCGGCAAAATATTAAAAGTTTTAAATAGAAAATAAAAATAATTTTATTATACTTAATTAATTAATAATTTTAATAAAAACCTTATTTTCTTATGGACAAGAAATAAAAAAATATATAGCATAACATGTAAATCAAAGGATAGGGCTGTCCATTCAGATAACATTCTATTGCTTCTATACAAGGTGTGGCGTGTATAATCTATAAAAATAAACTACAGCTTCCTTATGATATTTGCTATAGAAGTCTTACAAGAAAAAGTTCTATTTTGGCGTTGTTTTTTCGAAAATTAAAGTTCAATTATGGATCAAAATATTTTCTCTGGAACGGTCCTGTCCGTGTGTTGTACGATGAGTTACGTGCTGTAGACCAGCCGCGTAAACAAATCGTCGTTGAAAAATAGAAAGATACTTCTATTCGATATTTAAAAAAAAACTGATATTTTCTTGTTATAATAATTAATAGTAATTACTATCTTGCAAACGCATTGTTGTTACGGCAACAGTTCGCAAACAAAACCACATCCGTAAGCATCTGTAGTTGCCAACTGCGTGCACTAAACAAACTACATTAAAATATGGAACAAAATGAAATAAAACCATTTCTAGAGAAAATGTTGAAATTGATCCCCATTAGCGCGGATACACGCATGGCACCGACGCATCCAATTTTGGCGAATATTTTTCCAAATTCCAGTTATTCCCGTATTCCCATAATTGTGTCAGCAGCTTCAAGTATACGGTTTCGCAATTTTTCCACCATAGCAATTGGAGTATTGTAAACCAATCAATTCAAGTGACTCCAAAAAAAACCCACTGGAGTTAGATCGGGTGACCGAGGTGGCCACGGCACAGGACCAAAGCGTCCAATCCATCGCTGAGAAACATTTCATTCAAAAGTATCATTACTTCTCGAGTACTGTGTGGAGGAGCCCCATCTTGAAGATAAAACATGCGAGCCCGAACTTGTAATGCCATATCGTCCAATAATTCAGGCAACCGGTTCTCCAAAAAGTCAGCATATGTTGATCCATTTAGTAGTCCTTCAAAGAAATAGGGACCCACAAGTACATCGCCTATTATTCCAACCCAAACATTTACCGAGAACCGATGTTGAAAATGAGTTTCCCTAATCGCGTGAGGATTTTCATCGCCCCATATGTGCATATTATGGAAATTCACTTCATCATTGGTAAATGTCGCCACATCTGTTACACAAACATAAGCAGGAAAGTATACTTGATTGGATCATTGCCGTAAAAACCATCTGCAAAAACGCATTCGTTGATCACAATCCGGGGGTAAAATCTGTTGAACTGGTTGCAGACGATAGGAGTGCAACAGCTAGCGCCTTAAGATGCGATGTATGGTACGAGATAAGGTTCCTACTTGCTGTGCGTGTCGTCGAGTACTAATTGTGGGGTCTTCGTCAAGATTTTCCAAAACTGCATCTTCAACATTAAGGTTCACTTGCTGACCACGCCCTTCTCCTTGAGGGATAACCCTTCCCGTATCTCGTAGCCGCTGAATGCACTGTATGATTGTATTTGCACATGAGGGGTTACGTTGTGGTCATCGTTCCCGGTACAACCAAATCGCCACGAGCGCATTTTCTCCTGCTGCACCATACACTAACACCCTAACGACACGTTCGGAAATAGTAAATACATTGTTTTATCGGTTCATTGTAAAACTAGTTTTTGCAGAAACTGAAAAATTAAGCAAAGTAAGAAATAAGAATCTCGATTTAAGTTAATCGGCACGCTATTCTTATTTTTTACTTCATATAGAAATTACACTATCACTATCGTGAAATTACAAAATAGAAACTTTTGTCTGGAATCTTTCACTTTTCAACACTGATGTGTCGATGGACGATGCTTAATATTTAATAATTAGTGAATAATAAGTATCTAGATATAAGATAAACTTGTGATTTTCTTTAAATGTTACATATTTAGTTATAATAATGATAGTGACAGTATTTGTTAGTGTTTATTTATTTAATTATTTATTTATTTTTAAGTCATATAATTGTAATTTTTTTAACTAAACTTCATATACGTAAATTTATGTTCGCAAATGTTTCTGAAATAATGATTTTGTTGTCATATATAGGTTGATTTCTTTTATTTCAATTTTTTTTTTCAATACAAAATAAGATATTTTGAATTTTTTAGCAAAAATTATCTACACATGGTTTTATTACTTATCTCGAGAACTGTGCATTCTGGAAATATGCAACTAAAATATATTTTTCTACGGCTATTCAAAATACTTTTCCACACTTGCTGTGCGTAGACTAGATAATTTATAAAAAAACGACGCACATATTTGTGTGCTGCAAAGGGACATGAGCATTCCGCAAAGACTTTTCTGCGAGGTTCTATACAGCAATTATTATAAATGTGTGCACAAAGTTATAATTCTCGTAGTATCTAGGCGTACGGCACATGTTTTTATTTCACAGACAAATACTACCAAAATCTTAAGAGATAAATATGAAATGGCATTACAAAAATGTATGGATTGAATCGATTAAACATTAATATCCATGGTATTGCTATATCGACATATCCGACATTATGTGCATTTTTGAACAGGAAGCCGATAAATATTTTGCCAAAACATCAAAAGAAATCAATCAATATCAGTATTTTAATATACATTTTTTGACACCTTCAATTTGCTATGAAATAAATTCAAGGACATATTTCCGGTTTATTCTTTTAAAAGACTACTTGTAGCTTAAATTGAGACGATCATTAACAAAGATCTCGTTGTTCCCAGTGAAGTTCAGAACAGTGCAGAATTAATTATGTCATAATAGGACACTGAGGAAGTGTATTGAGCATTACAACGTCTTAGACTTGGTCCATTTAGTGTCAGATCGAGGAAAAGCCTTGCTATCAGAGTCCCGTCTTAAGTAATTATATAGTTAACTATGGTTTATCTGACGTTCAGACATCAACGGCATGAGCCGAATATCTTCAATTAAACTTATAATGATCTATTATGGTGTATCTCGGATACCCGGAGCAAGACAACAGACAAAAGCCCGAGTCACAATGGTGCGGTCGTTGTCCCAAGTCTGTCTTAGCATATTTTCGTTAATTGCCGTTTTGTATATTAATCTTTGATTGTAGTTGCTCGGCCTGCCAGAAATATGAAGGAAATTAAATTTTGTTTTGTAGAGAAACTGCAGACTATATAGAGTGTGGCGTCTTTAGTGCACAAAAAATAAAATGCAAATTCCTAGGAATATATGCAATAAAAAAGCATATAAGAAATTCATATATCCACGTTTTGTCAAGAAAATTGAACTTCAATTTTGTAGCGAAGAAATAAATCTTAGTACGGTCCTGGTCAAAAAATGTCATGTCATTCGATTAACATCAGCGTATGCTTGCCGAACCGAACTTAACAGAGAGTCGAGCCTTTGCGCAAATCAGTGTTGCCAAATTAAAATGTATGAAATACACACAGAAGAGATAAAATGTTTTAATGCGATAATTAATAATTTTGGCCAGTTTAATACAATCCTCTCGATTTAATTAAAAGGAAAAATAAACATAAAATTCAATTAGTTATTTCACTGTAAATGATAATGTGCGATCCCAGACAAGAGGTTTGTAGAAACAAAGTACATGGTGTTACAGAAAAGACTACTATTATTTTAGTAAGTGATAGCTTAGATTACGACAAACAAAAAAGATGCAAACTTACCGCTATTATAAGGGCATTTTCCCCTGCGGCACCATACACTATCGCCATGTCAGTACGTTCGATAGTAGTAAACGTATTAAAATTAAAATCGTACCACCTCCAATGCATCCAGAAACTTTGCATAATAGTGCACCAAAATATTTAAATTGCAATTGTGCCAAAACCAATGGTCCGACAGCGCCTGCTTTGTGATGACGAAGTAATGAATTTTTTTTAAAAATCTAATTTTTCCGACTTTTCCGGGTTTTCTTCGTTTCGATCGGATCGATCGGCCTCTCGTTTTGTTCGTATTCCTATTCTCTACAAATTGTTCCTTTATAGCATTCAGATTGCTTCGTTAGTTTAGGTTTCTAAAAACCAAAAAAAAACGCGTTTTTTGCATAAAAATGTTTATAAAAAATTCATTAATGGTCTTTTATATGATGGCACAGTCCGTTTGCTACTAGTATTTTTGTCACAAACAGAACCTCTGTTGATTGGCCTAATATCAAAAGCAAATTTGTTTAGAAAGAAAATACTCACTAGTCGATTTCGATTTCGTGCATATTCATATACCTAAATTTCAAGTATTTATTCCTAGTCTCTCCAAAGGTAAACTAAGTTAAAGATTAATCTTTTACCTTAGGTAATGTAATTAATTTAATTTCAAATCGGTATCTTAAAAAGAATCAAAAGAAAAATTTTAGTAATTAAGCGTAACCAGACTTTAGCTACGGGTTTACGATATTCCGCTGGAGTTCGTCACTGATACAAAAGAGTGTTGTTAGCAATGATTCTTTTTTCGACGGTGAATGTTTTGTAAATCATATCTTTAGTTTTGTCTTGATTTCTTCCATGGTACCAATTTGAAACCAAATTGGAAGATGGATATTTAAAAAAACAGACGAATAATGTTGAACTTTATGTATCTTGGAAATTAATAGGAATAGGTATTTGAAATTTGGCAGTGATATATTATAATTTTACACAATCTTCAAAAAAATCCTAAAAACAACTAGCATTGTCATTTTATGTATTAAAAAAATCTGAGCAACCTATAATACTAAACGAATATTTTTTAACAGTTTTGTATATGACTTACCGAATATACCGATAACAGAAGTTAGTGACTATCTAAATATGGATTTTCTTAATTGATTGCCATAAAGCAATGCTATCATTGAAATCCAGATAAACTATAAAATAATTCATACTGATGCCGAAAAAATAGAATTATATACAGAACCCTAATCAACCGAAAACTGTTAGCTCTTTTAGCTTTTACATGAAACTAAATTAAGTCACAAAACAGCTATATTCTAAATGAATTTATAAACAATCAGAATATCGTTGTAAAGCCGCCTATCGAGATGAATGTAACGATAAAATAAAAGGGGTTATACGTATGGTCAGTTATTTTAAGAAAATACAGTAAATAAAATAAGTAAATAAATAATTAAGACCTGAAATGAGTAATAAGCAAACTGTTTTAGTTAAAGGCAAGGAGACACTCGTATAGCTTTTTTTATTGTATTCTGATGAGGCAAAGCGTGAGCAACGGAGAGAATGTGAGTAACCTATAAATCCCCCACGTCATGTGTTTAAATTAAAGTGTTTTTTTCGCCAAAGGCAGGCAAGTCAAGGTTGCCCCCCAAAGGCATATATCATTTACAGGCCTGAAATGGCTTCTGGAAGGCATACCTCGCTTTATCTAACTACGTGACGACCTGCGTACCCTAACAACGTAAATAAATGTCTCAAATTTGATACAGGAACTGGGGGGAGATTTATCAGTATAGGTATTGCCTTTCATTTTAAAAGTAATTTAGATAAATATGGGCGAAAAGGAGGTCATTATTTGACGTAAAATTATGCCCTAGTATATTTACCCTTTATCTTTTTTCATCTATTAGTCAAACGGCCTGACATTGTAGCATGATGTTAAAGATGTGTTTTATTTTATCTGTCATTACAGTAATGGGTTAATTGCCCTCAGCATTAATTTAAGGAAAAAACTTAAAAGAGAACAAATTTTGTGATGTAGAAATTTATCTAATATGATAATAAACTAAAAGGATTATTATACAGTGTGCAGATCCTTTTGGTAAAATTGTGGGGTTAGTTCATACAACGTTTTCTCATTAACTTTACGTTTCCTAGATACAGGGTTTTGAAATTGTTATTTTGGAAAATAAGGGTAGTTCGAGGGATATAATTGACGGAAAACTAAGTACATAGGTTAAAAGTCAACATTTCTTAAACATTATAAGGGTTTTGCAAATCCCAAAAGCTAATACATAAAAAAAGATACCTATACTAATCGATTATTGACAGGTTGTACATTTTTCTAGAAAAATTAAGAAGGAGCTGACATGAAACTACAAAATTAAATTTGAAAGTATTAACATAAAAAATTACGTAAATATGGTTGCATTATAATTTGACAAAATGAATTTTAATTGCCACAAGATATCAAATAACTATAGAAATTTTTGGCATTATGTCCTATATTCAGTACAGTTTAAATGAATTGGCAGACATTTGGGATATGAATAATATAAATGTAACTGTTTAGTATCAACCAGGCGATATGCTGAAAGTTTCATGGTATAGTTCCTTATCTTAGTAGTTTTGTTGCAATTGAAGAGGTAGCTTTGGGCTCATACTGGAAAATACGCTCGTTCACAGTCAAAAAAGACTAGATGTGGAAGAAGCCATTTTCAATACCGTTGAAGAAAATCCACACACAATTGTAACAAGAATTGCTGCTGAATCAATGTTTCAAAGCCCGCGGTCCACAAAACAACAATTACGGCCCTATTACTTAATAAAAATTTACGAAATTTTGCGTTAGAATAACAATGCTAAACTAAATTTTTGTCACAAGATCGGAAATGGAGTTGTCGATGATCATTTATTAGGCCTTGTTGAGCTGCCGCCATGTTTAAAGGATGTTCAGTATTTAAATTTCTTAGAACATATTTTGTCAGATCCATTAGAAGATGCGTCATTGAATATTGGAAGACATCTATGATTTATGCATGTAGTGCACCACCACACCACATTCCACTCAAACATTCGGTGGGCGATGGATTGAACCTGGACAAGATACAACTGTAAACTGGCCTGCTAGGTCACCCGACCTGAATCTTTTCGATTTTTATTTTTAGCGATCCTCAAAAGGCAAAGTTTATATCGACAACTACGAGTATGGACAAAAATTGTAGAAGTGCCAAATCTCGTTCGACAATATATTGGAGCTTTGTTTAGAACACTGCAAAATTTCTTTGACATATAACGTAATGCATATAAGAAAATGGCTTGCAATATCAACTTTCACTATAACATTTTATTTATTTATTTAATTGTGTTTTTTGATTTCTGAATTTTTTATATACCTAGTCTTTAAACAACTGTTCATTGTTGTAAAATACGGCAGCAAATTAATTCATAATAGGTTATTAGGTAGCTTTAACTGACTATTAGAATAACAAATTTTTTGTTTTTTAAGAACTTAAGAAAAAAATTGCTAATTAATTATGATTTGCATTTAATTTTTTTTAATGTCAAACCTGTTTTATTGTTAATCTATTTTTATTGTTAAACTTTACCAAATATCGATACTTAAAAGAATAAGTAATTTACCTATGTTTAATTTGCTCTAAATTAATAAAACTATTTGCAATTTCATTGTTTGATATCTCGTTACAAAAAAATTGACAAATAAATTGTAATAAGGCCATAGTAATCCATTTGTTTCATGTTAATATTTTGAAATATACATTACATCGATTTTTCAATTGATAGGTACACCTATTTTGGTATTATACTTTGGGATTTTCAATGCCAATAGGATCTTTAAGAAATTTTCACTTTTTACATATTTTTCCTTCAATTAGGTATATCCTTCAAACTACCCCTATCTACGTCACTAGTATTGATAATTTTTCTTGAGGCACAGTTGATATTTATTCATTTACAAATTTTGATATTTTTATCTTTAAGGCACGCGTTTTATAGACAAGAAGTCGCACTTTTAGTAAGAAAAGCAAGAAAGTTCATCTAAACTATAAAAATGATGAAATACAAGGTTTCTTTTAATTTTTGGCCTCGTTATTCAGAGAGAAAACGGTAAACATGAACATCCATGTAAACATCTGTTTTGTTGATAATTTTGTAAAAATATTCAATAATTATGATATTATTATGTGTTAATAATTTCATAAAAGCATTCTACGGGGTGTGATTATGTTTATAGTACCGTACGCGAATTTCTGTATATTCTACAGGTGCGTAAAGTTCAGAAAATGCAATGATAAACTCCAAGAAGCAAAAATATGCCTTTTTCCCCTATTCTGAATGTATTTTCAGCTTGAAAACTGTCTTATTCACTGGAGAAAACTTATATAACTCATACACTGAAGAGATTTTTAGTTGATGCAATTTAAGCACAGTTAAGTTCATTTGTACACAAATGCACGAAACAATTTGGCGTTGTATAAGTTCATAAGTATATAAAATCGAAAAAATCACCTTTAAGACTAATTCAATGGTAGGATTTTTTTATTTTACTGTAACAAAATAAAAATATTAAATATTTAACAAGACGATGTGACCAGTACAGGTAGCACTTTTAATTTTACTATCCCGTCCAAAAAAACTCACAGATACTTTATTACCTACATAGCTTCAGGTTTTCAAATGTTAATACCTATTGTTCATTTCCTGATATGACGCCGCGCACTGTTTGCCCCGGATATACAACTCAATTTGGTGAAGCGACCTTCGCTGTGTATTATTAAAAAATATATTGCCCGTTGGACAATACCCCATGCCTGATATTGAATAGGGGGGTAATGAACAAGAGTTCAAGAGAATAATTAGCCCTTGTTCGAGGCATTTTATTTATGAGAACGGATTAAAGTGTTAATTTTGGTGGGTACAGCAGAAAGAGAAAATTAATTTAGGGGTTTTAAAATTTGGCACTCTGAATGCTAAACAACATCAAGAGAAAGAGCGAAACGTGCAACTTGGATGATATTGTTCGCGGTTATATAAAACTCATGACTGGTAAATTCTGAATAAAGTAATGTTACTCATATGCATAAGATAAATTATTAATTCCTGTTTTGAAAGTATCTATATATTTTTAAGCTGCTTAATGTTCTTCCGTGTAAAATAAGGAGATTAATACACTGTAAAAAAATCGGTGTGTGTGAAAGCAATAAAGGTTCGGGGTGAATCCATTGAGTATAATTATTGGGTACATTTTTACTCAATATTGGGCATTTTAATCATTTTACTCATTTGTGGTTATATTTAAACTAAAACTGAGTACTTTCACTCAAATATAGAGGTACTCCTTAAATAAATTATTCACGTAAACTCATATTTGGTGCACTTGCACCTAAATCAGAGTAAATGTTTTAATTACTGAATGATAGGGGCCCGTTAGATGCTCCAGAAAAGCGTGATCACCAGGAGCACAGACTTAGCTGGCGCGCGGCGGCGCCGGGTCTCAGCTGGCAAGTCTCAGCCAGGACAGGAGGAGGTACCCCGAATTAAATTAATTTCAACACCTAACCTATATCCTAATTAATCATTTATTGCAATTGCAATCAATATTTAGTTACCTAATTAAAAACCAAGTCTGACTAAAAATGACTCAATAATAGTTAAATTTTAAATCATATTAGAGAAAAAGCCAACTATAAATTGGATTTGCATACTAAAAATGGAGTCAAAAGTCGCTCAATTGATAGTTTGCAGTAACTCGAATTTGAGTAAAACTCACTCATTTCTGATTCAATAGTTGCACTCGGTTGTACTCATACTAATAAAGTGAAAATTTCACTCAATCGGGTGTGGACAGAAATTGATATATTATTGAGTGAAATTGAGTGAAATTTGAGTGAAATTTTTTTACAGTGTACATTAGAACAACGTACTAAAATAACATGATCAGTATTATAACCTGGCACATTACTAACTTATTTGGCAATCTTGTTGAAACATCAGATGGTGTTCTTGTTAAATATTTTCCTGATATTGAAAAATTTCAAGAATGCAATGAACTTTATTTCAACATGTCAGTGTTTTATAGGCTCATTGCCAAGAACAAATGCTGCAATAATAATAGCTAGCACTGCTTCTTTATCCTTTAAGTCCGTCCGAAGAGGGATATTTTTCACTTTTTTGACATCACAGAGTTACAAATTGGCTTGAAACCTGTTATGATTGTGTCCTAAGCGCTATTCTCTTTTCAATGTTACAATTTTTTATTAGATCAGTTAACATGTTTCGGAATGTGTACCATTCTCATTGAAGCACGTTTTCATTTGTTTACGTATTATTAACTTCTCTGTAATTTATAGGAAAGACCTCGATCCGCAAACGAAATAAATGTGTACATAATACACTCGACCTCAAATTACATACTACTCAAAAAAGGCAGCTAAAGGCAGCGGAAGGCAAAGCCCGAGATAATAGAAAAATTTATTTACGCAGAAATAAATTCCTGGACTCACCCTTCCTAACGAAATTGCTGATTTAAAAGATGAGCGTGGCGACGTGTTACATACAAATTACATTATTTGCATGTCATAACATACAGGGTGTTAGAAATTTGACTGCCTTAATTTTAACAGACGGCAGAATATAATAAAATAAACAAAAAACCTTATATGACATCGGTCCTAAACGCAACCATTTCCGAGAAAAAGTGATCAAAACCTCCAACTTGATGTACAAAAGTTCGATTATTTAAGGAATATTGACAAAACTGCGTGCACAGAATACCATAAAATACAATGTTTATTACTTTTTTAACTCCTTTATGCTTAATTCTAAAAAATAATTAGGCTTGTAATAAATTTAAAATTCGATAAAATTCATATCGAGCAATGTGACAACGGCGCGGCGGTTAACACGAGTCACTAAGCTGTTCAGCAACCAGCAATACGCAATTCAGTTGGTATCTGGAATTCGAACGTGTTGGAGCGTTTTTTGCGTACCATTATTTCCTTTTCTTGAGGTGTTTAAATAAGGATAAATCCGAGTATTTTCCAGCGAGTGCGCGAAAATTGTGTTCGAAGGAGTCGTGCGTGCATCGAAAGTGGTGGTGGACATTTTGAGCATATATTGTAGTTTGGTTTGTACTTGTGCATTTAAAAATTACTGAATTTTGCTTTTTACCTAAATTATTTTGAATATGTATGGTTATTTGGACGACGTGAATCTTTGGGTACTTTAGTTAAGTACATATTTTTCAAATTCATAATTTGATTAAAAGTTAAGTTCCTGTTTCGAGCAAAAAATTTAAGCACAACACTATCTTCATACTACGAAATCGATACATTTTATTTTATTTATTTAAAAACTTGAAAACAATTGTCTTGAAATTTACTAATTGTTTCACAATAATAGTTATATACATTTTTGTTATTCCGTAGGACGTCTGCCGCGTGCACAACGTGGAGTGCATCAGCTGTATAGCATTGTCACGGTATGATGAAACTCTCCAATATTAATAGTCGCTGTATTTTGCAAACTGTTAATCTCACGCCCCTGTAATATACAACTTTTTTGTTCATTTATGAATATTCTATCTCATGCGGAAGTAATGTCAGTCAAACTTATTACACCCTGTATGCTAACCTCGTATCGCCCGATGGTCAATATATCATAAAAAAGACACAATACGCGCTTCAGGAGTACATTCAGAAGTTCGCCAATGGTTTTTCTTTTCAATTCAAAACATTCAATTGAGTTATTTCCATCCCGGTAGCATAACGAACAAAACAATAAAAGAATCAACCAAATATGTATGTCGTTCCTATTGTCAGTTATGATCGAGAGTGCATACAAAAATTATGATTTTTGCATTTTTTCCTAGTTTTCCAATTTTCGTTTGTAATTGTACCGAATTGTTACTGAAAACTTTTCCAGTGCCATTACGAACAAAACAAAAAAAAACAATTACGCATATTCATCGCTCGAATCGTGAGTTATAGTCTTGAGCTCAAACAAAAATCCCATAGAAAGCACTTAGTTTTTCTTGAATTTTCCGGACAATCCAATTTTTCTTTCCCTAAAAACCTTATTCGGAGTATTACCAATATTAAAAATTCGCCAAATTTGCATTTAATTTTTATTTTGTTATATAGACATCAGTATAACTCTGCTTATACTCTGTGTTGTGTTGTCAAGTGATGTGCTAACACGTGTTAATACAATGCAGTACTACATGACAGCTGATAAACTGTGTATTATAAATTAAACACGACACAACACGTGTTACGTACCATCAAGTAAACCTAGTATATCACATATCCAAAGACGATGCAAAATCTCGTAAAATTTGCTCTTAATCAAAATTTTGGAAGATATAAAAATTAGAAAAATAAACGATTCACTTCAGAAACAGTATTTCTTAATCATAGGCGTGCGTACACTGTAAAAAAATCGGCATAAGTGAAAGCAATAAAAGTTCGGAGTGTATCCATTGAGTGAAATTATTGAGTACATCTTCACTCAATATTAGGCAATTTCATTTTACTCATTTGTGATTATATTTAAACTAAAACTGAGTACTTTCACTCCTTAAATAAATTCTTCACATAAACTCGTATTTGGTGCACTTGTACCTAAATCAGAGTAAATGTCCTTATTACTGAGTGATCTCACCCTTTTTCATATCCAGATGCATTGTCTTTATCTTTTCCCATCGTCCCATTAGATTATCTCGTGACTGTGGCGTGGTGGATAGCAGTATGGCATATGGTATGCTTTGGAGTTGAATAAGTATCGATTTATCTGGTTATTCTAGTGAAAATTGCAGAGATTTAATTACAATAATTAAAGACAATATATTAAGTCTCGATAAATATTTGGTTAAATAAACGGATAGTTAAATTGTTATCTATAATTACGAATTATAACGTACAATATAGGTTATGGCAATCTATTCATCCGATCAGTTCACCAATTCCTTTAATCGAGACCTAAAATATTGTCTCTAAAACCTGTGTAGAAACCACTGTGGCAGTTTATGTGCTTAGTTTATGACTTTAATACAATGATATTTAAATTAACATTTAAAGAGAATATAGACCAAGTCTGAGTAAAAAATTACTCAATAATAGTTAAATTTAAATCATATTAGAGAAAAAGTCAACTCTAAATTGGTTTTATACAGGGTGTTAATGAATAGGTGTTACAAACGGATATGGTATGTAAAAAATCCAAAAATAAGTGCAGTTTACTTAATAAACATATGTCATAAAGCGGCTCATTTTCGAGATACAGGACGTTGAAATTTAAAAATAATAAACTATTTTTTCCTGTAGCTCCGGTATTAGTTAATATTTCTTTATCAAACTCAACAGACAGATTTACTAGCTTAAAGGATGCATAAATATGGCAGAAACCATTTATTGGCTTCTTCTAGTGGCGTGCGATAGGTGTCGTTTCACATTTTATCCCCCCTAAATTTTGCGGCACTGTACAAATATTAGTTTTTCGTATGTTTTTGAATTTGCTAGTATTTTTTACGTAAATAATGTATACTTGTTAGAATTCCATAAAATGAGTAATTATCAAGTTATTAACATTTACATTACTGAGGTCACCTTATGCTCCAAAAACCAAAAATTTTTAAAAAGTGACATGTTGAGTAAATTTTTCACGAAATTGTTTAGTAAATGCATACATGTGTCGCTTTTTCTTTTTGAGATACAAAACATTCAAGGTTTCCGTATTCCTCAAGCAAGTTTAAAATGTTGGAAAAAAAACATTTGCCGTTGACATTACTTGTATTTTAATGTCAAATTATTTTCGATTGTGAAACGAGGCAGTTTTTAATTATTATTGTTATTTTAGTGTAAAGTTTAGTTTGTAAGTTTTAATTATTAGATAGATATCTTTATCCATTCGTTTAAAACATTCATACATCATGAATGAATATACTTCTGCTGATTATGCAAACATGATATTAATGTACGGTCAAGCGCGTTGTAATGGCAGGGCTGCCCGTCGGTTATACTCAATCCGATTTCCAAATCGTCCAACCCCTTCACATAAGATATTTGGAAGAGTGTTTCGCAGGTTGCAGGAAACAGGAACTTTTACAACAAATAGGGTTAACTGCGGGGTAAGGAGAAACCGCAGAACGATAAGGTTCGAAGAAGAAGTTCTTAATAGGATAGAAGAAAACCAATCCACCAGCAGTCGAAGTATTGCTCAGAATATGCATGTAAACCATGTAAGCGTTTGGCAAGTTTTACGCGAGCAACAGCTTCACGCTTATCATATACAAAAGGTTCAAGCTTTAACTCCCGCCGACTTTCAGCCACGACTAAACTTTTGCCATTGGTTTCTTCAACAGTGTCAGTTGCAAGCAAATTTTCCGCGGTTTGTGCTTTTTACAGACGAAGCATCCTTCACACGAGAAGGGATCTTTAATTCTCGCAACAACCATGTCTGGGCTGAAGAAAACCCTCACACCATTCGCTCCACTAGATTTCAGCAGAAGTTTGGCGTCAATGTCTGGGCTGGTATAATTGACGGGCGCTTAATTGGTCCGCACCTTCTTCCAAATCGTCTTACAGGTCCTATTTATTTAACGTTCCTACAACAAGTACTTCCAGAATTATTAGAAAATGTGCCATTGAACATTCGACAGGAAATGTGGCTGCAGCATGATGGTGCGCCAGCGCACTTTTCGCTTGTTGTCCGAGATCACCTTAATCAACAATTCGGTGTAAGATGGATTGGCCGTGGAGGACCTATGGCGTGGCCACCACGTTCCCCAGACATGACCCCGCTTGACTTTTATTTGTGGGGCCATATGAAGAGTCTAGTTTATGAAACTCCTGTTGAGTCAGAAGAAGATTTGGTAGCACGCATTCTAGCTGCAGCGCAGGAGATCGAAACGACGCCTGGCACTTTTGACCGAATGTACACAAATATGCTTCGAAGAATTAACGCTTGTATCGCTACTGGTGGCCGTAATTTTGAGCATTTACTGTAATTTTTTTGTGCAAAATAAAAATACCTTTTAAACAACTTTAACTTTTTGTATCTCGAAAACTAGCATAGCATAGAAAAACATAGTTTTTGGAGCATAAGGTGACCTCAGTAATGTAAATGTTAATAACTTGATAATACTCATTTTATGGAAGTCTAACAAGTATACATTATTTACGTAAAAAATACTAGCAAATTCAAAAACATACGAAAAACTAATATTTGTACAGTGCCGCACAATTTAGGGGGGATAAAAGGTGAAACGACACCTATCGCACGCCACTAGAAGAAGCCAATAAATGGTTTCTGCCATATTTATGCATCCTTTAAGCTAGTAAATCTGTCTGTTGAGTTTGATAAAGAAATATTAACTAATACCGGAGCTACAGGAAAAAATAGTTTATTATTTTTAAATTTCAACGCCCTGTATCTCGAAAATGAGCCGCTTTAGGACATGTGTTTATTGTGTCAACTGCACTTATTTTTGGATTTTTTACATACCATATCCGTTTGTAACACCTATTCATTAACACCCTGTATACTCAGAATGGAGTCAAGTCACTCAATTAATAGTTAGCATTTCTGATGCAATAGCTTTACTCAATCGTGTGTGGACCGAAATTGATACATTATTGAGTAAAATTGAGTGAAATTTGAGTGAATTTTTTTTACAGTGTAGAAAAAAAGTTGTTGGGGGTAGTATACACTGCCACCCCATATCGCTATACTTCGATTTTTTATGGTATTGCGTAAGAACGTGCGCAAAATTTTAACTCATTTTATGAAATAATAAAGATATAAAAAATTGTTTTTGAAAACAATAACATCCTGTATCAATCTTTCTGTAATTTACATGAAAAAATCCGATTCGTAAACATAATAAATGTTTCCATACACTCTCGACCTCAAATTACCTACCACTCAACAAAGGCGGCGGAATGCAAAGCTGGAGATAATAGAAAAATTTGTTTACGCAGATATAAATTCATGACTCACCCCTTCCTAACGAAATTGCTGATATAATGGATGAGAGTTTTGGAGACGGCAGCGTCGCTGTGGCTGTAGTTGTGGGGAAAAAAGGGGCCGCCCCCAATCAGGGGCAAACCCAGGATGTACGGCAGGTCCTCTCCTCGCACGCTGCCCGGCCGCTGGAAATGAAAATAGAAAATAAATACTGGGATAACACTGTCCATAAAAAATAAAATACGCATCGGGAGTTTTTTACGTTGGGAGTTTCGGGATTGATTCATATGCGGATAGCCCGCCGCGCTTGATGGATCTGCTTTAAATTGCAAATGGGTCGCAGTAGGAATGTTCTAAGCGCTCATTTAAATACATGGAAACACTTACTAAATCCTAATTACCAATTAATTGTCACGAAACAGGAATTTGGACTGAGGTTATTAATAGAAATACTCAACAAATTCAAAACGCAGGATGTGTTTAATTAAAACAAAAAAAAATATTTAACAAGACCATTTTCCTAAATTAAACTACTTTTATGAAGTAAAAATAACATCTTTATCTTACATTATACAAAATTATTAGTGAAAACGAAAATGAACCGATTGTGAATGAAGTATACAGGGTGGTCCGAATTTTATGCAGGAAACTTCGAGGGCAGATAGATCTCTTTAAAATAATACGTGTTTGCCTTATAAACATAGGTCTGAACCGGCACAGTTTTAGAGATACAGGGTGTTGAAGTTGTCATAAAAAATTTATTTTTTGTTTATATCTCCGGAATCTATTAACCGATATCAATAAAATTTGGTACATATAATGTATGATAGTAGGTTTTACATTTCCTGAAATATGAGCTTTAAAGGTTCAACCAGTGGTGTACAACTGGATAGGGGTCACTCCCTTTTTTACAAAAAAACCTACGCCACTGCATTTTTTATATGTCATTGTAACTGATTTATATTCTAATACACAAAATACGTAAAAAAGGTAACTTTAATTTTTTCCCTAAGATTCGCCGTTCTCAAGTTATTCATACCAATACAATCCCCTTGTGGCTGACACTACTGACGATAATATTACAAGAATATTTGTTTATGTTTAAAAGTAAGTGCAATTTGTAAGCACATCAACAACATTATTTACACTCCTTTCTACACCACCTGTGAGATAGTGTGCGATATAAACAAAAAATCTATTTTTTTTAAAACCTCAACACCCTGTATCTCTAAATGGGGGCCTATGTTTATAAGACAAACACATATTATTTTAATGAGATCTATCTACCCTCGAAGTTTCCTGCATAAAAATCGGACCACCCTGTATACAAGAATCCACAAAAAAACATAAAAGTATTTTGCTATATAAAGTTGTTTTCAAGATCATATTGTCTGGGTTTTCAAGCAAAGAAGTATACTTTTTACACTATTTTAAAGGTTCGAGTTAAATCAAAAAGACACAACTTTTTTCTAAAAAATCTTAGCAAATGAATTTAAAAAATATTATTCGATACCAGAAATATCGATATGAAAAGAATATCAAACCCCACAGGAAACAATTATAACTGTTGATATTGCAGAAGACAACTACACGATTACATTGACTTATACCAGCAATACTAAATAGTTAGTAATAAATAATTGTCCAAAACAAAACTATACCTAAGTATGTCTAACTATAATTAATGCAAAAACACAAACCTAATATACTGAAATTGGTAAGTAATAATCAGTAATCATTGAAAGAAATATTTTGTACCTTTGCTGTTCTGTTATGACCCTTGACAAAGACTAATCCGCAAAAAAACAGCTGCTACAAAAAGATCTTTTTGTTTCCACATTTTACCAATGATTGATTCATTAGATTGTCCCCTCTCGTATGCAGTTAATAAATATTAACAGAAAATAATATTTCTTTACGTGATTAATCTTTGTCAATGGTGTTGATAGAACAGCAAGAATACAAGATATTTCTTTGAATGATTACATTATTTAACAATTCCAATATATCACGTTGGATATATCAGATAATATGTCAATATATCAGGTTTATCATCTGTTTCTGTATTAATTATATTTAACTCCGATACTTTGAGTTTCGGTTAAGCCTTGGTTAAGTAATCACATGATTAGTTAATCAAGTCTTAACCGAAACTCAAAGTACCGGACCTTAGACAAATAATTTTGTTTTTCGTTTTGGGCAATTATTTATTATTAGCTGTTTATTAAGTACTGCTAGTATAATTCAATGGTAGTTGAAGCAGATATCCCATAAAGTAGATGTCCTTTGCTTGCCAGATTTCTGGTATTGAAGAACATTATTTTATTTCACTTAATTCGATTTTTTTTATAAAAAAAATTTAATTTGATTGAACTAACTTAATATAAAGAGTTGTATCTCTAAATTTCTGCGGAAGAAATGAAGACATTGAAGTGAAATTATGTGTGTACAATACATCGATAAAATATAATTGAATGTGAAAAAATTAAGTCTTAACCAATAGCGTAAATCTAGATAGAAGGTACGCAGATTACATTTTCGTCAAAAATTGTAGGACGTCATTGGAAAATAATTTTTTTTTTTCTATTTTGAAAATTTATTTTATTTAAATTTGGACGATAAACTATCACACATATTATTATTGCCACACACATTTTTTTTTAATTTAATAAAATGTTTTTTTAGTGTAATAATAATAATAATAATAATAATAATATAATAATAATATTCGTATAGGTATGTTATTTGTGTATTCCTTTCATCTTTAGTCATAAAAAAAAACACACCACAGAAATGAGACAACCCCCAAATCCAAAAGCCAAAGGCTTGTGCGGAAGGGGGCTACACTTGAAAAAACGCGGACAAACACCCATTATCCATCGACATTGCTAGTGCCGACATCGGGGATCGAACCCGGACCAGAGTAGGAAGCCTACCCGAGAAATGCTTGTCACCGCACTCTCGACCGACTGCGCTACCGTGGCGATTAA